>NC_077230.1:309014113-309378488 GCF_027887165.1 Monodelphis domestica
AAATGTGGATGTTATTCCCTCTTTGAGCCAATTCTGCTAAGAATAAGATTCAAGCACTGCCTGCTACCCCTCAGCCCCCACTCTTCACCTCTATTCTATGAACATTGTTATGCTTCTTCCTGTGAAGTAATTTACCCTTTTTTATTTCTCCTTTCCTTTTCTCCCCACATATTCCTCTTTCTCTTACCCTTTAATTTTGTTTTTTTATATCATTATATCATATTCAATTTTCTCCAATGCCATCTGTCTATATATACTTCCTTCTAGCTGCCCAAATACTGATAATATTAAGATCTACAAGTATCATCTTCCTATGTTAGAATATAATCTGCTTAATCTTATGAAATCCCTCTCAAGTTTCTCTTTCCTTTTACAAAATATTTCTCTTATATTTCATATTTGGACATCATATTTTCTCTTCAGCCTTAGTGTTTTTACTAGGAATGTTTGAAAGTACTCTATTTCATTAAAAATCCAGTTTTTTTCAATAGAGGAACATATTCAATTTCTCTGGGTAGGTGATTCTTCTTTGTAATCCTAGTTCCTTAATCTTCTAGAATATCGTGTTCTTTCAGTCCTTTAATATAAAAGCTGCAAGGTCCTATATAGTCCTGACTGTGACTACAATATTTGAATTGTTTTTTATGGCAGCTTGCAATTTTTCTCCTTGACCTGGGAGATATGGAATTCATCTATCATATTCCTGTGAATTTTTAATTTGGGATGTTTTTCAGGAGGTGATTGGTGGGTTTTTTCAATATCTATTTTATTCTATTTTTCAAGACCATTGGGATAGTTTTCCATGATAATTTCTTCTAATATGGTGTCAAGGATCTTTTTTCCATCTGCAGTTTCAGGTTTTCTAATAGTCCTTAGATAATTTCTCCTGGATCTCTTTTCCAGGTCAATTGTTTTTCCAATAAGATATTTAACATTTTTTTCTGTTTATTTAATTGTTTTTTGATGTCTCATGTAATCACTAGCTTCTACTTGCCCAGTTCTAATTTTTAGGAAATTGTTTTCTTCCTTGAGCTTTTGTACTTCCTTTTCCATTTGACCAAGTTTGGTTTGTTTAGGGAGTTGTTTTCTTCAGTGATTTTTATATACCTTTTTCTTGATTTCTCTTGCATCTTTACTGAGCTTTTCTTCATCCTCTTATCTGACTTTTCAAATTCTTTTTGAGATTCTCCCATATTTCTTATTGGACCTGACACCATTTCCCATTTTCCTTTGAGGCTTTATATGTAACTGTCTGGGCATTTTTATCCTCCTCTGAGTTTTTATTTTTAAATTCTCTATCACTAAAATAACTTTCTATAGTCTGGTTGGTTATATTTGGGTTTTTTATTGTTTGGGTTTAGCTCATTTTTCTAGCATATTTCATGATCTTGCCTATATGTTAAAGTTTGACTCTGTCCCCAGAGGAGAAGCTATATTATCCCAAGCTTGTATTGGGGTCTACTCTGGTATTTAGGGGTGGCCTTGCTTAGATCCCTCAGTGTGCACTTCTTGGGAACTGCCTAGCTACTTTTGGGTTTTGGAATATGCCCTAGCATCCAATAGTATTCATGCTTCATGGGGGCAGGATGGTTTCCCTGAATCTCACAATATAGGCTTTGCTGGGATTCTTGGCTGCCTTGCTGTGGGGAGGCATATAGCTATTTTGCTTAAATAAAGCCTGTTCTTGATTAAAATTGATTCCAGGCCCTCCCATATCTGGTTTTCCCAGATTCTGGTCTGCTAGGTTGCTTTCCTCTCTTATCCCAGTGAAGCCATATTTCCTACCATCCTTCCATGTTGTCTTAGGTTGGAACATTTTTTTCACCCTCTCTTTTGTTGGTTCTGCTGCTCCAGAATTTGTTTGAGGCTTTTTTGTTGTTGTTTGGTAGTTGGTTTTTTTGAGCTCAGAGTGTTCCTTCCTTACTCTACCATCCTGGCTCCCAAAAGTGGAAGTCCAACATTAAGCATTTTAAAGAGTATCTCATAAGCATCCCAAAAGTGGATATTTTGAATATTCTAAAATAGAAATTATCTTTCTCCCAAAATCATTCCCTCTCTCCAACGTCCCTATTTCTTAATAGAATTTTACTTTATTTTCTATTCCATAGTCTCCCCCTCTCACTCCTGTTCTCTCACCCCTTGAGAAAAGCACTAAAAGCAAAACTTGTTACAGGTTACCAAAAGAAGAAAAATTCCTATATTTACCATGTGCAAAAAAATGCATATACTTTGAATTTACCACCTCCTTCTCTAGGAGTGAATAGTATGTTTCATCATGAAAGCTCTTGAACTGGGGTTGATTTCACTAGGTTGATCAAAGTTCATCTTTATATTATTATAGTTATTATATAAATCCTTGCCTTGATTCTGTTCATTTTACTTTTCATTTCTTTATACTATTCTAGGCAGGGTTTTCTGAAGCCATCCCATTCATCATTTCTTATAGTTCTAGTTATATATATATATAATTTCTTATTCAATCATGCCCCTGGTGATAGATACACTTGATTTCTATTTCTTTGCCACCACAAAAAGAATTGCTATAAATATTTTTGTATGTATGGGTTCTTTTTCTCTTTCTCTGGTCTCTTTAGGGCATAGTATCATTAGGTCAAAGGGGATGCACAATTAAATAGCTTTTTGGGCATAGTTCCAAATTGCTTCCCAGAATGAATGGACCACAACTCCACCAATGTAGATGAATATACTCGTTTTCCTATAGACCCTCTAACATTTGTGATTTTCCTTTTTTGTGAACTTTTCCAATCTTAGCAATGTGAATTGGTACCTCATGAGTGTTCTAATTTGCATTTTTCTAATTATTAGTAATTTAGATAATTTTTCTATATGTTTCTTGATACCTTGACTTCCCTCCTCTGAAAACTACCTTTTGATATCCTTTGACCAATTATTAGTAGAGTAACTTCTTTATTTCTGTTCCATTTACAATGCTAGCCATAATCATAGCTTTTTAGGTCATAGTTGACAAAAACTGAGACTCTAAAAATTCAAGTAACTTGCCTTTAGTAAAAGAAAATCAGAACAAAAGTTGGAATAATAATTAGGGAAAGCTTCATTTGGACTGTTTCATCTTGGTCTCTGTATCCCAGTACCTGGGATAAATACTACAATAAATCCTTGTTAAATCTAATTAAATTGAATTTTTATAATGATCCATCTCCCAACAATATGGTTTTCTCTGATAAAGTATAGCACAAAATTAGTTCCATTGATATATTTTCATACAGTATTTTTTTTATCTTTTTTTCCCTACTTTACCTAAGCTCACTTCTAGGAAATGCATTGATGAGAAATAGGAGAGATAGGCAATGATAGAGAAAGGAGGGGAAAAGAGATCCTTTTAGAAAAAATAAGAGAAAGTTTAATGGAAAGTATGACATTTTAGCTGGGTCTTGAAGGAAAAAAATATTTTGTAGCTTTGAATGACATACAGACATGCATGCCATATGAAATTTATTGTTAAATGAGGTCACTGGGCATTAGGGAAAAGGAAATAACCAAGATAGTACTCAAGGGTGATATATGAGAGTGAAAAAGGATTTGTATGTAGTAGGAGTCAGGGTATTTCTCATTTATCATTCCTTGCTAAAGTAGTGATGACATGATAACTAGTATGTTGTGTTCTTAGTTTTTTTTGGTAGTACTCAAGAAACCAGAATTTCTTTGAATAACTTAGTCCCATTGAAACACACTCCTGGTGATGATTTCTTTATCATTTTTTCTCACAGTGGAATTTATGTTTCACACTGTTTTCCTATACAAAATGCACATGTCATTCTAAATAAGAAATTATCATTCCCATTGCTTTTTTTGTGCCATTTAAGCAGCCTCCATGCTCAGAGAAAATAAAATAAACTCTTATCCTACAGTCAGTGGAAGTATACAAAACAGAAAAAAATGTATAAATGTTTATGGGAAGAGGGTATTATATATATATATTTATATGGGAGGTAGGGGAGGAGGTGAATATGGTCTTATTTTTTTTCACTATGGGAAATTCTTAGTATGGAAATTTACTCCTCTGTTGCAGACCAGCAATTGATTGTAACTTGAGAGTTATTTGGGGCATTGAAAGGTTTCAAAGGGACTTGCCTGTAGTGATAGAGCTAATATATGTCAAAGGCATTACTTAAAACTAGATCTTTCTGATTCCACTGACAACCTAATACACACTATTCCATGATGCCTTGCCTATATAGATAAGTTTCTCTGTCTTATTTATGTTACTGAATAAACCCAGAAGTCAAGCTTCATATTAGACAACATCTCATTTTATCCTTCACAACCTGATCCAATGAGATAATATTTGTAAAGTGCCTAGCACAGTGCTTGGTACATAGTAGGCACATAATAAATGCTTCTTCCCTTCCCTTCTCCAAATGTACATATGTAAAGACAACATAAAATAAGATCTATTGTCATTTGGATTTATATTCCCTTGCAAAGATGAAAATCTGAATATTTATATTGTGATCAGAAATTTAGAAAACAAATTAAACAAAATTGAAGGTTTGTAATTTATTTCTTAGAGATATAGCATAATCAGACCTACATAGGGAACTCACTTTGATAGTTGAGTAGTGGACTGGAATAGGGAAAGACAGCACACCAACCAGCAGTCTGCTGAAATAGTCAATACTTGAGATGATAAGGGTCTACAGGAGGGTGGTATCAGGGTCAAAGGAGAGAAATATTATGAAGATAAAATAGATAAATTTTGGTCATACTGAGTCTAAACTCAGTCTAAGTGACATCCAGTCCAATAAGCAGTTGGAGATACTAAACTTTAAATCAGCAGAGAATTTAGGGCTTTTGAGAATCATCAACATAGGGATGATAATTAAAGCCACTGGAGCTGAAGAGATCACTGAGTGAAACAATATATGCTTCTATGTATTCTTCACATACACCATGCCTTACAGCACTGTAATATTCCATTATATTACTATGTCATGATTTATTTAGCCCTCTTCCATCAATGAACATCTACTTTATTTCTAATTCTTTGCTTTACAAAAAAGTGAAACTATATTTTTGCATATATGAGGACTTTCTTCTCATCAGTGCCCTAATAAAAAAATCAAAAACTTACTCTAATCAAAAACCTAATAAAATCTCTGGGTTAAAGGATACAAACATTTTAATCACTTTCTTACAAAATTCCAAGTAGTTTTCCAGAATAGTTGTAGTGACTCACAGCTCCAGCAACCATGAAATTAGTTTGCCTATATTCCCACAAACCTTCCAGTAATGATGGGATGGAGGAGATTATGAGAGCCTTTAGATTCCAAACAGAGGAATTTGTATTTTATCCTAGAGGCAAAAGATGCTCCTGCTAGAGCTGTTGACATCTTCAGACCTGTGTTTTAAGATTGTCAGTTTGACCACTAAGTTAGACTTTGCTTAAAGGGAAGAAGGACTAGTGGCAGGGAGACCAATTAAGAAGTGATAAGGACTTATATGTTGGTGGCAGCCTTGTGAATGGAGAGAAGGATATGGATAGGAGATCATGGTTTGGGTTTTTTTTAATCATTCTGTAGTCTCATCTTAGTGGACACTCCATTAGACAAAACAGATCCCAATTTATATACATCTTGTCTTCCTTCATATTTCCTATCCATGTCTAAACTAAATGTTTCACAGAAGTCACCTAGTAAGCTAGAAGTCTCTAGGTCTTCTGACATTATATATATATATATATATATATATATATAAGGTATACCTAGTTTGCATGTTGTCTCTCCCATGTTGTCTCTAAGTTGTGCATTTGCATCTTGGACTTTGAACATTTTTTAGGACAAGACCTGTCTTTTGCAGTTTTTTATCCTTAGTCCTTAACATTCAATCAGTCAACATTTTACTATGTGCCAGACACTCTGCTAAGTGCTGGGGATACAAAAAATTCCAAACAGTCCCTGCTCTCAAGGAGCACACAGTCTAATGGGGGAGACAGAACCAAACAAATATATAAAAGATAAGCTATACATAGACTAAAATAAAAATGAACAGAAGGAAGGCACTAGACTTAAGGGGGGGTTGTGAAAGGCTTCCTGTAAAAGATGAGATTTTATTTGTGATTTAAAGGAAGCCAGAGAAATGAAGGGGGAGAGTATTACAAGGATAGGAGATAGCCAGAGAAAATGCCTGAAGTGGAGAGATGAAGTGTCTTATTAATGGAACATAAAGGAAGCCAGTGTCTCTGGACCAAAGAGTGTATTCCAGGAAGTAAGATGTAAGAGGACTGGAAAGGTAGGAAAGAGCTAGGCTATAAAGAGTTTTGAATACTCAGGGCTTATAGACTAACTTAAAGGGACTCATGCTATCTATTACTCTGCTTTCACTACATGATCAGCTCCTAAATTTTTCTGGTGACATAAATGTGTGTGTGTGTGTGTGTGTGTGTGTGTGTGTGTGTGTGTGTGTGTGTGTATTCTTTACACTGCTTTTTGTATATAATTCATTGATGATATGTTGAAGTTTATTTGTACCCTCTCAACAACTCTCCACTGTCTCTTGGGCAATTCAATTTTAATTCCTTAGAAACTATGGTATTATTGGAAGTATATTATGGTTATGAAGATGAATTTTTAAAGGAAGACTTTTGAATTATTCTGAGTGTAGCACATATTTCCAAATACAGTACTGTTCATCTTTCTCCTTTTGTTCAATCTTGAGTTCAGTATATACTCTATTTGAAATATTTGCTAAAGTATTATGTACTGTGTACCCAAATATATGGGTAGATGATATGCTTGTCATAGAATTTTTAATATTAAAGTCAAGTATCCATTTAGAATATATTATGGAATATGATGTAAGGTATTAGTCTAAGGTTAATTTTCACCTGACTACTTTTCCCAGAAGTTGTTTTCAAAATGGGTATTTCTTTCCACCTCATTAAATACTGTGTTATTAAGTTCTGTTGTTTCTAATTTTCTCTTGTTTAATGTCTTCCATTGATATGTCTCTATTTTTCAACCAATGCCAGATGTTTTTCATAATTTCTGCTTTATACTTGGATATCTGAAACTGTTTTCCCCCTTTTTGTCCTTACCTCTTTTCATTATTTCCTTCCATATTCTAGATCATTTATTTTTCCAAATGAATCTTATTATTCTGTTGAGTTCTATAAAAGATCCCCTTAAATAATTTTATTGGCATAGCATTAATATGATAAATTAATTTTGGAAGTATTTTTGTTTTTATCATATTGACTTAACTCTGAATGAGCATGAGCACTGAATATTTCTCAAGTGATTTAGGTGGTTCTTTTAACACTTTCTCATTGAATCTATACAAGTACTTAGTATACTTTGGTAGATTGATCCTCAGATACTATGATGCATTTTGTAGTTATTTGGAATGGACCAATGATCTATTAATTCCAAATCTATTGGCCTTTTCTCAGACTTCATCATCACTGATTTTTCTGCACTCTGTAATAATTAAAAATGGGTTTGACAAGTGTAAGGATTTTTTAAAAAAATATTGTGGTCACCATTTATAAAATTAACTCTTAAGTCATGAGGCTGCTAGCAGTGTTAGTAGTTTTATTACAGCAGGGTAGAGATAGTAGAGGGAAATGTAGGAGGATGATAGGGGAATTGTCTAGGCTACCACTCTAAGTCTGCTCCAAAGAAATCTAACTCGCTCCCTGACAAAGTTCCAATCTCCTGGCCAGAGGAGCTTGGGAGTCAGCTTACAAAGCAGAAGTCAAATCAGAAGATCCTCCCTCAGCAAGAGGCACCAATCCAACAGAAGCAGAAGAATATCCTCAGCAAGAGCCACCAATGCAGAAGTAGAAGTCCTCTCTCAGTTAGAGCACAGCAGAAGCAGAAGTGACCCAGAATGCTCTCGCCTAGCTTTTCTAAACAGTTTTCTCCACGTCACTTCCTCTTTCTCTAGTTCCTCCTTCCTTTCACTGTGGGCTAGTATATCACATCTTAGGAACCAATCAAAGTCTTTTAATTTGCCTAGCACTGCTCAGGGACCAGTGTCTGTGGAATATACCTCACATTCTCTGAGAGTGTGAACTCTTATCAAAAAGATTCACAAGTTCCTGACTGATTAATTTAAAAATGTGGAGCACTCCAAGTACTTGACTTAGTTAAGATGAAAAAATTCCCTTTCACAAGTCTTTACCAGTGTTATCACCCTCTTCTCTTTGATACTCTTCACTCTAGGTTTTCATGACATTGCCCTCTCTGGTTTTTCTCCTACCTGTCTAAAGACTCCTTCTCAGTCTTTTTTTTTAACATCTTTATCTAGGTCAAGCCTGCTATGCATGAATCAAGGTTCTATCCTGGGGCCTCTCTTCTCTCTATGCTGTGTCTTTTGGTGATCTCATCAGTTTCTATGTATTCAATTATCCTGTCAGTGCAGATAATTCTCAGTTTTATCCATTCCTAACCTCTCTCCTGACTTCCATTCCTGCATGATCAACTGCCTTTTGCACTAGATCTAGATAGGAACAAGATGTTTATAAATATATTAAATTCATGATGTCCAAAACAAAACTAATTATTTTTCTCTTAAATCTTCCCTTCTTCCAAATTATAACTTCTCAATAATATAACTTCTCATCCTTCTACTCATTTAGTATTGCAACTTCAGTGTCCTTCTTGACACCTCAATCACATACCTCACATTTCTAATCTGTGCTAAATCCTGACTTTGCTGCCTTTTCACCATCTATTATATATGTTTCCTTTTATTCAACACATTTAACATCCATTGTACAAGCTTTCCTTCTCTTATACCTGAACTATTTTAGCCTGCTGGTTATTCTCTCAGCCTTAAGTATCTTCCTATTCCAGTCTATCTTTCATTGAGATACCAAAGTGACCTTCCTAAAGCACAGGGCTTATTATATCATGTCCCCTTTCCCCCTAATCCCTCATCCACACATTCATTAAACTCTAATAGTTCCTTATTACATTCATGGTCAATTATAAAATCTCTGGATTTTAAAATCCTTCACAATTTAACTACTCACTACATTTCTAGTATCCTTAACTCCTTGCCCCATTTCATCCCTTCTGTTGATCTAGCAACACTGAACTACTTGTTTCTTTAACAAGACACTTCACCTCTCAATTCCTTCTCTTTTCATTGACCATCTGCCATTCCTAGAATTCTCTCTCTCCTTGACTCTACTATTCCAGCTTTCCTGATTTCTTTCTATAAAGACTTAGATTATCTCAGGGAGTTTACCAGCTAACCTTATGAAGGAAGTCCAGCCCTTAAGTCCTCATCATCATAGCACCAACCAGTGTCAGACCTGGAAAAAAACTTAGGGTTTATCTGGATCAACCCCCTTGTTTGACAGAAGAGGAAACTAAGAACCATAGAGAACTTACTTGTTCAAGGTCAGGTAGGAAGTCAGTGACAGAGCCAGAATTATCCCACTGTCTCAAAAATAAAAATTTTACATATAATATTTTGTTTTATAATGTTTGGGAAAAAATGAACAATGTGATTAAATAGTCTGTGGAAAAATTGGGAGGAGGGGAGACAAATTATGTCCCATCTTTTCAAGACCTTTCCTGACACAACCCTCATTTCTCCTGCCCTCTGAGATTACCTATCCTTTTCAGTTGTTTGCATGTTATCTTACCAATTAAAATGTGAGCTCTTTGATCTCAGATGCTGTTTTTTCCCTTTCTTTGTATCTCCAGCACCTAACACAGTGTTTCACACATAAGTTAGGACTTGATAGATAATTGTTCTATTAATAACTTAACATTTAAAAAGTATGTTGCTGAGAGCTATGGGTACAAAAAGAAAAGGAAGCCAAATCTTATTCTTAAAGAGCTCATATTCTAATAGGATAAGACAATATAAATTCCAGAATTCAGCTGCAGGGCAGATGGACAGGACTGGTTGTCTTTCATGTGAAACTGCAAAGAAAAGTACAATGAATCTTCTTTACTGCCATTTTCATTGCTAAAACCATACCTATTTCTAGTCTTAGATCAAATTGATAATGCCAAAGGCTTTGGTATCAAGAATATTCTTTTCTAGATCTTCAAAAGTTGTGACTACTAAAGAAGCAGGGGCAAGGTAGGTTGATATGTCCATCACCATGATAGACATCTACCTAAATAATGAGCCTGGGGACATAGTAGAATCAGGCCCAACGGTTGTGGAGAAATGATTATTCCTGTCACTTTAACACCAGGTACTAGCCTATTTCCACTATTATCTGAGAATAGGTGATCAAAGTGGTAGTGGTAGAGTTAGTTTGACCTGCCTGGTCAAAAGTGGCTTAAACCATAAAAGTACTTTATTATGAAGTAAAACCACAAGTTAGAAAACATTTTTATCCCAATATTTTAAGCAATAAGTTGCAAATCATATTTAGATGTATATTTTACTCTCAGTGAAAAGAACAGAATAGTAAATTGCTTCTCTGGGGCATTGAATGGTGCCTTCAGGGTTAAAAAGAGTAAATACATCCTCAGAAGTGCCCAAGTTATACCAAGAGAATAATTTATTCATCCGGCAGGATTTTCTTATTATTGTCAATGTTCTGCTCCTAAAGCCTTAAAAAAAACCACAAATATTAAAATAAATGTTAAACCTCTAAAACTTATAGCATCACATAACACAAATAACATTTTCAATAATTTTGCTGTCATTTTTCTCCTAGGCTTCATAGATATGATTTACTAATGATATTACCTTTTTTATGGACAGGTGATTACCCAACTCTGCAAATTTAAGAATAAGCTACCTTGAGAATATTTATAATGGAATCTAATGTATAATATTTTATCCATTTCATATTAATTTATTCATCCAGAAGTATCAAACCAAAATAATTTCTGTCAAAACTGATAGTATTGACTCTGGCCTTGAAATCATACATTATGCTACATTCTTTTTCAGCCTCCAAGTGTAGGTTATTTTATTAGAGTTAACAGATTGATGAAATTTTTCTAGTCCTAATTAGATTTAGAGTTAGGTTAGATTTAGAGTTAGCTCCAACCCAAGAATTAATTTGTTAATTATTAGTTGATTTATTCATTTTTTAAACCCTTTCGATTTTGGTAACAACTCTAAGACAGCAGGACAAGAGTTAGGCAAATGGGGTTAAGTGACTTGCAAAGGATCACACAACTAGGAAGAACCTAAGGCCAGATTTAAACCCAGGACCTCCAGATTCCAGGCCTGATAAATTCTGCCACCTAGCTGTCCCCCAAGAAAGAATATAAAACTTGATTTAGTTTGTACTTAGTCAGAAATTGAGCTAATTCAAGAAAAATTAGTTTGGAGTTCACCTTTATATAATCTGTTTTTAAAATTTGTTAAGCAAGTGAATAGTGTTAATTGATTTACATAGGGACATATTTAAAGGTCTATAAGACAACACGTGTTATAAAAATGTTTAACTTTATATTTGAATGGTTATTTTTTTTTAATTAATATCTATTTAAAGCAGACCTTTGAAGAGAACTCTGTAAATTTTCACGTAGTGAGATTAGGTTTATTTAATACTTGAATGTTTTGATAGTCAGAAATTCATAGTTTCCACCAATTCCTTGAGCCTTGCCCTTTAGAAAGAAATAATGAAATTTCACTATCCAAAAAAACATGTACTTGCAGATTTTCCTAGGCCTTTTTAGTATTACATTTTGTTTTAATGTTTTAAAATATTTGATATTTACATGGTAAATTTACATATTTGAATAATAAGCTTATGCAATTGCAGCATTTGGTTCATACATATGTATATTTAGAGCAAGAAATGTCTTTAGAGGCCACTTGGTATGACACATAGTTTCCTCACTTTATACATCAGGAAACTAAAGCCCAGGCTGACTTAAATACAATCAGGATTTTAACCGCGATCTTCCACCTTAAGATCCAGCAGGTTTTCCATTATACCCCACTTCATTCTCATAACAATGGGAAAAAACGTTATCTTTTGTTTCTATATCATATAAAAATGTTTGAATCCTTGCAGTTGCCTAAGAGTTTGAGTCTCTGATTCTTTAAAGATTCTAATGGAACAAGATAGACTTGTTAATTAATGTTTGGTTTTTTTGCATCAGGGCCAATCATATATATCCAATGTGGTGTTCTTTCAAAAGCCCTGGAAATATGTCCTTTAACAAAAGCCATTGACCAAGAATCTTTAACTCTAAGTGCTAAGTCACTCCAATCTGGCCAATTTTGTATAATTATAATTGCCAGTATTTGAAAAAAAAACAATTCAAGAAAGCTGCTATGACACTAGAAAATATATGATTATTTTGTAATCATCTCACAAGTTTAGAACCATAGTTACAAAGTATTCTGTATATCTTTATATTCATTTTATTTTTACAACTTCATAATAATAATAATTTGCACTTAAGATGTGGAAAAAAATCTCTTTCCTCAATATTCCATGGAGTAGGAAACAACAGTATTCTTTTCCCCTTTTTACAAATGAAGAAATTAAATTCCAGAAGAATTCAAGAAGCCTGATGTAGGGGAAAAAGCAGAGAACTTGGAATTAGAATTTCTGTATTCTAACTCTTCCATTTAACATCTCTATGACCTTTAGCAAGTCACTTAACCTTTCTTAGACACTTTTTCCTTTTTTGCAAAGTGAGAGGTTTTATATTAGATTATTAGTTTTCAAACCATTTGGTTTTAGGACCCCTCTTTATTCTTAAAAAGTATTAAGTACCCAAAAGAGCTTTTGCTTAAATAGATTAAATCCTTAGATTTTTACCATGTTAGAAATTAAAACATCTTCAAGAGCAGTTTTGCCCTTGCACACTCTGTGAAAGTGTCTTGAATTTGTAACTAAACAATAATTTTAACATTTGGTAGAATATAACAATGATTAGCAAAAATGTAAATAGAAATCTGATTTTCAGTTGCTCACTTAATCTATTTGGTTGAGTAAAACAGAATTTTGCGAAATTAATGTTGTCTTTTTAGTGCGTTTTTTGATAAATGTTCTTATACTAAGGTTGTATCCAAAAATCAATATTTTAAAAAATTGAAACAGTATAGGTTTGTATTGATCTCTGTGGCTAAATCAAAATGAGAGGTTTTGTAACAGCTTTCTTAGACAGACTGTTCCCCAGTAATGGCAAACTATCAATTTTAGCTTTCCACTGATAAATCAGCTTGAAAATTGGATGTCAAATTTTTTCACTGAAGCAGTGATTTTTCTGTGCCCTTTAACCTTTCCTCATATATTAGATTGGCTTATAAGACTAAGCTCTATCTTAGTAAAAGTAGTTGTCAAATCTGACATTTTGCACATTTTCAAGCATTCTCTTTTGCTTGGTTTTATGTCTGTATTATAAATGTGTATGCATAGAAATGCTAAAGATTTTCATTACATTTTGTTTTATTTTTCTTTCTTTTATTTCAGTCTTGGAAAACTTTAGATTAGTATTTCCTAAAGGTAGATTTCTGCTCTCTATCCCTCTGCTCTTGGAAGTTCAGGAAAGGTCAGGGTCTCAACTGGCAGATTAAGAAACATGCTTCAGGAAGTATTTTAACTTGCATTGAGTAAGGAAGGAAATTGATTTCTTGACTCTTGAATTGATTTTTTCTTTTTTAGTATTATTTTTTACCTTTTGAAAAATCCATATGGGTTAATTGATGACAATTATTCTGTGTAGTTGAGTAGTTGAAATGTTTATTTGGTATGATCTTTAGCACTCTGGCAGCCACATCTTATTTTTTTGGAAATAGCTGTAAATGCTTCAAAAAAGAATTATGAGAGTGATTAAGAGCAAAAATGTACAGCTTTAATTTGGATTTAATGTAGTAGACCTTAGTGATAGCTGACAGTGCCATACCTTCATGCTTGAACAGCAGCTCTTAAGTTAGCTTGAGCAGGTATTGATTTTGAAGTTTTCTATTGTATAATTACTTTTTGCTGGATAAAAAAAAAATGCCATGTGTATTGATCTAAATGGAAGCATTTGAGCTGTAGCTTCCCTTGGCTAACAGTGAGTGTCATCTTTCAGCCATGATAAATGGTAACATTCTGGCTCAGCATAATTACTTTGTGGTGAAATGAACCTCCTGTACCCTTCTCCTTCTTCTATCAAGGAGATACTGTAATCATCTTTATCTGAAAGACATGATTTACTGAACTAATCATCTTCTTAATAGAAGACCCTTTTTTTCAGAGTATGCCCAGTTTCTGCTAACTGAATCAGAACTGTATTATGAAAAGAGAAAATTTTATTTTTATATTTGCGACCCATAGTTGTAAGTTCCTTTTTAGAACCTATCAATTGTCCTTGACCTGCCCATCAAGCTTTTAGCCTTACATTTTCTATTTAAATAGAAAAAAAATCTAGATAAATGTCTAAACCTTACACCTTTATTTTGACAATGTAGAAATTTCTGAGATACATTGCAGACAATTTTTAAATTTTTATTTAACCATGTAATTTTTAATTCTGTGGTTACAAAAGAATAATTTATTTCATATTGAGGTGGAAAGTTCTGTCAGAATATTAATATAGTATGTTTATTATAGATTTTTAAATTTTTAAAATCTCATTTAGGTTTTTCAAACATTTTCTATATCTGTTTTCCCTAAGAAGTGACATATAGGATGTCATGAATGTGAAAATCATACATTTGTTACTAGTCTTGAAAAACTAAGATGATTTGTTTTGTTTGTCAGACTTTTAATAGGGGTGTTCAATATGTTATCAATTTTTCATTAGGACTTTGTAGCACATTGTTGAAAATGGATTTGTTGTTACTTGCCAGTACTATAATATGGCCCCTGGGTAATTACTTTTTTTAAAAATAATGTTATATAAAAAATCTGGCAATAGTTTTAGATCATTTTAAGACAGCTGTGAAGAGTTTAGATAAAGGTCATTTTCAATGATTGTGCTTAGTTAAATAAATGTAAAAGGTTTCACAGAGGGAATCTTACTTTCCACAATGCTGTCATAAATTTCCCTTTCACACATCTGGAAATACCAAGCCAAATGTAGTTGTTTCTTCCTTGAAGGTAGTATATTTTATATTTTCCTCACTTTATTTATTTCCTTCACATAATTCTGTTTATTCACATAACTGAAGGTCAAAAGTTTCATTTTGTCATAAATTAAAACCACCATCTTTTGACAGTTTGTCAGACCTGCTGTGTGTATATGTGTTTGTTTCAATAATAGTAACTAGGAGGATTTTACTGGTATTTATTCATTAAAAGTGTTAAATTTTCTGACAATTCAACCTCTGGTGTGACCCTAGTTCAGTATTTGCTCCCTCCTTGGCCACAGCTGGCCTCTTGCTGTTCACAGCTGAAAAGTGAAATTGATGCTTGGGCTAACAAAATGCAGATGAAAGCCATTCTGATCATATATAGTCATTTCCCGTAATTTTATCAGGCTTCTGTTACCGAAAAGATCTCTGGAAGTCATTGTTTTTTCATGTGAGTACAATACCAAGTTTTATGTTGAGATGTACTATCTTTTAGGAAAAATAATACTTCCTTAAACCCATTGATGTGTATAGCTCTTCAAAATAAAATAAGATTTTAAAAAGTAATTGTTGCTCCATCCCTCCTTTGAGATAAACACTGCTTCTTCACTAAAAAATTTGTCCATCAAATTTGTCCAAATTCTAGCAATTTAGATATTGTGCAAAGAAAGCCTTTTCTTCAAAATGTTGCATAAGCTCCAGAATTTTAAAACAATTCTTAAAGTGCCTCAGTGCAAATTATCACTAAATTAGCCCACTTAAAAATATTTATTTGAATTATATTAGATGGGAAGCTATATGGTAGTGGTATGTGATCGTGTGCAATGAGGCCAAATGCTGCAGAGGTCACAGACCTACAATGAGTTTGATAGAAAACAGCCCTTCTTTATTTTGAGTAGTTCCTGCTTTGATTACAGACATTTATTGTAATTATTAGGAGATTAGTCCATTGTTATAGAATTTTTGTAATGGAACCATTTAAAAAGAATATAATGGCAGCTTATTGAATTTTGCAAAGAGAAAGAGCTCTGATGAAGCCATGCCTTTTACAAAAGGTTCAATTGCTAGTTCAGTATACTAATCTTATTGTAACTCGGTTCTTATTGTTTTTATTACTAATCTTTCAAACTGTTTCATTAAAATCTTTTTGCTTAAGACATTTCACCAGTTTATTATATTTATAAATGTTCAACATATGTGCAAATAAGTAGCAATTGAGATTGTGAAGGAATTAATATTAGTTTCAGGATTTTCAGATCTACAACTATTTTTTCCAAAAAAAAAAATGTTTTCTTGTCTTAACGCCATATTTTGCTTGTTAACACTGCTGCTGCTATTACTGCTACTACAACAGATGAGGAGGAGGAGGAGGATAATGACATAATGATAATAAATATATCTAAATACAATATGCAAATAACCTTCTACAAAACCCTTTGCAAAAATTATTTCCATTTTACAGACAAAGAAACATAATGTCAGACATGTTTTTAAGTTATCTGTGGTTGCATATCTAATCACATGTAGGAACTGGGCTTCCTATCTTGGTCTCCAACTCTTAACTATAGCACAGTACACTGTCTCTGAAATGATTAATTTAGACACTGTGAACCACTTATATTACCACTAATTCTTCTGTAGCAGTAATTATTCCACCAATATTTGTAATTGGCATTTCTGATAAAATATTGAAAATTAGTATGAATGTTGTTTTCTCTTATTTTAAAACAACTATTAAAATCACATGCATAGGTATTGTAGGAGTTCAGGCTGGAGATTAAAATACATTTAATAATGCTATCAATCAAAAAACTTAACACATTATTAAGTGCATCCTATATTCAGAGCTCTAGGCCCAAACTCTTAGGATAAAGTAAAGTAGAATAAAGCCCAATCTGTTCCTTTAGGGAGCTTACAACTTGATTGAGAAAAGCACACTATATACATATATAAGTGTAATATAAATTAGGATGAAGACAAAGTAGTACAAAAATAAATATGGTTTAAGATTCAAAGGAGGCAGGAAGAAATCACTTCAAGCTGTATAGTATCTATAAAGACTTCATGGAGGAGACTGTGTCTTAAAGAATTAGTAGGATTATTTTACTTTCTGGAGATGAATGAGAAATTGGATGAATTTTGAGACAGAAATAATAACTTGATTCAAAAACATTACTTTCACATGTGTGACTAGATTTATTTGTATTGAAATACTGGACAACATATTTAAAGAAGTTGTATTATTGTGTTCCCTATCTTCAAGTTATATTTAAAATATCCCAAGAGGAAAAGTCTTTTTACTCCTTTAAAAGTTGTCATGCAAAGAATTCAGGATATTGTGGAAAGGAAACAAGACTGACAGTTGGTAGGGGAAGGGCAACTGGGAGTGGCAGTTGGGTCTTGTGACTAGCACTTCCTTCCTGCCGGGCTTCACTTCCTTCCTGGTGTTGGAGGTGGGAGGAGTGTTGACTTCCCGGTCTGGATTCAGAGTGCCTCTTCTTGGTTCAGCCCAAAGACACAGGTCCAACCAGCTCTGAAGGTCAGTCTTTCTTATTGCTTTCTGTCTACTGCTAAGATTCTGAAATTGACAAAACTAGTGCAGAGGACGGGAGTGGGAGAAACCCTCCACCAGCCTGTGAGGCCTGGTCTTAGCTCCCAACTCCTCCTTACTCTACATCAAACCTGTTCTTCATATCCTCCCCATCTTTCCCAATAAATATTACAATATGAAAGTGATTTTTTTAAAAAGGACCAGAAGAAACATCCAATGTGAACTAAATTATAAAATAAATCAGAGTCATTTGCATAAAGATGATCATTGAAACCATGAGAGCTGATGAGATCACCAAGTGAGAGAGTATAAAGGGAGAAAATAAGAGGGCCCAGGACAGAGCCTTTGAGTCCTCAATAGTTAATGGGCATCAGAATCAGGAGAACAATATACACAGAGACGGATAAATTGTGGTACAATCGAACATAATGGACTTCTCTACTAGTAGCAATAGAATGATCCAGGACAATTCTGAAGGACTTATGAGAAAAAATGCTATCCACATTCAGAGGAAGAACTGTGGGAGTAAAAACAACTGCTTGATCACATGGGTTGATGGGATATGATGGGGCTATAGACTCTAAATGATCACTCTAATGCAAACATCAACAATATGGAAATAGGTCTTGACCAGTGAGACATGTAAAACCCAGTGGAATTGTGCACTGGCTATAGGAGGGGGTTTTGGGGGAAAGGGAAGAAAAAAACATAATTTTTGTAACCTTGAAAAAATACTCTATTTAATTAAATTAAATAAAAATATATAATTAATGGGCATGATGTGGATGAAGATCTATCAAAGGAATGATCAGACAGAATTAATTGCCAGGGAAAAGCTGTATCAAGAAAAAGAGAATATCAAAGAAGAGGACAGTTGACCATCCCAGAGGCTGAAGAGAAATCAGAAAAGATGAGAACTGATAAAAGAACTTTAATTTACATTGGTATCTTTAGAAAACACAATTTTGGTTGAATGGTGAGATCAGAAGCCAAATTGTAAAGAAATAAAAATAGAATTGAAGCAAAGGAAGTGGAGACACACATTACAGATGGTCTTCTCAAGAAGACTAGCCACAAAAGGGAAGAGAAGTAAAGGAAAATTACTAATAGGTAGCCTATAGCTAATTGATAGATCAAGTGAAAGTTTTTTGAGGATAGGGGAGACACTGAGCATGTTTGTAGACAGGAAGTAGCAGTAGAAAAGGAACAATTAAAAATTAGTCAGAGGCTAGAAATGGTAGAAGGGATTGTCTGTTGGAGAAGATGGGATGGAATAGGATTACTCATGCATGTATAGGAGTTTGTCAAAAAAAAGGCCATTTATTCATCTGAAACTAGGATAAAGAAGAACATAGTGGCAGAAGATATCTGGGAGATGTTAGATAAAGTGGAGGACAGAAGAGGGGACTCTCTATAAGTGACCTCAAGGTTTGTTTTTGTTTTTTCAATGAAAAATAAGGCAAGACGTGGTTTATGTTAGAATTTAAGTCAATGGGTTTATATCCAAAACTTGTCTGGCCCTTCCTTGATTAGAGTTTCTCTCAATATGGCAAAGAAAGCAAGTATTTGATAAAGAAACAGAAAATTGTATAATTGCATTCTAATACTTGGAAGAGGAAAGAATCAGCTTCCTCTTTGGCAAGGCTAGGCAAAGGTCAGTTGCAATAAGTTTATTGGCAGAGAAGGGAGAAAATAGGAAAAGGCTTCTAAATACTTAAGCTGAAAAAATAGGCAAACAAGATAAAAGAGAAGGAAATGTCAAGACATGATTGGTAATTGCAAAATATGAGAGGGAGATATGAAGCAAGGTGTGTTAGGCAGATTTAAACCATCAGTATCTCAACCTCCTCCTTCATCCCCAATCTCTACCACACCCTTTGGAACCAAGGATAAGGAAAAGAATAATAGTTTTCATTGATAACTCCTTGATGAACAGTATCAAAGAAGTAATTTGATAACCACATTAAATGGAAGGTTCACTGCCTTCTCTAGACATGTATCTTGATGTGATAAAAAGCTTCAAGTTATTTTAAACCCAATTAATAGCCACTACTCATTTCTAGTGTCTTGAGTGGGCAAAAGTGGTATGCCAGAAGTGACCTAGAAATCATTGCTAGAAATTATGAAGTCCTGGGCAAGAAACTGAACACCTTAAGAATACATGGGGTATTTTCCTCCTGATTGAAAATGAGGTCCTCAGAAAAGAAAGGCAGATTTGAAAAGTGAAGATCTATTCAAGAATTTATGTGATAACAAGATTTAAATTTTTGAAACACATATTTAAATATGAGTGAGCAACTCTTGACCAGCCATGGATAATACTCAAAAGGGAAACAGAAAATATTGTATCTGCTGTGGATCTTGCAGATTTTATCAACAGGAATTTAAACTGAAAAGGGAAAAGAAAGGATTAGGAAGAAAACTCCCTTTATTTATCAAATTAGATGCTGTAGAGAATATTGTTACAATATAATGTTGGAGGACTTTGGATATCTGGACATCTGGACCTGGAATTTTCTTTTTGTAAGAATGCAAGCAACTATTTCATCCTTGCTATGGCATTGACAATGTCAAAGAAGGATAAGTAGGCACCTAGAGTGTTCCACTGGTATCCCCATAATATTGGAAATGGAAAATCCTCTAGTACATGGCCATTCCCTATGGCAAACTTATGGAAGTAAATGAACAAGTAACAAAAAAGGGAAAAAGCATAAATAGGTTGCAGTCTGCTTTACCATAAGGGAACAAATCAAATTGATGAGAGCATGATAAACATTCTTGGCTGTGCTTAGTGAAAACTGAATTATTAAAAAAAGAAAAGGAAGTTGATTTTCTGGTGAGATTGCAAAACAGATTCAAAGACTGCAGAATTCTTGACATTTCTTTTAAATAAAAAAGTAGAAATATAAGATATGAAAATTGGTTTTAAAACCTCAGAATAAAAGTCAACCAATATATAGGAAACAAACCAAGTAACCATAATCATCAGTTCAATGAAAATATTACAAAATAACTTAATCAAGTAAAACCCAAGAAACCACACATAGAAATATACATATATTATAGAATAATATTTATATATACATATATGCTTTATGAGTTAATGACAAACAGGTATAGTAGGTAGACCGCAGAGACATATTCTGGACCTCATTTGTTAGACTAAAACAAATGTTAGAATTACAGTCAGAAAAAGGGCTTTATATACACCAAAATATGTATAGCAGCACTTTTAATGGTAGCAAAAAAATTTGAGAGTAGACACCCATGGTTTGTGAGAAAGTATAGAAAGCTTTACATGAACTGATGCCAAGTGAATTAAGCAGAGCCAGGAAAACAATATTCACAATGATGTAAATGGAAAGATCAAGCACAAAAAAAAATTGAAACTTAATATCACAAAAATCTAAAGAGAAAGTTTGACCTCAAAATAAGGAATATGAAAAGATATATTCTGGCATTCTCTTGCATAGGTAGAAGATATATATTATGGAACTGTGCATATAATATCAGGGTTTTTTTTCAACGTGTCGAAAGATTTTGTTAAGTGTTTTTTCTCTTCCCTTGGTTTAAGGAAAATCTCCGAAAAAATCTGTCTGCAGATACAGGAGAGATAAAGGAGGAATCAAGGCAAAAATACATACTATAATATAATAATACAAAAATATAGTAATAAAATAAATCATGAAAAGAAATGAAGTCAGAATACCTGCATTTGGATCCTGGCTCTTCTTATTACTCTCTAATCTTAGATTACTCACCTGAAAAACAAAGGTCCTGGATTGGAGGATTTCTAAGATCTTTTTCAACTCATAATACTATGAAAATCATGAGTCTGAATAATAAAAAAAGATCTGTTTGAAGAAGTAAAAATTATGGAACTCTTGGGGTAAAGGTATTTCTTCATCTTAAAATTAATGATAGACACTTGCACTTTATTCATTTATATCTTAGTAATAACAAGGAAAAGAAATATCATCATTTCTTACGGAAGTTTAACTTATGGGAAATAATTACTTCAATGAAAAGACCACAAAGCTCACAGGCTGCCTCAGCTAACACTCACTTGATCTTCTTGCAAAATAGAGACATATGGAAGCCAAGGATAATGTTGGTTTTTTAACAGAAACTATTCATCCGACTCTACAAAATATGATAGTAAAAGTTAAGGAGCAGGACTGAATCATAAAACAGCAGGGGGGAGTGGGGAGGTAAACAAGGCAACTTAGAGCATGGCACACACCCAGCTAAGTAATTGTCCCAGGGCTGGGAGGAGAGCAAAGACAGAAAAATGGAACAAGTGTGCCAAGCTTTATAGTGACCTATTATCATCGTTTATAACAATTGTTCCACTACATTTGGTTTCATGTACTTCAATCTCTGATGTACTATATGAGAAAGTAAAAATAGCAGCAAAGAACATGAACAAGCACACAAGAGATCCATGTCTTATCAATAACTAGGAAAAAAAAGTTTTTTTTACAACTTCACTTCTAAAATAAGATAATCAACAAGACATAAATAACTGATATTCCATATGCCTACTTCCACATCTTCATAAAATCTTCATAAGAATGAAGTACACATGCATCCCTTTAATGAAGATATGAGAAGAGAACTAGCAGGACTTTGAAACTGATATTCTATTGCAGATTTCATCCTTACAATTACACAATTGATAGAAAAATATAGAAAATGTGAATTCTGCTTGTGTTATTGTTAGTAATTATTTTTTTAAAGTCTTAAAATAAAAGGTAACCCTCAAGGATCTCCTGCAACAATTTGTCTATATGTTCATGTAAAGGTAAAAAAAAATATTCAAAAATTCAACTACACAGAAACTTGGTTTAGGAATCTAATAAATGTCATTTGGAAAAGAAATAAGAGATTAACAAAATTGAACATTTAAAAGTGAATGAATAAGCCATGTTTAAAAACAATAAACTAGATAAACCATTAGCTAATTTTATTTTTTAAATGAATTTTATTGATGTATTTTTTATTAAATTAAATTAATTTAATAATTTAAAATTTTTTAAATAAATGAATTTTTAAAATTTTTAAATTTTTAAAATTTAAATTTTAAAAAAGGAGAAAGGCAGATTAACTATCAAAAATGAAAAAATAATTCACAGTAATTATAGAAAGAATTAAAGAAATGATTAGAAACTATATAATCCGTGGGCAGTTAAGTAGCTCCAGACCTGGAGTCGGGCATCAAACACTTCTTATCTATCTGTGTGACTCTGGACAAGTTACTTAACCAATTGCCTAGCCCTTACCACTCTTCTGCCTTAGAATTGATATTTAGCATTGATTTTGAGACAGAAGATTACAGGAGAGAGAGAGAGAGAAGAGAGAGAGAGAGAGAGAGAGAGAGAGAGAGAGAGAGAGAGAGAGAGAGAGAGAGAAATGTATGTAACCCATGTTTCACTAGACTTTTATTTTAGCTTTTAAGGAGCAGCTCAAAAGAGGATTGCAAGAGAAATTGCATTACCTCATTTTCTTTTTTTTTTCATCTAGACCTGTGCTTCTATTAGTATAGTGAAATCCTAGTGAAGGAACAACCTCTAATAATACAGGTGGTTAAAAATTCTGTTAGGTATAGGCTTAGAGAATCACCTGGGGCACAGAAGAGATAAGAGTATTATTTGGATTCATAAATCTAATGTGGGTCTGTAGTTTGCTTTATTCATTATCCTATAGTCTCATCTTTCATATACATTAAGTCCATTTAAAATTCTTCTTCTGGATGGGTTTATATTTTTAATGTTTAGCACTTAAAGGAAGAGAAACACAAAACAAGTAGTTTTGGAAAAGGCACACAATTTAGAACTGGTACTCGAGCAAGAAAATATCTGAAAATATTCAACATAATTTTTCAATTACTTTAAGGAAAAATATGAGATATAGTACAAATTTATATGAAACATTTTTGTTTTCTGTGCAAATATCAAAAAGAATAGACTAGAATTCAAATATATTATTTTTATTATTCAGTTAATTGTTTGCCTAAGGAAAATTCCCACAAACTCAGGCAATTCTGGATAAAGATTGCCACCATGCCCTTGATTTGCCAGTGTTGTATATTCCTGTTGCGGTAAGCATTGTTTCTGGCAAAGCATCCCATACTATAGGGGAATAATGTGCAACAAGGAAAGTAATGAATTCCATCAATCCAGGATACATTTGTGGGATACAGTGATTGCACTCCATTTAATTGAGCACTTAGTGGATAATCATGCAGAGAAAATAATGTATGTATTCCTGCTGCATTTCCTAAGCAAAATAATATATTTAATATGCAATGGCCTTGCTTATTCTTTAAATATTCATATCTCTGTATTTTTCAAAGTGAAATCTAGTAGTCAATTTTCATTTATTAACTGCCTACTATGTGCCAAGCACTGTACTAAACAAGGAAAATACAAAGAGAGACCAAAAAACAAGTCCCATCCCTGCACCCCCATCTTGAGAACTTATAGGGACTTATAAGGGAGAAGATATGCAAACAAATGTATATAAAATAAATATATATATATATATAAATGTCTACATACAAGATAAATTGATGGGAGCTTTACTCTCAGAGTGCACTAATTTTAAGGACTAGTGTGAAAAAAGAATGAAAGGTTTGCAAAAACTATTGCAAAAACTGAGAGATGCAAACCTTAGAGATTGATTGACTTAGGAGCATGTGACTTAGGGTCACATGGGAGCCTGAGCCTTAGGATCTGGCAAAAGGAGGATCCCAAATTTCAATGATGAACCAAAAATAATTAAAGAGATGCATAGGGCAATTGATTTATACAATCCTAATTTCAATGATTTTGCCCTATTAATGAAAGCGGTCTTGACAAAGAGATAGAGAACAAAATTTATACAGGAGACAAGAATAGCTCTGAGTTGCTTCTTGGTCTTAGGTACACTCAGTTTCTGGATATCAGCTATTCTTTTCTTAGTGATACTTCTGGAACCCTCTGACAACACAAAGCCAAGATATTTAATGCAAGGCAAAACCCACTGAAGTTTTGCTTTAGAGATTTTATGTCCACGTTTTATATAATTCAATCAAAAGAATCTTGCTATCACTTAAGCACACTTTAGCAGGTGGAGATGTTAGGAGGATATCATCTACAAAATGTAGTATTTTACTTTCCTTGAATGATATTGTTTTAAGGTCGCTATTCAAAATTTGAGAGAATTGGCTCGGGCTATCACAAAAACCTTGTGGAAGGCAAGTGAAAGTCCACTGGGCCCTGTCCCATGTGAAAGCAAAGATCTTTTGAGAATTCTCGTGAATTGGTATCGAGAAAAGCGCAAAACATAAAAATCTACCACGGTGAAATATCTTGCTTGACTTGGAATGGATGAGATTATAGCAGCTGGACTTGGCACTATAGGATGAGTCTTTATTACATGATTATTTACAGCTCTCAAATCCAACATGAATCTATAGACAATTCTGCCGTCTTGATCGAGCTTTTGTTTTGGTTTTTTTGTTTTTATTGGCAGAATGGGAGTATTGGAATCTAAGAAACACAGTATTATGATCCCTTGTTGAATTAGGGACTCCATAATTATTCTGCCTATAGCTTCTTTACTCAAAGGGTATTAAGGAACACAAGGAACTGGTCCTTCCTTGGTTCTCACTATTACTGGAGTAGCTGGTTTCAGTAGACCTACATCTGTGCAAGACTTTGCCCATAAATCTTCTGGTATATCCTCAGGAATAGGATAGATCAAATTCAACTCATTCTCTGCACTGACTGAATCTGAGAACAGCAATGGAAAAGCTTTCAGAGATTCTTCTGGGAATTGTAATGATATATCCCCAGTGTCAGTACATTGAATCGTTGCTCGCAATTTACAAAGCAAGTCCCTCCCGAGAAGGTTCATTGGAAATTCTGGCATACAAAGAAATGCATGCTTCACAGTCAGTGGACCTAAAGTTATCATTTAGGTTGTAGCTTTGCTACTCTCTCTGGTTTTCCAGTAGCTCCAATCACTTCCATAGAACCAACAACTTTACAATCTTTAGGAAGACTTTGCAAAACTGATTTACTGGCTCCAGTATCCACCAAAAGATCATATATCTGATCCCCTATAGTTACAGAAACATAGGGTTCAGGAGGTTTTGGGAGGTTGGAAGGTTTCAAGAATTGGTGTTAGCACAGTAACATCAGTACAAAACTCAGTCATTTCCCGTCCATCCAAGTCTACATCTGCTTGAATTACATGAATTTCCCAGGATTTTGCATCATCAGCTTTTATATTACTCTCATTGGTCCTTAAATTCTCCATCTTAGTATCATTGTTCTCATTTACAATTTCATTATTATTATTTAGGTTACATTCTTCATTAATTTCTCATATTCTACATTTATTGGGATTTTCTATTAAATTTATATTACAGTGTTCTTTGTACAATTATTTACACCAATTATATCCTCCTTTGATTCAATTAATTCATTTGTATTACCATGTATTTTATTTTCATTACTCCCAATTTCATTTATCCTCAACTCATTTTCAATTATACCACACTCATTTCTTGATTCATTTTCATGTGTCTTAGTGGAAACCTTCATAAGGCACTAGCATTCTTACTCTAGTTACCCTTTACTACTTGGCTTTATTTAAGTCTAGCTCCAGCATTTACCTAAGACTGTGTAGTATTTAAATCTTGGGCCTGTTGTCCGTGGCAACAGGGATTCCCACATTGATTTGCATGCCTGTTCCTGTTTTGATTATTGTTATTATTATTATTAGTGTTCCATCTGTTGTTATTATTATAATTATTATTACTACTCTAGTTAATGTATTTATTAAACCCATTATTTAATTGTCTTCTAACCTGATTCCTGAATCTGCAGTCCTTGTACAAATATCCAATCCAATCACAAAAGAAACAATGCCTAGGGCCTGATCTCCTCTCATTAGGCTTATAATTGTTATTATTATACCTTGGCTAAACAGATCTCAGTGCAGCCACAGCCTTTATTTCTTTAATTTCACTGTCTACCTTTCATTTCAGCTTCCTTTAATTTCCTTTTCAAGTCTTCAGCAATGACATCTCTCTCATCATTTTTATCCTCTAAGTCATTTATCAAATATGTGGCTTTCCTCCTTAAGTCATCGAGATCTAACTCTTTCCAGTCGGGGTAATTTGTTTTAAAAAATTGTCTGACCTTTGGGACTGTATTCCTTACAAAGACCCTTTTAATGTGTGCAATTGTGTTTTCTTCCCATGGATCCATCCCTAATAAAGTTTCAACTGCCTTGGTTATCCTTTGCAGGAAAACCACAGGACCTTCAGAGATTCAGAGATCTTTTGCTTTATAACCTCAAATTTTGACCATGAATTGGGCCTTTCAGTATATATCTCCTCATTACCTCTAAGATTGCATCTCTTACTTCTCCTAACGTATCATAAACCCCTTCATCTGACGTATCCAGCTTTAAGTCTTCTCGCCAAGATTGCAATAAAGGATCTGTTCTTGTCTCCTGTATAAATTGTGCTCTCTCTTTGTCAAGACCTCTTTCATTAATAGGGCAAAATCATTGAAATCAGGATCGTATTAGTCAATTGCCCTACACATCTCCTTAATTACTTTATTTGGTTCATCATTGAAATTTGGGGTCTTCCTTTTGATGGATTCTAGGTCCTCCGGGGAAAATTTCTTATACATCTTTACCTTATGTACCTCATTTTGCTTAACCACTGGCATATCTCTAAGTGGGTATAAATTAACTATTCCTGCTGCTTCTTCCTGTTCTAGCCTATTTTAGTGTTTAATTTGTTGTTATCATGTGTACAGCCTTGATTCATATTCATGTTTATAAATTGCTCCAGTGTATCCATTTGCTTTTTCATTTGTATAACCATCATCTTTAAGTCAGAATTCCTTCTGAACCAGGTTACCAAATATTTAAGATGCTTAACACATATGCACACAGAGGCACAAGACTTGTATACAATACACCCACAGATCACAGCAAGGGGTACATATACCATAATATCACAGAGTTTTAAGTCCATCAATGGCTTCATACAATCCATAGTAAAAACATAATGGCAGAAGTGTACATAAGTGCATAGATGTGCATGTGTATAGCATACATGTGTATATTGTATGTATGTACTATATGTATATATGTAAATTATATACATAACTCACTAATATTTATTGTTATAGGTATTTGCATATGTACATTTAATGTCTGCTTTGATTTTTCATTGTAAAACTTAGGCAATGTTGTGTTTATTGTAATTTTCAAAAATTTTTCTCTAAGTTTAATGTTAATGTTTTGAAATAGTAGTATAATGTTCTGTATTAGCTGATTAGAGTATTTTTAAGTTTGATGTTTGCATGGAAGTTATGTTCATCTTTTGTTTGATGTTATTTGCTGTTTTGGTTTTGCTTCTGTTTGACATTTGCACTTGTTCATTATTTATTTCATTTTCCTTTTTCCTTGTTACAATTCCCTAGAATAGGTTAGTGTTAGTTAGAGTAAGATAGTTGAGTGTAGGTTATTTGTTATTTTAGGTAGATTTCTTAGTTTAGATAATTGGTAAGTATTTTAGATTGTGCACAAATTCAAAAATTGTGTTTCCAACATGATTTTTGATTCGTGCAAAAGGGAGGAATGTGAAAAAGGATGAAAGGTTTGCAAAAACTGTTGCAAAAACTGAGAGAAGCAAACCTTAGAGATTGATTGACAGGATCATGTGACTTAGGGTCACATGGGAGCCTGAGCCTTGGGATCTGCAAAATTCTATTGCCCAATGGTTTCATCTCAGAGTCTTCTCTCCTGTAAAGGCCTAAAGCTTGAAGAGAATTTTCCTGTGACCAGAAGAGGAAAGAGGTTTTCTTGTCCTGGCTGCTGGCAGCTTCTGTGGGAAGATCTCTGGACCTACTTGGACATCTACCAATTTGAGATCCTGGCCCTATTTGAATTGGACTCTTGGTGTGAGACTTGGATATTGGGAAGTTAATGTTTAGGTTAGCAATAAAGTTTAGTTAGTTATAGATATTAGCTTTTAAATTAAGTATAAGTTTATTCCTAAACCCTTATTCCCTCCTACCCTTTCCAAACAATAAATCAGAATTTATTTATATGTTTCCCTCTTTTTTTTTCCTCACCCCAAATCCTACCATAACATTAGGAAAGGCTTCTTACAAAAGGTAAAACTTCAAATGATATTTGAAAGAAGCCAGGGTAGATGAGTAGGGAGAGCATTCTAAGCATGGTTTGGCACTTTGCCTAGCACACAGTAGGCCCTTAATACATTTTTATTGAGTGACAGGCATAGGAGACAGCTAATCAGAATGCTCAGAATCAGGAGATGAAATTTAGTGTGCAAGGAATGACAGAGACAAGTGTCACTGGATTGCAGGTTATGTGGAGGTGATTAAGATATAAAAAGGCTAGAAAGGTAAGAATGGTCCAGGTTAAGAATGTCTTTAAAAATATAGGAGATTTTTCATTTGATCTTGGAAGTTAAATAGGGAGGCTTGGGAGTTTATTGAATGAGACTGAGAAGAAGATACTCCAGTGATGTGGTCAGACCTACATATTTGGAAGAACAGTTTAACAGCTGAGTGGAAGTACTGGTTGTGGGAAGATACTTAAAACAAGAATGCCAACAGAAAAGATATGTTGCAATATTCCAGGTACAAGAGCTGGCATTAGGGTTTGATTTGGTTTTTGTTTAAAAAAAAAACAAGCATTACCTTTTGTCTTAGAATCTATAATGATAAGACTTGACAACTGATTATATATGGAGCGGAGGATTGAGAGACTGTGAGAAATCCAAGATAACACCTAGAATGCAAGCCTGGATACCAGAGAAGATCCTTATGGTACCTTTGGGAAGTTAGGAAAAGGTAGAGTTTGGGGTGAGTGGGAAGTGAGTTTAGTTTGGAACATGTTGTTTTTATGATGTCTACAGAATATGCAGTTCAGGATATCCAATAGGCACTGGTAGTACCAAAACCAGAGATTCAGAAGAGAATTTAAGACCTGGACAAATAGTTTTGAAAATCATCTTCAAAGAGATGATAATTGAAACCATGGAAGCTGATGAGATCACAAGTGAAATAGTACCCAGAGGGAAGAGAAGGCTCAAAACACCTATAGTTAGCAATCATGACATGGGTCAGATCCAGCAAAGGAGATAAGAGTTATTGTCAGGTAGGAGAAGAACCAGAAGACAATGATGTCCTGAAAACCTAGAGAGAAAAGTGATTGATGATGTCTTTTTAAAAGACATGACAGGACTTCCGGGTAATCATGGCTGCAATCTAGACGCCACACGCTTCCTCTCCCCAGCACCGAACGAAATAGACTACATCAAAGGAGCATAAAAATCACCTTTGGCGGAACAGGACTCCCCAGTACCCCACAGAGGTGAAGGTACGTGGGGTTTGAACATTTCCACACTATAATAAGACAGAGGAAAAGCTTGCACAGAAACGTGAACTGAGCCGCCCTTCCCCCCCACCTCCCCCACCAAACCAGAGCAAGCTACTGGAGCGCTCACTGGGACACTGAGTGAGTGGTGAACGTCTCTGTCTGAGGGGGGGTGGGGGGGGGGGACACTCCAAGGTCCTTGGGATCTGGGGACTGCCAGGAAACAACATCTCAGGGCAGTTTCACAGGAGAACCTGGCGCTGAGCACAGGCTGCGGAGCCTTACTCGGGGTGGTTGCGCTGAGCATCTGAGCGGAGCTAAACACCAGGGGTGGACCACGCACTGATTATCTGGGCAGAGCTGAACACCTAGGAAGTTTGGATGTGATCAGGGGCCCAGCTCTCTAAGAAACCTCGGAGGCTGGGAAGAACTAGTCTGAGGCAACCTAAATTCACAGAAAACCCATCCATATCACCCAGACCCCAGACCAAAAAGGAAAGGGGAATAAAACCACCAAAGGGATGGCTCACATGGCCCAAAATCAAGCCTCCAGGAAGAAAAGGAAAAAGGTGACTATTGAAAACTTTTATGGTGGAAGTACCCAAGGAAAAGAAGAGAATGAGGAGGAAATCCAAAAAAAAATCATAACATGCCTCCCAAAATGGAAACTATCAACAAGCTCTGGAAGATCTCAAACTGGAACTTATCCAAAAGATGGAAACCTGGAAAGAAAAATGGGAGAAAGAGATCAGCAGTCTGACAGATAAGACTGCTCAATTGGAAAAAGAGCTCAAAGCATCCAATAGAAAGGCAGACAAAGCTGAAAAGCAAAACCAGTCCCTAACGACCAGAATTAAGCAACTCGAAGAAAGTGAGATCATAAAACAGCAAGAATCAATAAAGCAAACCCAAAAAATTAATGAATTAGAAGAAAACATAAAATATCTCACTGAGAAGGTCACAGATTTGGAAAACAGAGGGAGAAGAGACAACCTCCAAATTATCGGTCTCCCAGAAAAACCAGAGATAATAAACTCGATATTATTCTACAGGAGATCATAAAAGAAAATTGCCCCCACGTTCTGGAGCAAGGGGGCAAAATAGAAATAGAAAGGGTTCATAGACCACCCTCTATACTAAATCCCCAAAAGACAACCCCTAGGAATGTAATTGCCAAATTCAAGAGCTTCCAAAAAAAGGAGAAATTCTACAAGAAGCCAAGAAAAGGAGCTTCAGATATAAGGGGGCTCCCATAAGGATCACACACGACTTAGTGGCTAACACACTAAGAGACCGCAAAGCATGGAACACGATATTAAGAAAGACAAGAGAGCTGGGTCTCCAACCAAGAATCAACTACCCAGCAAAACTGACTATATACTTCCAGGGGAAAGTATGGGCATTCAACAAAATAGAAGATTTCCAGCATTTGCTAAGAAAAGACCAGAACTTAGTGGAAAATTTGATATCCAAGTACAGAAAGCAAGAGAAACATGAAAAGGTAAATATGAAAGAAAGAGAAAAGGAGATAAATCTTATCTTTTTCTTTAAGTCAAACTCTCTTCTATAAGGACTACATTTACATCAAATTATATATACTAATATGTGGGGAAAATGTTTTGTGTAACTCCCAAAAATTGTAGCATCATAAGAGTAGTTAGAAGAAACATGCATAGGGAAAGATTGGGGCATTAAGAAGATTTGGGGAAAGTTAGGGCAAAGAAAGGAAAAGGGAGTGGGGGAACCGTCGATAAAACTAAAATTTACTTCAAGAAATGGGGGGGGGGGGACTTAACAGAATAATCTTTCCCATATAAAGATACACATGGGAAGGGTAAGGGAAAAACTCTCATATGAGAAGGAGAGGAAGAGAGTGTGAAGTGGAATTACTTAAACCTTACACAGTGAAATCAAATCTGAGAGGGAAGAACATCTAGATCTAGTGGGATCCTAAATTCTATCTTATCCATTAGGACAAGAAAGAAAGGAAAATTAAGGAGGGGGGGAGGGAGTATAAAAAGGGAGGAAAGGAGAGGGGGGAGGGGAAGAGAGCATAAAAATGGAGGGGCTAGAAAGGGAAGCATCTCAAGGGAGGAGACTAGGGGGACTGACCTAAAGTTAATCACTGGTTCAAAAGGAGATAGCTAAAAAGAAAGGTCAGAACTAGGGGAAGATATCAAAATGCCAGAGAATCCACAAATGACAATCATAACTTTGAACATGAATGGGATGAACTCACCCATAAAACGTAGACAAATAGCAGATTGGATTAGAACCCAAAACCCTACCATTTGTTGTCTTCAAGAAACACATATGAGGCGGGTTGACACTCACAAGGTTAGAATTAAAGGTTGGAGTAAGACCTTTTGGGCCTCAACTAATAGAAAGAAGGCAGGAGTTGCAATCATGATATCTGACAAAGCCAAAGCAAAAATAGACCTGATCAAAAGGGATAGGGAAGGTAAATATATTCTGTTAAAAGGGAGTATAGACAATGAGGAAATATCACTAATCAACATGTATGCACCAAATAATATAGGACCCAAATTTTTAATAGAGAAACTAGGAGAATTGAAGGAGGAAATAGACAGTAAAACCATATTAGTGGAAGACTTGAACCAACCACTATCAAATTTAGATAAATCAAACCAAAAAATAAACAAGAAAGAGGTAAAAGAGGTGAATGAAATCTTAGAAAAATTAGAGTTAATAGACATATGGAGAAAAATAAATAGAGACAAAAAGGAATACACCTTTTTTTCAGCACCACATGGCACATTCACAAAAATAGATCATACACTAGGTCACAGAAACATGGCACTCAAATGCAGAAAAGCAGAAATAATAAATGCAGCCTTTTCAGATCACAAGGCAATGAAAATATTGATCGGTAAGGGTACATGGAGAGCCAAATCAAAAATTAATTGGAAATTTAATATGATACTCCAAAATCAGATAGTTAGAGAAGAAATCATAGAAACAATTAATAATTTCATTGAAGAAAATGACAACGGCGAGACATCCTTTCAAACCTTATGGGATGCAGCTAAGCAGTACTTAGAAGAAAATTCATATCCCTGAGTGCATATATTAACAAATTAGGGAGGACAGAGATCAAGGAATTGGAAATGCAAATCAAAAAACTTGAGAATGAACAAATTAAAAAGCCCCAGAAGAAAACCAAACTAGAGATTCTAAAAATTAAGGGAGAAATTAATAAAATCGAAAGTGACACAACTATTGAGCTAATAAACAAGACTAGAAGCTGGTACTTTGAAAAAACAGACAAAATAGACAAAGTACTGGTCCATCTAATTAAAAAAAGGAAAGAAGAAAAGCAAATTAACAGCATCAAGGATGAAAAGGGGGACCTCACCTCCAATGAAGAGGAAATTAAGGCAATCATTAAAAACTACTTTGCCCAACTATATGGCAATAAATATACCAACCTAGGTGATATGGATGAATATTTACAAAAATATAAATTGCCTAGACTAACAGAAGAAGAAATAGATTTCTTAAATAATCCCATATCAGAAAAAGAAATCCAACAGGCCATCAAAGAACTTCCTAAGAAAAAATCCCCAGGGCCTGACAGATTCACCAGTGAATTCTATCAAACATTCAAAGAACAGCTAACTCTAATACTATACAAACTATTTGACATAATAAGCAATGAGGGAGTTCTACCAAACTCCTTTTATGACACAAACATGGTACTAATTCCAAAGACAGGCAGGCCAAAAATGGAGAAAGAAAACTATAGACCAATCTCCCTAATGAATATAGATGCAAAAATCTTAAATAGGATACTAGCAAAAAGACTCCAGCAAGTGATCAGAAGGGTCATCCACCATGATCAAGTAGGATTTATACCAGGGATACAGGGCTGGTTCAATATTAGGAAAACTATCCACATAATTGACCACATCAACAAGCAAACCAAAAAGAACCACATGATTATCTCAATAGATGCAGAAAAAGCCTTTGATAAAATACAACACCCATTCCTACTAAAAACACTAGAAAGCATAGGAATAGAAGGGTCGTTCTAAAAATAATAAACAGTATATATCTAAAGCCATCAACTAATATCATCTGCAATAGGGATAAACTAAATCCATTCCCATTAAGATCAGGAGTCAAACAAGGATGCCCACTATCACCTCTATTATTTGACATTGTATTAGAAACACTAGCAGTAGCAATTAGAGAAGAAAAAGAAATTGAAGGCATCAAAATAGGCAAGGAGGAGACCAAATTATCGCTCTTTGCAGATGACATGATGGTCTACTTAAAGAATCCTAGAGATTCAACCAAAAAGCTAATCAAAATAATCAACAACTTTAGCAAAGTTGCAGGATACAAAATAAACCCGCATAAGTCATCAACATGTCTACATATCTCTAACCCTTTTCAGCAGCAAGAATTAGAAAGAGAAATACCATTTAAAATCACCTTAGACAATATAAAATACTTAGGAATCTATCTCCTGAGACAAACACAGGAACTATATGAACACAACTACAAAACACTTTCCTCACAACTAAAACTAGACTTGAACAATTGGAAGAACATTAACTGCTCATGGGTAGGACGAGCCAATATAATAAAAATGACCATCCTACCCAAACTCATCTATGTATTTAGTGCCATACCCATGGAACTTCCAAAAAAATTTTTTACTGATTTAGAAAAAATCATAACAAAGTTCATTTGGAAGAACAAAAGATCAAGGATATCCAGGGAAATAATGAAAAAAAAAATACAAAGGAAGGGGGTCTTGCAGTCCCAGATCTCAGACTATATTATAAAGCAGAGGTCATCAAAACAATTTGGTCCTGGCTAAGAGACAGAAAGGAGGATCAGTGGAATAGACTGGGGGCAAGCGACCTCAGCAAGACAGTATATGACAAACCCAAAGATCCCAGCTTTTGGGACAAAAATCCACTATTTCATAAAAACTGCTGGGAAAATTGGAGGACAGTGTGGGAAAGATTAGGTACAGATCAACACCTCACACCCTACACCAAGATAAATTCAAAATGGGTGAATGTCTTGAACATAAAGAAGGAAACTATAAGAAAATTAGGCGAACACAGAATAGCATACATGTCTGACCTCTGGGAAGGGAAAGACTTCAAAACCAAGCAAGAATTAGAAAGAGTTACAAAATTCAAAATAAATAATCTGGATTACATCAAATTAAAAAGTTTTTGTACAAACAAAACCAATGTAACCAAAATCAGAAGAGTAGCAACAAATTGGGAAACAATCTTCATAAAAACCTTTGACAAAAGTTTAATTATTCAAATTTACAAAGAACTAAATCAATTGTACAAAAAATCAAGCCATTCTCCAATTGATAAATGGGCAAGGGACATGGATAAGCAGTTCTCAGATAAAGAAATCAAAATTATTAATAAGCACATGAAAAAGTGCTCTACATCTCTTATAATCAGAGAGATGCAAATCAAAACAACTCTGAGGTATCACCTCACACCTAGCAGATTGGCTAACATGACAGCTATGGAAAGTAATGAATGCTGGAGGGGATGTGGCAAAGTGGGGACACTAATTCATTGCTGGTGGAGCTGTGAATTGATCCAGCCATTCTGGAGGGCAATTTGGAACTATGCTCAAAGGGTGATAAAAGACTGTCTGCCCTTTGATCCAGCTATAGCACTGCTGGGTTTGTACCCCAAAGAGATAATAAGGAAAAAGACTTGTTCAAGTATATTCATAGCTGCACTCTTTGTGGTGGCCAAAAATTGGAAAACAAGGGGATGCCCTTCAGTTGGGGAATGGCTGAACAAATTGTGGTATATGTTGGTGAGGGAATACTATTGTGCTAAAAGGAATAATAAAGTAGAGGAATTCCATGGAGACTGGAACAATCTCCAGGCAGTGATGCAGAGTGAAAGGAGAAGAACCAGGAAAACATTGTACACAGAGACTGATGCATTGTGGTACAATCGAAGGTGATGGACTTCTCCATTAGTGGCAATGCAATGTCCCTGAACAATCTGCAGGGATCTAAAAAACACTATCCACATGCAGAGGATAAACTGTGGGAGTAAAAACACCAATGAAAAGCAACTGCTTGACTACAGGGGTTGAGGGGAAATGACTGAGGAGAGACTCTAAATGAACACTCTAATGCAAATACCAACAACAGGGAAATGGGTTCGAGTCAAGAACACATGTGATAACCAGTGTAATGGTGCGTCGGCTATGGGAGAGGGAAAGGTGGAGGGGGGGGGGGGGGGGAGGAAAAGAAAATGATCTTTGGTTCCAGTGAAAAATGTTTGGAAATGACCAAATAAAATAATGTTTAAAATTAAAAAAAAAAAGACATGACTACAAGATGTTCTCACTCATAGCAAAGTCGATGAAAAGCCAGAATCCCACAATATGCTGTCTACAAGAAACATGGAGACACACACACACACAGCGTCAAGGTAAAGTGCAGGAAGAGAATCTACTATACCTCAACTAAAGTTCAAAAATCAGGAAGTAACAGTTATGATCTAAGACTGATGAAAGACTGTTGTGCCTTAAGAAATAACAAACAAAATGATCACAAAAAAAACTAGAAAGACTTTCATGAAAAGATACAAAGTGAAGTGAGCAGTACCAAGAGAACATTGTACACAATAATAGCAATGAAGTACAGTGATCAACAATGAATTGCTAGATTATCAGCAACACAAGGATCCAGGACAATTTCAAGGGACTTATGACCAAAAAGGCTAACCACTACTAGAGAAGGAACTAAGGAAGTCTGAGTTCAAATCGAAGCATTCAATCGTTAACTTTATTTTCTCCTTGAGTTTTTTTTTTCCTAGTGTAAATAATATGTTTCTTCTTTCACAATATGATGAACATGGAAATATGTGTTACATGATGACACAAGTATAACATCTATTACCTACCATCTTGGGGAGAGGGAGGGGTAAGAGGGAAGGAGAAAACATGGATGGAAAAATGTTTAGAAAACAATCATTGAAAATTGTGCTGATATAATCTAGAAAAAAAAATTTTTAACTTTTCTTAAAAAAGAGACCACTAAACACAATGGTAATTCATCAGATATTGTTGATTTCCTACTATTTATGAAGCACTATGGTGGGATATCACCTGTGTGAGGTACAATGGGAAATACAAAGAAGTATGAGATATATTCCCTACCCTCAAAAAGAATAAGGTCATGTTGAATTGAATTCAACAAGCATATAATTCTCTAATTTGTATAAACTACTATGATAGGTGCTGTGGATATAAAGATAAAATTAATACAGTCCTTATCCTTTCATTTTACTTGCATGTCTGAGATGGGTAAGAAATAATACAGTTTACATTATGATACAGGATTAATATGATAGGGACAAGGAAAAGACGGTGATAGAATACATAAGTAGAATGTAAAAGAGATTAGAAAAAAGCTTTATCAAGGAAGTGGAACCCAAAATTGACATTAAAAGAAAGGATTTTGATAAAAATGCATTTCAGGAATGGGGCGGTGGCTTCTGTGAAAGATATTTTGTAGATATTCTCATGAAGTCCACTCTGCCTCTTCTGTCTAACTTCATGGTTGTAAGCAAGGGCAGATTTAGGGTTAGCAGTATATTGAGTATCAACATAAATTTTAGATCTAAGTAATCCCCTTTAACATAATCTGGAAGTCTTAACTTGAGCATAATGATAAATTAATGAATAATGGATTTCTCTGTTGTTCAATTCAACTTTAAAAAAATCTATTTTAAGCAGTTTGTTGGGTGCTGAGTATACACATACAAAAAATGAAACTACCCTTGCCCTTAAGGAACTTACACTAAAGAAAAATGTTTCCAGACATGTGCCTGCTCTCTGGTCCTCTTCATTTTTCTCTCATTGGAACTTGAACTCTTCCCCTAGAGCTTTAGGCTCTCATAGGTATGTTTTTTTTTTCTATCATGTCTTCCTGGGAACATGACTTCTATGCCACTTCCAGGTCATCTCAAACCATTACCTTTACCACCATATCCTACTTCCCAGGTCCTGTTTCTTTATATGTTGCCAATTAGAATAGAACCCCTTGAAGGTAGAGTTTTTTGCTTGCTTGTATTTGTATCTTTGATACTGCGTGGTGCAAGTTACTTTCCCATCTATATTAGATCCATTTTTAATTCCTCTCTAAGTACATGCAGGACAATGATATTGAGTTAGTAAATGAGGCTTTATTGTCCTTTATGACAAAAACTATCATAAAAATCTTTGCATATTTTTTCCATTTTTTCTCCTAATTGTTGTCCTTCTGTTTTCATTCTTATATAAATGATTTGTCATGACTGAGTCTCTTTTCACACTTTCTTTAAACTAGTTTTAAACTCCACTGTTTCTCTCTGTTTTTATGAAACAATACTTCATATTGTTCATATTTTTCCATCGACCTTATTTTTGAAATATTGCCAGTTCTTTTTCTAAACTAGTGTTGCCTTTGGCCACTCTTTCCCCTGCTTGGCAAGGAAATCAAATAGCTGGAGACTAAGACACTTTTAAGGGTCTTTTGGTTACTTTATTACATCAGTTGATTTACATAATTTAACTTTGTTTATAAAATTATTGTAACCAATGTTAATATTTTTGCTATATATTATTTAATTTGTGATTTGCAATAACTACTTTAACTAGGTCAAGATTGAGTTGTTTTAACCCCCTGCCACATCTTTTCCTCATTATTATCCTTCCTTTTAACTTGATACTAATTCCTTACTACAACTATTGCTGGTTATATTGTTCAGAGATAGCTAATTCAAGGACAAATCCTATGTTAATAGTGAGACTTTTCCTGTGTGTTAATAATTAATGAATTTCATTTTTTGTTATTCTATTAAGTACCTTTCATATCCAGTATTTGTTGATTATTTAACAAAAGAAGGATTCATGATGTATAGGCATGAGGCCTTTCTCTCATTCTTTCTTCCTGAACTATATTTTCTGATACAACTTTTTTTTCTTTGCCTATTCTCATATTTTCATTTAAATCAGTAAATATGTGAATGCATAGTGTTTTAGTTTGGAATATTTTATGAAATTCTTTATGTAATGTCTATTCATCTTCATTTTCAGTCAGCAGTGTTGCTTCATGAGCTGAAACTATTTTTATAGTTATCTTTTTGTAAATACTTATTATGACAGCCTTTAATGATATATTTTATTCATGGAACTCATCTTATTTTGGACTAGAAATACAAATAATGATTTTTTAAATTACTAGATTTTGTTCAATTCTGAAATAAGTTCTAAAAATTAATAATTTTATTGTATGGTAGTTATAAATTCCCTTAATTTGATAAAGAATCTGTCAAATTAACTGAAAAGTTTGAAAATTATATTCATTCTGAACTTTTGGAATGAATTTTAAAAGTTAAAATTGAAAAGCTTTAGTTTATGGAACATAGGAATAGAGGGAGGGAAGTGGTGTAGTGGGTGAAATGCTGAGTCTATAGTCAGGAAGAACTGAATTCAAATGTGACCTCAAACATTTTCTAACTGTGTGATCCTGGTTAAATCATCAACTCCTGTCTGCCACAGTTTTCTCATTTGTAAAATGGAGCTAATAATAGTAGCTATCCTTCAGATTTGTTGTGAGGATAAAATGAGATAATATTTTAAAGTGCTTTGCAAACCTTACAGTGTTATATAAATGCTAATTATTATAATAATTATTTTTACTAACCCAATAAACTATAATCTCTCCTCTTTTATTTTTTACAAATACTATGGAGCTTTATAAATCTTTTTAATTATTGTAAACATGTTACCATATTACTGCTTACAATTTTCAAAACTGTTAATGAAAACAGTAATTTCTAGGAATCCCTCTCCTACCTCACCTACCAAAAAAAATTAAGAAAAAATTTACTAAGATTTTTTTCTGTTCAAAATTGGAAATGTGCAGCATCATACAATAGTAGGTCACCCATCACTGGAGGTCTTCAAGCAAGGGCTGGATGTCCAATTATTGGATATTTTATAAAGAGCTTTCTTATTCAGACGGAGATTGAACTACATGGTTCCTAAGGCCTTTTTCAACTCTTACCAATCTGTGCATGTATATAATCAAATAATAATTTTTGTTTTTATCATTAGAATTTCAGTCTTTGGAGTTTCTGAACTCCCAGATCATTTAAACCCACTTGTTATCTTTCTGAACTTCAGAACTCTACTCTTCTACCATTTGGAATATCTGTCAGCTTACTATGACTTTCTTTTTTTGTCAAAATTCCCAGGGGCAGCTGGGTGACTTTAGTGGATTGAGAACCAGGACTAGAGACAGGAGGTCCTAAATTCAAATCTGGCCTCAGGCATTTCCTACCTGGGTGACCCTGGACAAGTCACTTAACCCCCATTGTCTAGTCCTTACCACTCTTCTGCCTTGAAAACAATACACAGTATTAATTCTAAGACAGAAGGTAAGGGTTTAAAAAAAAATTCCAAGGGAGAGAGCTATCATTTTATCCCAAAGATCCACCATGTCTAATAATAGCTAACATTTTATAGCACTTACTATGTGCCAGAAATTGTTATTATTATTTCAATTGATCCTCACATGTAGGTGTTACAATTATCTCCATTATATAAATGAGGAAACTGAGGCAAACAAGTAAAGTGACTTGCCCAGGATCACACTTTTATTCTAATAAGTGTCTGAACCTGGATCTGAACTAAGCTCTGACTCCCAGGCTCTATCCACTGTGTCATCTACATGAAACTTCAGCAAACAATTTCTCCTTTTTTGTCAAATAAGTTAAGATAAGATACTGTTTAAAGGAGGGGTAGGTGAGAGGTTTAGACACGAGACTGGATTGAGAGGCTAGATGGGCATTGGTGACGATATATGATAAAATCATGGCAATGGGAAGAGAAAGGAGAGCAAAGAGAAGAAGAATTGACAGGAATGGTAGCTGGTTGGATATTAGACATAAAGGAGAGAGAGAAACCAAAAATAACACTTAGATTTTGCACACAGATAATAAGTGATTCCAGTAATAGAAAAAGAGGAATGCATATCTGTAGGTTTGGGTTGTGAAATTGATAATAAACTCATAGCTCCATCATAAGTTGGAATTTTGCTTTGCTTTTGGCCCCTTGATTCTCCCTATTAGCATTTTGAGACTGGGAGTCAAAAGAGCTATACTGAGTCTGAGGTTGGTGGGTGTGAGGAGTTCACTTAATTTTTCTGGCCCTTAACTTACAAATAACAAAATCAGTCTCCCTCTCACTTATTATTTTGCAGTTTGTCCTCATCACTCAACTGAAACAACTCTCTCCAAAGTTTACAGTGATTTTATAAATTGCTATGTCAAATGGCCTTTTCTTAAATCTTTCATGACTTAAAACTTTCATAACTTTTCTGCAACATTTTTACACTCTCTTCCTTAATATGTTCTCTCCTCTAGGTTCTCAATGTATTGCCTTTATCTTGGTTCTCTACCTACCTTCTGACTGCTTTCTCAGTCTCCTTTGCTTATCGACATATCATTATCACTAACTGGAGAGGTAGCCCAGAGCTCTGCCCTAAGCCCACTTCTGTGTCCTGTCTATACCCTCTCACTTGATGACACCCACCCCATTAATTTAATTATCATCTATACAAAGATAATTCCCAAATATATATGTATAAATTTATTTTCCATTCAAAACTCAGACATTTAAAATTGTCTAACAAATGGTTTTTTTTAATTAACTTTTAATTTCTCAATGATCACATTTATTTTTTCTCATTCCTCTCCCCACCCCCAGGGGAAAAAAAGAGAAAAAAATATGCATAGTCAGGAAAGACAAATTACCGTGTTGGCCACATCCAAAAATGTCACATTCTGAATATTTACTATTTATCATTTCTCTATCAGGAAATGGGTAGCATTCTTCATCAGTGATCCTTCAGTTTCATGGTTGATCAATACATTAATCAAAGTTCATATGTCTTTCATAATTGTTCATTTTCCCAGTGTTGTTATATTACAAATTATTCTTCCAGTTCTTCTCACTTGACTGTATCAGTTCATAAATGTCTTCCCAAGTTTCTCCGAAACTACTTTTTTCAAGTCTTCCAGCATAGCATTTCATTACATTCATCTACCATTATTTGTTTATTCATTTCTTAGTTGGTGGGCTCCTCCTTAGTTTCCTACTGGATACCTATTTGGCACAATAGTTTGAACAGGTGTGAAATTTTAAATGTTCGGTAGGCAACTGATGATATTGAACTGTGGAAAAGATTGAGGTTAGATACATAGATCTGGAATTCATCTGCTTGACAGTTGTAGTTAAACCCAAGGGAGCTGATGAGACTACCAAAAAGAGCGTGGAGGTGTAAAAGAAGAGGACTCAGGACAAATCCTTGAGAAACATCTACAGTGAGAAGGCATGATCTGGATACTGAGCCAGCAAATAAGAAATTTTTTAGATAGGTAGAACTTTACTAGGAAAGAATAGTTTCACAAAACACAAAAAGGAGAACATATGAAATACAACAGGTAGATCATATAAGAAAGTGACTTCACAATATAGGATAATTGCTTTAAATATACAAAAAAAGGTATTTTTAAAGTCCAACTGTTTATGTATAAAAACATATACACATATGCACACCTCTTGAGTAGAACTTTGTTATATCATTATCCATTATGAAGTAAATTATTATATACATATTACATATATAACTTTACATTATTATATTAATAAACCTGTTTAGGACCTCCTTTTAGGAGAAGTAACTACTTCATTATCACTTAATTTCACTTAAGAATGTTTATGAATTCCATTGATAGCATCATATATATATATATATATAGTAGTCTCTCGGTGATCGAGAATGACAATTGTCTTTGTGCAGTTTCATCTACGGTGTACCCTCATGTGGCTTTGGAGTCCAAAGGCTGAGGCGCACAGTTTGTGGCACATGGGACATGGGATGCCAGTTGTTACGGGAGGTGCGGCTGTGGCCTGGTGTCGGCGTTCACACGCAGCGGCAAGACGTCGACGTCACTCATCTTCAAAGGTGGTGGCGGCATGGTGAATGTGGGTTCGCCAGCTGCTTCTGTCAGAGGCAGCGAGTTCTAGTTGCTTTGGTGTCATGCCAGCCTACTTCAAGTTGGACTTTAGCTGATCCTTGAATCTTTTCTTTGGTCGGCCTTGTTTCCTGAGTCCAGCTGACAGTTCACCATAGAATACCTGTCTTGGTATTCGCTGTGGGTCCATGCGGATGACGTGTCCAGACCATCGTAGCTGGGTTTTGAGGACCAGGACTTCGATGCTGGTGGAGTTGGCTCTGTTGAGGACTTCCTGGTGATTCGGTCCTGCCATCGGATCCTCATGATTGACCAGAGGGAGCGTTGGTGGAATTGCTCCAGCTGTTTCATGTGCTTCCGGTACAGTGTCCATGTCTCGCAACCATACAGGAGCGAGCTGAGGACCACTGCGTTATACACTTTGAGCTTCGTCGCAGTACTTACACCGCTGTGTTGGAGGACTTTGCAGCGCAGCCACCCAAGTGCCTGGCTGGCCTTTTAGATCCTGGCATTAATCTCATGGTCTAGGGACCCGTCGTTGGCAATGGTGCTACCCAGGTACTTGAAAGTGATGACGTTAGAAAGCTGCGTGCCGTCGATTGTAATGCACGGCTGGTTAGTTGGCTTCCCTGGTGCAGGTTGGAACAGCACCTCTGTTTTGCTGAGGCTGATAGTCAGGCCAAACAGTTTTGTTGCGGTGGAGAACCTGTCCACAATGGTTTGGAAATGATTTTCTTGGTGGGCCATGAGAGCACAGTCATCTGCAAAAAGAGCTTCCAGGATGAGTCTCTCTGTTGTCTTTGTTTTTGCAGTCAGGCGGCGAAGGTCGAATAGTGAGCCATCCAGTTGGTATTTGATGTAGACGCCCAAGTCTAGATCTATCATAGCATGTCATAATACTTGGGTGAAAAATAGGTTGAATAGTACTGGAGCGAGGACACAGCCTTGTTTCACGCCATTGGAGATGTTGAAGCGATCGGAAGTCTCTCCACCAGATAGGACTTCCCCTGTCATGTCGACATGAAAGATCTGGATCAGTTTGACAAATTTTGCTGGGCAACTGAGCTTGCTGAGGATCACCCACAATGCGTCCCTGTTCACTGTGTCGAACGCCTTTGTCAGGTCTATGAAGACAATGTGGAGACTCAGGTTCTGCTCAAGACTCGGGTTCTGCTCAAGTGCTGGTCAGTGTTGGGGCATATGCGCTGATGATTGTGGCATACCGGTCTTTGCTGAGAGGCAAACGGATCTTCATGAGCCTCTCGCTGATGCCCACAGGCAAATCTGGCAGCTGTTTGAGCAAACTGGTCTTGATAGCCAGGCCAACACCATGGATTCTGTCTTCATTTGAGGCTCTACCTTTCCAGAAGAAGGTGTATCCAGTGGTGGGTTCACTGAGTGATCCCTCTTCTAGTAAGCGTGTTTCGCTTAAGGCTGCGATGTCGATGTTATATCGTGCCAGTTCTTTACCACTTAGAGCTGTTCTTCTCTCAGGTCTTGGGGTATTCTCTCTATCAAGTAATGTCCTAATGTTCCATGCTCCTAGTAGGAGTTTCTTTGTATTTTTTCTTTTATTTCGACCACTTAAAGGGGATGACCCGCCAGCCACGGTGTGCTGACCGGGTGTTTGTAGGGCAGGCAATGTTTGGGACACCTTTTCTAGTCCCATCCCTTGATTAGGGTGAGCAGTGCTGTCCTAGAGAGGGCTGCTCAGACGCCCAGGATGCTGCCGAGCGTCCCTGCTGCCCACAGGGCCGAGCGACCACTGGTCCGTGGGCCGCTTACGTGCAGGATCATGACTACAACTGCCAGTGGTCACCTCCACCTGTTGCGTCGCCACTCCGCCATCGCCGCAGGTCTTGAAGAGGGTGGACGGGGTTAGGATAGATGAGTGTGCACAAAGATACTTGTGCATGAAGGAGATTTAAGTGGAAAAGCTGATGCACAGAGACAGTCCCACTCTCTCGGCATTGGAAGCCTGGGTCCAGTGGCACAAAAAATTGTTACGTCTGGAGACTTCCTCAGCTGCATTGGATGGCCGTGTTGTCTTTTGTGCTCCAACACGCCCTAAGCATTCCACAGTGCTTCGCTGCGTCGTCATCTCAGCCGTTGAACCTTCTTGTTGGTTTCTTCCACCTGTTCCGCCGAAGCAGTCTTCACATGCTGGGTGAGCAAAGCCCTGGTTCACCAGGGGTCGACGACCCGATGGCTACCCTCACAAGGTTTGGCCGGCCTGTCGAAGCCGTTGCCCGGGGTGTGGCCGCTGCCGCATGCAAGCAGCTACTGGGAGCCACAAGTGAGAGCTGGGTGTCACGTGGGGGTCAGAGGCTGGAGAGCTACCCTAGGAGTGCATGACAAGCCTCCATACCAGAGATACTACCCCTCCCTGAGCACCCCATACACCCTGATAGCATTATAGCCAATATTTAATGTGGTCAAGAATGACGCTGTTTATTTTATTTGGAAGAATTTATCCTACTTAAAGAAGCATAACAGAATTATTATTTATTACTGATCATTTATGGAAAGAGATATAAATCACATACTAAAAAGGAAAAATATTTTAAAGTTTCAATTCATCTGTAACAAGCAAGTTAGAATAATTTCATAAAATCCCTTAAAAGCTCTAAAATACCTGATTCCATTATGATTTTAAAAATAGTCACAATCTTAACATACTGCTTTTACATCAAATCCTTATAAATATGAAATTATTTTGTTATTTTTATAGTCTTGTGTTATTTTAAAGTTCATCTTCAAATGGTAGAAGGAAAACTTTCAGAAACCAAAATTATAACATTTCAGAAAGTTACTTGATTTTTGTTTAAACTCATCTAATCCATTATTGTTCATATAAACAAAGAACTGTATGTTCCCCTCCAAACTTATCAAAATCATGTGTTTACATTATTATTTTTATAAACCAAATCCACAAAGTCCAAATTTATTCAGCCAAAATATACCATCTGTATTTTAGCACAATGCTTGGGACATAGCAGATACTTAATAAATGTTTATTGATTGACTGACTGGAGGTTTGAAACCAATATGAACAAAGCACAGAAATAAAGTGAATATATAAATGTTCTTTTATGCCACATTTCTGAAAATTAGACAAAAAGATATTACTAAGTCTTTTCTTTCAGGAAAGTGATTCTTTATACTGATTTGAGGATCAAAATGATAATACTGACTCAGGTGTTCAATTGGATATAGGTTGATTGTAGTTTCTGGAGTATTTCATGACCCTTTAATATTGGCTTTGAATGTAAAAAAGCATTGTAACTTGATGATGGTCATGTTTGTTAATGGTTTGTATTAGCTGGAAGCTATAAAATCATCCAAAGACTCTGTTAGTGTTAGAATAATAATTTACCAAGACAATTACCACATGCTGGAATTTTTGTGCAGTGCTAATTCAGTATTATTAATAATGAATAAAATTGCACTTTTTCAGGTTGCTAGGGGCAGTGGGGAATTATTTCAATGAATATTTCAGCACATTATTTTAATCATAGCTCCACAAAATTCAAGTGGGCAATATTTTATACTTCTAAGTTCAGTCGACTCAGGGACTATGGTCATTAAATTGCAAACTATTTGCACTGAGATCCATCCTATGATTTATAAGCCTTGTTAAAACATTATAAAACAAAACAGGTTGTGCCATTAATACTTGTAATTTGATGCTGCATTTATTATTGACCTCATACTGATTATGTTTTTAGTAGTAATAAGAGCATTTTGAAAAGATAGAATTGAATGTTTTAATGCTAAAGTAGCAGAATAAAATATATTAGTGTAAGTTTTACACAAATGTTTGTATGATCTTTTCTTATAAACGTCATGTTTAATATTTTGTGGAATTTCATTTTAATTTTCTAGTCAACTACATGATTTCTGGCGCTTAGATTATTGGGAAGATGACCTGCGTAGACGGAGAAGGTTTGTTCGGAATGCATTTGGATCTACTCATGCTGAAGCTTTGCTTAAAGCTGCTGCAGAATATGGTTAGTATTTATGATGTAAAAAATTTGATTTATTTACAAGCCAAACTGTGGTTGAGAATGCATACTTTTGTTGACATTAGCAAAATTTCTCAAACCAGTCAGAAATGATAAATTTTTCCCTATCTTTACTTTCCTTTAATTTTTAAGACTTAAATAAAAACCAAGCAGTATTAATTCCAAAATGGAAGGTAAGGGTTTTAATTTTTTTTAAATAATAGTTTTCTCTTAGTCTTCAGATTTTTCTATAATAGGACAAAAGTTCTGACATATTTGACTATTATGAAGTTCCATCCAAATCTCTTTTACAACTTGAAGAATTAGAGCCAGAGGAAAACTTGTCTCATACAATGTAGGTGTTGTGTATCCCCATGATAAGCCCACCACTATGGCAGAAGCTATACTCTTGTTGTCCATTCAAAATCTTACATATGCTTACATGTCTTTCTGACCATCAGACTAGTTTTTAATGCTATAATGAGCCAAATTTAGATTTATCCATCTCTAAAATGTTTTTCAAGGGAATGCATTTCCATCTCATTCTTATTTCTATTTTTTCTCATAAACCATAACATACTATGACAGAATACACAATAAATATAATGCTTTTGCTTTATGTTTGCTCATACTTAACTTGTTTGTGTTATTCTTTTATGTCTATGGTCATATATTTGGTGAATGTAAGCTCTTTGAGGGTAGAGCTGTTTTTATTTCTTTTCTATAGTGGGTATTTTCAGTACCTACTATAATATCTTGCACTTCATAAGCACTTAAAGGTTTCCTGAACACAGAGTAGAATAAAGTTCCAAATGAAGTATCTGTTTATAAATCAAATCACAAAATGAATTTAATGCAATGACTTTTATGTGCTTGATAGAATTGGATGGTAAAACAATTATTTTTTTAAAAAATGTGTTTCACTAAGATGTTCAGTATATAAAAATAGCCCAGTACATAACTTATTTAATAGACTGCAAAGTATTATTAAAAATTCTACTACAAATAATATCCATAGTTACTTTAGTTAAGTTTAAAAATATATAAGCCATTTATTGTTCATGTTTTAGGATTTAAGTGGATCTGTGCAGTTTGCCTATTAACCATGTGTTTGAAGAAATGATTTTCTAGAACTTATTGAGGGTGGAAATGGCTTTATTTTTTACTTTGTGGCACAAAACAGTATGTGTTTGACACACATTCCATACATGCTTGTTAACAAATTCTACAAGTCAAACTTTTCATTAATTTACACCAAATTTGACTCATGAAACTAGATTAGGCAAGGTTTTATATTATGGATTATTAAATAATATTCAACAAATATTAAGCACCTATTATACACCTACAAAGTATAAGCTATTATACCAGGTTTTAGGGATACAAGGTAAAATAGACAAAGGCTTTGTCCTTAAAAACCTTATTGTACAACAGGGGAGGATAGCTATGTTATATGACAAAATGTAATAAGTGCTTAAAGTTATGAGAATTTTAGAGGAACAGGTGATTTTTATATAATTTCTAATTTGACAGGGACCTCAGAAATAGTCATCTAGTCCAAAACCTTCCTGAGCTAAAATTCCCTGTACCACTTCCCCACCTGGCTCTCCCCCTCAAAAAAGTATACAGAACAACTTTTAAGCCATAATTCTCTGTACAACTTCTTTAACATATGATGCTTTAGACTTTCCTATGATTAATAATCGTAACAGTTGACATTTACATAATACTTTAAGGTTTGCAAAGCACCTTATATTTTATCATATCATTTGAAATAACAGATCTGTGAAGTATATGCTACTGTTATATTTATAGTTAGACAAGCTTATGGAAGCTGAGTAAATAGACCAGGGCCCAATGGCTCATAAGTATCTAAGACTAGGTTCCTTGATTTAAAGTTCAGTCATCTTTCCACTAAACCTAGTGGAAATTCTGGTCTTGTTGAGACAGAATATCTAGATAAACAACTTTTGTTTTTTTACTTTACAGCCAGATTTTTTGTGTTGTGTACAATTAGTCAAAGTATATCTATTTATATGTTTAGTAAACTCCTTCCAGGGGTTCTAGGAAGTAGTGTGCTGATGTTTTAACACTTGACTCACCATTTGCCACCCCAAAAAGATAAGCACAACAGACTTTTAAATTTAGTCTACATTACTTAAGTTTTCTCCATCACTTTCATAAGTCTAGTCAATCATCAAAACAATAAATCAAGCCCTGATTTTTAGTTTGCATATTTCCAAAGAATAAATGCTCCCACTGAAAATTTAACAAACAGCTCTCTTAAGGGTTCAAGCTAGCTCTAACATACATGGTTCTAGGGTTCCCTGCAGCTGTGTATTCCTACCATTATAGGTCAATATTATCCCCATCAGTACCAGTCCCCCATCAACAATCAACCAGTGGGCACAATTAGTGCATAACCAGGGCTTTTAATAATATGGCATAGAAAAAAAACAGTACCCTACAAAACTTGGTGTACACTATCCCCCAGAAGTACAATATGTCCAACAGAAAAAAAGAGAGCACACATTTGGAGTAGCAAGGAACTACTTACAGAGTTACCTGTGGCAGAGCCTCCTCATTCCTCCAGGACTACAAGGCCTTCCTGTTCTTGGGCCCCTCTTTCTTCTTCTGAAGTCTTCCTGCTCTTTCCCTGTAGGTGCAGTGCCTCTGGCAGGGGGCTCATTGGGCTTCCCAGCACTGCCCCTCTCCACAGAGCAGCACTCCCAACAGGATTAGCTCTCCTTTGAGTCACTGTTGTCTCTTCTGCAGCCAAAAGTTATCACTTCTTAAAGTGGTGAGAATGGAGCCTCTTATCCCATCTAATGAGCTCTCTTTTTAAGGGACCATCCAGAATATGGCTCTTTCCTACTTTCTAAAGAAAGGGTTATTATAAACAAATATATAAATAAATAAATGAATGCATAAATAAATAAACATAATTGAATGAGTAGATAAATAAATAGATGGATGAATGGATGAATAAGCAGATAAATAAATAAATTGATGAATGAATAGATAAATAAATGAATGAATGAACAAATTAATTAATAATAAACAAACAAATAAATGAATAAATAAGCAAACAAATAAATTAATTAATAAATGAAGGGTTGTTGTCTACCTGGCATATCTCTATACCTTATTAGCATATCAGTACCTCTGTTATCTACTTTGCTTTCTATCGCTACATTAAAGGAGGTGAAGGGATCAGATGGTGAAATCCACTGGTGAGAGACTAATTAGTCCCTCCTCCCTTAAAGAAGGACTGATATGAGGAAACAGAATAACAACAAAAATCTAAGAAAACTTCCAGTAATAAATAAAATCCTTCTTGTTGCCTCTGGGTCTTAGGTCTTGCAGATGTTAGAATTTATATTCAGTTTTTCAAATATTTGTTAATTATCTGCTGTATACAAGGCTGGATGGCATTATTGGGTAGCAGATAGAAAGCAGGCTTCAGAACCAAAAAGACATCTCTGCCACCTACTGGATGAGTGACCCTAACCCTTCAATGCCCTAGGCAATTATGTAAGACTATAAGTTTCCAAAAGATATTTTCATTGGTAGAGGAAATTCATTACCCTAGACTAATAAACTTACAGATCTGGTTTTAAGAAAACTATAGAAGACATGCTAAGTTATGGGGATAGTTATCAAAAAAAATTTTAAATAGCTTGATTTCAAGGAAATTACAATCAACAGAAGAGGTTTTATCTCTTGCTACATTTTGGTCTTGAAAGCAAAATTGTGTCCAAACTGATCTAGTGACTCAAATGTTGGGGTTAAAACCATCTTGGTCAGAGTGACCACAACAAAAAAAGTATAGAACTATTTTTTAAATAAAGGAACTTTTACGTTGAATATATTTCACTCAGTGATTCTCTGTCCTTCATTTTGAATATAGTTGTGAGCTTGGGAGAGCTGTCTGGAACTGCTTAAGCATACACTATTTACATAGCCACAAATCTACGTTATAAAGTAAGCCCTATTGGGGTTTGATACACTTGTCAGTCATTTCTAGCCATTAGTATCCATCAGGGAGCAAGAGAGGAACCCTAGATAAGGGTAAAATAGATCATCCTGCTTTGGCTGTCTTAATGTGACTGAATCCTCCATTAAAATGGTTTGAGTCAATTCTTACACTTTAAAGCATTATACCCTAAATTATGTTTAAAGTTTGTTAGGAAGGAATAAGAATTTCTGGCTATGAACTAACTATAGTAACATTAGTAACCCATCTTTTTTGACAGCATTAAAAGAGAGATATTGATAATGGGTTTCTTGTTAAAAGATGAAATAGTAAAGTGCAGCTTTGTAAGAAAAATTTTAAAGCTGTAACATAGATTTTTACCTTGTATTTACTTTTTGGATATTTCTTATAAATTGTAATATTAAAAACTTAGTTGACCTCTTTATGTAAGAAAATATCTTTACCACTGATAGGGTTTTTTTAATTCTCTCTGCAATATTAATTAGTTGAATAATTTATGAGGTTGTCATGTGAAAAAGATTCTGGGTGTTTTGATATACTTTCTGCCTCTGGTGTTAGAATGTGATTAATAAAAACCTAGAGGCATATAATTCTTTCCATATAATTCTTTCCATGATGTTTAATATTCTTTTTTAAAACTGATATATTTGGAAATTTTCTAATGAAATGCTATAAAGCTACATTTATTTAATTATAGGGAATACTGCAAAAGACAAGACTACTATGAGATAAAACAAATTTTAATTTCCATATAGCAGACTAATAAGAAAATGATTTTTAAAAGGTTTTTGACACAGTCTTTGTATAGTGAAATTAAATCTAACCTTACAAGTCTCAGTAAAGATGTTGTTTTTTTTTAATTATCAATAGAAACATAGAAAATATATTCTAATTTTTGGTTAACTATGTTGACTGTCAGGTGCCATTTAAGCCTTCATTTAGTCCCCATAATATTACTGTGAAACAGTGTTATTAAAAGCCCCAAAGTAGCAAGCTCCTCCCTGACTGTGATCAAAGGCATCATCTTAAATAGGTTTGTTCAGGCATTACAGAAGAGGGCTGGCAACTTCTGTAGAAGGAAAAAAAAAACCATGAAGCAATGATGACAAAGTTAATCAGTCGTTTCTTTGGCAATAAATAATGAGATATGCTGAGGCCTGCAGATGAGAGCATTTCTAGGTTCCTCAGAGATGTCTACTTAACACCTGATTTATCTGAGCTTGTGAAGCCATCAAAATATGACCTTGAATAAAAAGCTGCTGCATAACAGATTTGAAATGAAATCTATATTGATAGTATATATATGTGTGTGTGTGTGTGTGTGTGTGTGTATTTATATAAATATGGCTACTCTAATATTGTAGTGCTTTCAATCAACAAAAATAAGAATTATTTGGAGCAAAAAATTTAATTTGGTCATCTACCTGTTTGAAAAAGCAGTATAAAAAATTTAGTTTCTCAGATATAAAGATAAAAAAAGAATTTACAAGGTTATTTTGACAACTCTCATATATGTTTGCTCATTAAAAATCATTTTTATTTTTAAAGAGCTATAAAATAATTCCCAAGGTTTTTTTTGGTATAATGCAGAGTTTGTGATCATGTTTTTTTCTCTACTATGTTAAATTGTTTTCAGCTGCTTTATTTGTAGGTCAAAGCATTAGATGTGAAATTATAAATTAAAAGGTTCTAATAAAATCAAATTATATAAATGGGGGGAGAACACCCAACTGTTATTTTTTTAATCCATGCTATAATTATAGCTGCATAGCCCTTTTCTTCCTTCTATTGTGCCTGTAGTATCTTAAAATAACTAACATGGTTTATGTAAATGCTAAATAGCAAAATGAGATATCAGTTTGACAGAAACATCTAGTAACACTACCATTAGAACAAATATTCTCACAAAATAAATATTTACATTATAGCCATGACTGTAGGCATCTTAATAAGTGAATATTTTAAAATTAAATAATTTTTTTTTCTCTCGCCTAATAGTAAGGTCCTAGGAAAGGAACCTTTGTGACAGAAATCTGTTTATGATGGTTATTACTATATCCTGTTGTAAAGCTGGCCCTCAGTTTCATAGATTTATTCCTCCTATCTCCTACTTCCAACTCTTTGTCCACCCCTCCTCCCCCACAGGGAAAAAAAAAACAACTAAGCTTTCAATTTCTAGATACTTCTCTAGAAACATGACCTTGTCTTTGTTTAACATTCTTAAATACTAGAGCTACAGAAAGAGTTTTCTATAAATGCTCCAAACCCTTTGTTAACTCTGGATGGATATTGTTCCATCCATTTTTTAATTTAATTTTTATTTTATTAAAAAAAAACTTAGTAAAGCATTTTTTAATGAACTTACACACAAAAAAAATCTTAAATTCTTACTTTGAAATAACTTTTTAAAAAATATTTGCTTAATATATAAGCCAATGCTTTTAGCCTTCCCCTCCCACCATTGCTGTAATCAGGCTACTTTAAACCTGATATTCTTTTACCTTGATTGGAATTTTCTTTTCAAATTCATTCAACTTAACCTGGACTTAAAGAAAAAAGATGAATTAAAACTTTTCTCAACTTTTAAAGACATTCAACTTTCACCTGCTAGCAAATAGTCTACCAACATATATTTATTAAACATCTATTCTACTTCCAGGCCTCTGGCTAGACCTGGATAAGGCAAAATAAAAAATATCCCTGCCCTTAAGGAATTTGCATTCTACTGAGGAAAATTTTTCATACATTTAGGAGGCATAGCAGATAAGAGTTCTAGACTTTGAATCAGGAAGATCTGAGGTAAATCCTGTCCCAGACACTTACTAGCTAATTGACTCTGAACAATTCACTTAAATTTTCTCAGCCTCAGTAACCTTATCTGTAAAATGGGGATAATAATAGCACACGGTCATAGTGTGGATCATGTAAAACACTTTGCAAACTTCAAAATATTTCATAAACAGTTATTATTGTTATTACTAAGTAAATATACAATATATTCAAAGTAAGTTCAAGATAATGGGGAGATAGGCACTAAGAGGTGATGGGAAAGAATTAAAACCATTTGGGGGGCAGAAAGTACTTAAACAGGTCTAAGAAAGAAGCTAGGAATTCCTTTTTTAAAAAACATATACTTAGTAGTCATTACCAACAACAACAAAAAAGTTTAACTAAAAAAAACACATTTTAAAAAAATTATGTGCAAACCCACACACTCCACATTACAATTTGTTTAAAATACATAAATTCTATGTGTGTGCTAATAGAAACAACCTCTGCTTTTGAGTTCCCTTTCAATTGGTTTTACTTGAATATTTTTTTCTCTGGATTTTGGGATCTTTTTTATATAATCATGTGTTATTCGTATTCTCTTTCCTTTTCGTTTCATCTCTTCATGTGTCTCTTATTTTCTTTACATTTCCACTATTTATCATTTCTAATAATATAATACAGTCATTACCTTGAAATATCGTGATCTATTCAGCCATTTCTCCAATTCATTTTATTTGTATTATTTCAAGTTATTTTGTCAAACAAAGCTTCCATGAATATTTTCATACATATACCATGTTTTACTCCCTCAATAACGCCCTTTGGGCCTAACCTTAGTAATTAGTTAGATCCCCAGGTCAATGAGGACAAACAACTTTGCAGCTCATAATGTATATTTCCATCTTGTTTTCTAAAAAAAAAAATTCACAGCTGTTCTAACAATGTAATATTAGGCCTGTTTCTCCATGTTTCTATCAGCATTTAATGTAATCATTTTAATCCTCTGGTTCTCAGTTAACATACATTATTAGGTTCATATTTAGCTAGATTGACCCTTAAGCAACAGACACAATCAGTTGCAAAGACCATACTCTTTCCAAAACCACCTCTTTCCAGCTTTGTCCCACCCAGTGGAACTTTTGTTCTAATGCCACAATCCTTCAAGGATACAGGATTATCTCCATACTATGATGAGTATTAAAATAAGACTGTTGCAGAATATGATCCCTTAACTGTTGTTGTCCCACCAGAGACTATGTTTGGATTATGTGTATTTTTATGGTCAGGCTTAGATATACTTCTAAGCTCATGCAAGTATATGTAAAAATTCTATTTAGTCTCTAGTAATAGAAATTATATTTTATGAGGTTTGTTAAGGATTATTAGAAATCAAGGAATAAAGAAATACAAAATAAGAAAACCACATGCTTAGGGCTAATTAGCCCATTCAAAACCCCCTGCACTTAACTTACTTACTACATTATTGCAATGGAAGAGTATGAAAGTAGGTGTTGCTGCCAATTAAAATATTGTGATCTCACCCAGGTGGAAACTCAGGTGAGATTATAGGGAATTCTGGGAAGTACCAAGAACTTCTGGGGATTGAAGTCTAGGGTTCAAATCTCCATTTTACATATGTGGGGGTTCTACAGATATTTATCATATTTAACTTATCTACCCATCTCCTTAACTTTCTTGTTAAAACAAGAAACTTAACTTTCTTGGTTATTTTGTAATTAGATGTTTCTTATAGGAGAAAATTAAAGTCTGCTATTATTATTTAGTTATCAATTTCCATCTATCTCTCAATTTTTCCTTTATCGATCTGAATGCTATAACACTTCATACATACACATTTAATATTGATAATTCTTTATTATCCACAGTGATCTACACTTGGGAATTCCAAGAAACAGAGTTGAAGAGAAAGCATTTAATATGTGACAAGCAAAAAGAAGACAGAAACTAGACTATCATATAGGAGACACAAGTAGAACAGATTGACTGAACTGTAGAGTACATGAAGAGGAATAATATGTAATAAAACTGAAAAAATTAGGGTACTAGGATCTTAGACTTAAAGTTAGAAGGGTCTAAGAGGCTTAATTTTCTAATTTTACCTCAAGTTCAATTTTCTGACTTTAGTGTTTGGGAAACTGAGGCAAGAAAAAGTTAAATAACTTGCCCAAAATTAACCAGCTAGTAAATGTCTAGGCTGGATCTAAACTCAATCTTCACAACTCCATATTCAGCCTTGGATCCATACTGTGAAGGGCTTTAAATGCGAAACACAGAAGTCTGTACTTTATCCTAGAGGCAAAGGGAGCCACTAAAGCTTTTTGAGCAAGAGAATAAATTGCATGGTCATACCCATTATTTAATAATATAATTTGGACAGCTATAGGATGAGTAGTCTCTTTACTCTCCCCATCCACAACATTTCTTGCTAAACTTCCAGGAAATCCTGTAAATTTTTCCCCTAACAGTTACCTTTCCACTTTATTCTTTACAGAATTTTTTTTTAAAAACTAAATGGTTTGTTACAATTAAAGTCTATAAAATTATGAAAGGTATAGATACATGAACACAAGGTTGTTTGCCAAACCTCATGATAGTAAAACTAAACCCCACTGAAATCTATATAAATTAAGCACAAATAAAAGAATCTACTCTACACAAAACATGAAACTATTTCTCCAGTGAGGAAGGATATATAAATCTAAAGAGTGAAGAATCAACCCCTTAAGCTTTTGAAATGAAATATGTTAGAACAGTTAAATGTGCATATGAATAAGATGGACTGATATTCTGTAGGAGAGATGCCTGACCATTTCCTGTTTATAGTCTTAAGGCATCAGACAAGTCAGTTATGTGTTGGACCATCCAATAAATGCCTGATGTTTGATAATCTTATCCCATGTTGGACTTAGGTTTGGGAGCAGCTTGTTAGATTTAAAATGGTTGAAGGCCTTAAACTGTAACAGTTAAAAGAGTGATGTTATAAACTATAGTGAGTTAAGATGGTGGAAGATATAAATTGTGATAGATATAAGAGAGGGTGAGTAAATTTGACCACAGAAAATATGTTTCACTACAGTGTCTTGGTTTTTAAATCAAATATAAGGTGGTCGCCAGGGAAATATTCCCAATTATTCAAATACCCAAGTCAACTGGGTTTTATAGAGATTTTAATTAATACAAATGTGGAATTAAAGAAAAGAGAGAAAGAGAGAAAAAGGAAATAAGTATGAAGGGCCTTAAGCCAACATGGCCTAGACCTGAGTCTTAAGAGAGAGAGATCAGTCAGTCAGTCTTTTAACACTCACCACAAGGTCTGTCTAAGCAAGGATTCTAGTGACACCAGGCCAGCTCCATCTCAGCTGACTTCAGAGAGAGTTCCAGCCAGAGTCCTCCTTAAAGAGCCTTCCAGCCAGAGACTGTTCCAAAGGGCCTCTCTCCAGAGCCTCCAGAGGGACAGAGTCCCCTCAGAGGAGCTCCAGCGAGACCTCCTTAGAGATTGTCCTCCAAGAGCTTCCCTTCTTCAGAGCCTCTCTCAAGAGATTCTTCCCAAGCAATCCTCATCAGAGATCCTCCAAAAGGATCTTTTTTTTTCAAGAGATTCTGCTTTTTCTTATATAGGAGTTTTTCTCCTATGTCACCTCCCCTAAGTCCTTACATCTACCAATCACTGTAGATGTTTTCCAAAGGACTGCCCATCTGAATTCCTGCTAAGTCAACTAATCTTCTGAGTAAGTCTGAACCAGAAAAAATGCTACTGTGTCGACTAATCTCCTCAGTAAGTCTGAACCAGAAAAAATGCTGCTGTGTCGACTAATCTCCTCAGTAAGTCTGAACCAGTGAAAATACAGCTGAGTCAACTAATCTCATTAAGAGAAAACTTGCTCGACCCTTTTAGGTACCTAGCATCTCATTGTATCAATTCTAAAAAACAAGCATGGCTCAAAGAACTCCTTGCCTTATTATAAGCATGGGTCCAAGTACTTTCATTGTTTAGCAAGGAGTTTTCTCCCCTAAAGCAGTCTTAAGTACGGGTGGAGTAGAGGTCCTCCCATAGCAAGGATTTTTCTCCCCTAAAGCAGTCTTAAGTACGGGTGGAGTAGAGGTCCTCCCATTTCTGATCCTGGTGAGTTCTCACATCAAAATGGAGAATGTTTCCCAGTAGGGAATTTGTTCCAATGGAGTATTATTCCTCAATGTGGAAATTTTTAACATTCACAAGTCTGAGAAATTTCAAGATTTAAAAGCTCCAAATCATACCTAGACTACGTAAAAATAAGGTATTAGACTGGGAACAATTGGCTGGCCCAGACATGTTCCAGGTGTGAGATTCCCACTTGCCTAGTAGTCTCCACTGGCTTAGAACCAAATATCATTTAGGAATAGATCAGTGGAATTGAAGTTAACCAACTTCATTGTTTTCATTGTCATTTCTATCTTTCCAATTCCTTTCTCCCTTTGTAACATCATGATACCATTCCATTTGCAATTCCTCCCTTTCTTCTTCCTGTTTCCCCTTTTTTCTAACCCTTTGGTTATTTTTCATTTTATTCTCCCATCTTCCTTTCCTCTTATTCCTCTAATAATAGTATATTCCTCCAGAGTTGTTTAATCTCACTGCTCTCAGAACCCTTACTATTTCCATGAACTCCCTGCCAACCACTCTTAATATCACATCCCTAAAATAGCTTCTACTGCAAATGGCTGTGCTCCTATCAGTCACTGCTTTCACAGAAACACTACCATCAACCCTCCAGCTAGAGAGCAAGATAGAGGGACTAAAAGCTTATTTTTAAGCCCAACTATGTATGTGTCTGTTTTTCCGTGTGTACTGTTTATAGTCCCCCTATCTCATGTCTCCAGCTCGAGGGCTGATGCCAGTAAGGACTTATTAACATGATGGTTTTGCAACCTTCCCAGCAGATAGTCCCTCCCTTTTCCATCTGGAAAGGCAGCATTCAGCACTATGGAGAGCCCTTCATTACAATCCTTCCTCAGCTTGGACAGAGTAGTGGAAAGAGGTCAGTGTTGGTAGTTAAAGGGTTTGTATCTTGACCTCTGCTACATAACAACTTGCATGACATTAAATAAATAAGTCACCTTACTATCTGGGCTTCAGCTTCCTTACCTATATAATGTAGAGATTGGAATGGATGGCTTGAAATTCCTTTTAAACCCTAATTCTATGATACTAATCCTTCACCACACGAATTTAATCTTCATTTTCTTTCCATGTACCAACCTTCTAAATTTTTAAAGGAAAAAATGATCTGTGATAATGAAGACTGATAGAAGTCATCCATACCTGTCAGTACCTTTCAGAGAAAGTTTTCAGCTGGATAAAGATGATAAAATATTCTTCATCTGCTATTTCTCCTTTCTTTGTGGGAAACAGCAAAAACCAATAGGCCAAGTCTAAGTAATAATAAGTCCTGTTTTGCATTATTTAAGTGTATTGACTGACCAATAACTTTTTTAAATAATTCATTATAATTTTTGTTTAATTACTGCTTTGATTTCAACATTTTATTTTTGTTTCCTACATCATAAAATTTTATAATTAAGCTAGTCTAACTCATACATTTCACAGATGAGGGAATTGGATCCCAGAGCATTCTAGATTTTCTTCCACAAGTAAAAATTGTACTTTTATTTTTCAGTATAATATATCCCTATTTTAAATATTTTCTTTAAAATCCTTTACTGAGCAGCTAATCAAAATCCTACAAAAAATAGCATCCAGTCCTAAATGCAAAAAGATTCCATACTTGCTATCACATATGTATTCTTAAAAACATGGTTCATCAAATTTCATTTGAAAAGCATAGAATGCATTTTTCTATATTCACTCTATTAAGATTATTACATTAACGTTTCATACTTATATAGTCCTACATTTAAATTCAATCATATTTTCTTTCACCTTTTTTAATTGCATTTTTCTATTGAAAATATTTGCTATTTATGAACATCTTCTTTGGTGGTCTGTCCTAAGAAATCTTGCTTACGTATGAATATTTTGAATTAAAAATAAATGAAATTCCTTTTTTGCTGTCAGAACCAAATTGTAAAAATGCATTGCATGTCTTTGAAAATCAGTATACTCTATTAGGAGACCTGTCAATATAAAAAGTGCATTCCATTTCCACCTCTTGCTCTAATAACCTTTTCTATGTTACTCTCAGGCAGTTCACATAATCAGAGTATATTGTCAGCTTACTGGAGTTGGGGAAGCATGAAATGAAAATCGCGTTAATATTGATCCAGTTCTTTTACTTGCAAGTGTCCTTGATGTCCTTTCCATTGAACAATTACTGTTGGGGTTAGGTATTTTCTTCTGTTATTAATCAACCTTTAAAATTATTTGCAAGCATAACTGATCTGTATATTGTGTTTACCAAGTAAAATTATTACTATTTACATAGAATTTTAATTAGTGTTCCAAACACTAGCATACACCTTTACTTAGACCTTAGAAATCTTACCTTATTTCCTACTTGCTAGATTGTGGTACACCTGAATGAACATTATACTTACTCTCCAGACACAGGAAGAACACCTTAGAAAATAACTTCAAGTTTAGAAATACTGGGATTGTTACAACTATAACCTTATTTTAGTGCTTAATTTTGCATTTGATTTAATGTGAGCATTTTTAATGATAAGATACAGTATTTGTGAAGCAAATACATTATAAATGTGAAGTTGGAAATTGTTTTTTTATTTAATGATAATGTAGATAATACCTGTATTTATTAAATTAACAATACCTTCAACTCTTCATTGCAACTGAGTAGATACAAACAAAATACTTCCACTATTTTAACTATCTTTGTACTTATTGAATTTGTTGGTATTCAAAATGCTTTACAATGAGAATCAATTATGTTGCATATGTTATCATAAGTCAAAGTCCAAAGTCAAGGCATAAGGTATAAAAGAAAAAAGATAATTGGAATTTCTAGTCCTTTTTTTCTGATATGATATGGTTTTTATTCAGTGTTAAAAAGATCTACCTGTGTGATTGTATTAATCAAAAATTTGTTTCCTACAAAAATATTGTCCCTGAAAGTAAGATGTTATGATTATGTGTGCACATGCATGTGTGTATACATGCCTTGCTTATATGCACACATTTGTTTTTATGAAATATGTGTATATGTGCATACATGTTACATATATATACACACATATTTTATCTATAGAATCTTATTAAATCCTTACAACCATCCTGTAATGTAAAAACTATTATTTCCACCTTACAGATGAAGAAATTAAGGTACAACAATAGTAAATTTGTTGTCCAAAATTTTAACTAGGAAATTTTAGAATCAAAACTTGACAGCAAGTTTTCTCATTCCAAGTCCAATGGTTATTCCATTGTTGTTCATTCATTTCAATCCTGTGTGACAATTCATGACCACATTTGGAGTTTTCTTGGCAAATATACTGGAGTGGTTTGCTCTTTGACCCATTTTATAGATGAGGAAACTGAGGTACATATGGTTAAGTGACTTGCCAGGGTCATCCAACTAGTAAGTGTCTAAGGCCAGATTTTAACTCTAGTCTTCTTGACTCCAGGACTGGTGCTCTACCCACTGTTACCTACCTACTTTTTTCCTACTATACTGTCATGTAAATATAAGTACTACCTAATTTATTAAAAAATAAAAATATTTATTTACTGGTCAGTGGAGAATTATTATAGTGAATTCCATGTAGTGTAGTTACTAGCAATTTCTCCCAGAAACACGGTGGTTTAACATAAAAATACAGATAATAGGTTCTCTATACACAGTTGAAAGGCATTTTTTTAGCTTTGTCATGATAAGAATTATAAAACTATTTAGAGACTTTCAAAAAACTGATGACTTGGGTCTACAACAAATTTATGTATGTATAAGTTTGAAATTTTTTATAGAAATTTTGAATAGGATCATGTCATCCCCAATGCTGTAATCATTTTAGAATACATTATTCCAATATTCCTTGTTTTTAGTTATTATTAAATATCACTTTCCAGACTAACTTTTTTTAAATTTCCCATGGTTTTTAAACTAAATTAATATAATTTATTTAAAACAAAGTATTTATATTTTAAAATAAATTTTAGTATTTTTGTAACACTGACTTTATTTTGTCAAAACATTTTTATGCTCAGTTATAAAATGTAGTATATGAAAAAGAAACAGGAGCATTGCCTCGTGAAACTTATAATATTTTAAATATTACTCATATGGAACTAATTTTCCAATCTTCTAATACCTTTCTAAAGATGAAAGAAAGTATAGAAAAAATCTTGTCTACTTATTCTGTTACAGAAACCTTGTAACCTTGAAAAGGTTATCTTTTTTCATTTTCTCTTGATATTAGAGATATTAAATTCACAGTTAAAATAATACAACCAAAATTAGTATTCTTCAGAATTGTTTGACATTTAAGTAATTACAAATAATCAAGTCATTGCTCATTTCCTAAGCCATGCATTAAGAAAAACCATTATAAAACATTAGTATTCCATCACCAACATATACCACAATTTGTTTAGCCATTCCCCAACTGATGGGAAATTCCCATTTTTTTAGCTTTTTGATATTGTAAAGATTAAAAATTTAGGGGGGAAACTGAGGCAGGTAGAAATTAGTTTCTCTCTGCAAGGAGTATTATATTTTTAGAGGTTTATTAAAGGTTGAGGATTAAAGAAAATACAGAATAAGAAAACATGTGTCTAAGCCTTGGGCTTAGACAACCTAACCTACATTATGAAAAGAGCCGTGTCTGCTTGTAAGCGGAAACAGGAAAGAAAAAAAAGCTAAAAGCCTTTCCAATCAGGTTAAATACCCCATCTCGATCTCGGCCCAGGCAAGGTTACAAGGCATTTTGGGAAGTGAGCAAGGACTCTTGGGGATTGAAGTCCTGAATTCAAGTCTCCATTTTTTACATTTCTCCGTGTGATCATTTTTGGAAAAAAAATTAATTTTTTCCCCAAAAGGATCATGAAAACATAATCAACTTAAAGATTACAATAATGTGAGGATAAGAGGAGGAAAAAAAAAGAACAAAACCAATAATTGCTGGATGCATTGACAAAAAGCCAGTTAGGGGGCAGTCCCCTTTGGCATGAAAGTATACATACAAATAAATGTTCAATCAACCACACCCAAAGTTCATTCTTGTGCAGCTTGTGTTCTGGAGGCTTCTTCATGGTGTCTTCTCCAAAAGTTCAGTTTCTGGATTCAGAGAGGTATCATCTTTCTTTACCTAAAATTCTTCTCAAAAGGAATTTAAACTTCGTAATTTAAATAATAATATTTTTTACATTTCCCTGTGTTGTGGGTGATTGAAAAATACAGGATCACTTAGGGATGCATGGCTGAGGTATGAGGTGTATGAACCAATTGGTAAGAGAAATTAAAAAGACATCAGAAAAATCCAAATTAAAAAAAGAAAAATTTCTGGATGAAAATTTAGACTATCAAAGTCTTAAGTGTAAAAATTCCAAGTAAAAAGAAAAATAAATCTATAACAGGTCCTTGAATCAGGGCCCAATCAAACAATCTAAGCAAAGATGCATTTACCCAGTCAGTAGCCAGGACTACAGAAAGGTACCACTATGAAAGGCAGAAAAGGGACCAGATAATAGGAGCCAAGTAGGAGACAAGTTTTGAGATACTTGGTAGAATGTGGTACAAGGAAGACCTGCCTTTAATACATGTTAAACAGCCGCAACCTCACACCCCAAACACGTTCAAGTCCTCTTTGTCTAGGCTCAAAATTACATCAATCCCACCAGGATTGGTTGGTCTCTATGACCTTGTGCTCGATTGGCACTATGCAGTTTAGCTTTGTGCTTCTTTGGCACTGTGCAATGGCTCTTTTGTGTATATCTTGTCCTGGAATCAGACAGAATCATTAAGCAAAGTCCCATAATTTTTTTTAATGATTAGTGGCATAATTTTTATAGTCTCTAGCTTCTTGGGCATGCATTGACAAATGTATCTTAAACTTATAGTATTGAAAAGTCAAAAAGTTAAAGAAAATCTTAATACTGGTGACATGTGCTTCAAATATAAAAAAGGAGAGAAAAATAAAAAATACTGAAATAGTATATTGTGTGACAAGGAAATCACTTTAAAAGATTGATATATATTAATTTAAGGTCGCCAAGGAATTCAGCTATGTAATTCCTTAATGAAAACTCAAGTCAGCAGTCGACCTTTTATGGAGTTTAATTACAAACAGGAGGAAGAAAAGTATTAGAGAGAGAGAGAGAGAGAGAGAGAGAGAGAGAGAGAAGGGAATAGGGCTTAAATACCCCCTCTGTTTAGGCTGGGCCAAAAGGTCCAAGCCCTTAGATAGCTGAGGCAAAGGAAAGAGATCAGTCCCTATCACTCATGTGACTAAAATGGAGAAACAGTCTCAGGGGCCTCCACCTCCAGCTTCCTTCAGAGCAAGCTTCTCAGAACACAACCTCTCAGAGCAAAAACTCTCCAACCACCCTCAGTCCTCAGACCCCACTATCTTTAAGGAAACCATCCAAGTTCCCTCCCCTCAGTTCTCACATCTACCAATCACTATCCATGTCTTCCCTGTGCCAATGGTGGCTCTAGCTTAACCCAGGACCTCCCAGAGGTCTGTGGCTTTGCACATGTCTGTTGAAGGTCATATTCTCAATTAAATCTTGATCCCTTGCTGCAGCCCTTCCTAAATCCTGTTACCCTGAGCAGGGTGGAGATTGGAAGTTCCAAGACCTGGTTCTGTCATTCCAAGTATCTCTATTGTATCAATTCTAAAATCAATCATGACTCAAAGAACTTCCTGTTCTATGCTTAAGCATAGGTCAAAGCCCTTTCCATTGTTCAGCAAAAGGTTTCTGTCTTAAAGTAATCTTAAGTAGGGAGGAGAAGGAACCTCCCATGCCAATGGGGTTCACATTCTAATAGACTATCAGTAAGAAATTTTTCAAGTATGAAATTTCCCAATGGTGAAATTTCCAACATTTATAAGTCTAAGAAATTTTAAGGTTTACAATTGCATGTGCAAGAAAAATATAGTAACAAAAGAGTTTTAAAACTTCAAAAATATAGCTTATCGTCATTGACACTCTGTGTCAGCTAAGAAAATATAGAATGCAAGGCTTTCTCACCAAAAATGAGATCCATTTCCTCTTCATATGTGGCCATGATCCACTGTGAGTACAAGCAAATGAATTGAACAAGGTAACATTTTTCATTTTTAAAGAACAGTAGTAAAAATATGCTGGATATCAATATCCCCAAAATTCTCAATAGCCCAATTAATTACAATAGCAAAAAAACACAATCATATTTCACATAAGTTGCTGTATGGCATTTTTAAAAGCCTATGAACAGATGGATATTTGTCACAATTTTTATAAACATAGCAATCTTTCAACCTTGGTAATAAACATATTTTTAAACAAAGTAAAACTCATCTTGGGTTAAGAACATAATCAAGAAATATCATTCTGGTGGAAGTAGTGAGCTGAAGAGTATAAATGAGAAGTGCTCCTTTTTTGGAGGCTTTTTAGGGGTACAAATGCCCTGAGATTAACTGCCCCAACTTCCATTCACATATTTAGAAATGCGGGTAGGTTGGGGGTTATAAAATGCATTTTACTTCAGCTACTAGAATTGGCCTTACCTCATGGTAGGGGCAGGCAAAATAACCAGAGATTTAAAAAAAATCCAAAAATCATATTTTAAAAACCCTTAAAATCAGTTGAAATTTAGCACATTAATTTTTCCAAAGGTTGTTATAGCAATTGTAACCCATTCTGATGAAGTCCGTCTATCCTCTATGTGACAATTTACAAAGTCAAAAATAGAAAGGCTGTTTTTTCATATATGGGCTTAATTACAATGATCTCAATATGGTTATAGGGGAAAAGCAACAGAATTTAGCAGTAGTTAACCCAGTACATTAAAATGATTCAGTGTAACAGAATAATATTGAATGCAGTAATATATGAATTTAAAATCACAAAGTTAAACCTTAAACAAAGCAAACAGTAAAATGCAATAAAATACAGAGTTTTTTTTTATAAACCATTGGAGTCTGAAATGCCTTAAAATTCATAACCTCCAGTTTCTTTAAGTTCCTTGGGTTTTTATCCATTTAAATGCCTATTGTCCCAAGGCAAAGTGATAAGGGGTAAGCAATGAGGGCCAAGCGATCTGCTCAGGGCCACACGGCCATGAAGTGTCTCAGGCCAGATTTCAACCAGAGATCTCCTGTCTCTGGGCCTGGCTCTCAGTCCACTGAGACACCCAGCTGCCTCCCCAAAGTTAGATAAAAGGTTGTACAGAGCTGAATATTTTCCCTGACACGCAGGTGAAGTCAATAAAAGGATCAATGCAATTAAAAGATATTCTTGTAAAATAGCCATGCTTTTAAGTTCCTGCTTGGAAAAAAAAAAAAACCTTTCTTCTTTCCCTCTTGTCTCTCTCCCTCCTAAGCTCTGATCCGCCCACATGGAGCCCAATCCTCCCATGTGGAGCTAATACCCCCGTTTGTTACCAGCTAGTAGAAATGAGTCCTGAGCAATGAGTGATCTGCTACAAGACTAGAATTTGTTGGGCAGGCAAGTCACCAGGTGATTGCAATCTAATTTGAATCAGGTGGGCCTGGTAAGCCAGAGAGAACACCAGGGTGAGCAGCGCCAGGACAGGAATGCAGACAAGCAACAGGACCATCAGCCGGAGCGGGCAGCCGGGGTGGGCAGGTGAGCTGCAATCTGGGTCAAAACAGCAAACCGGTCTGGAGCAGATGGCTGCAGGCAGGCAGGGAGAAGTGGCCGAGCTGGGTGGGGTGAGCTATCTAATGGCTGGAACGAGCAGCAGCTTTGCGAGGGTAAAAAAAATCTTGACCAGAGAAACGTGACTTAAAAAAAATTCCTAGGCAGTAGCTATTAAAGGCTGAACTGAAGATCAGTAAAGAAAAGAATCAGAAGATTGAGAGTATTTCGTTTTCCCGACATGGTACACCAAACTGTAAAGATTAAAAATTTAGGGGGGAAACTGAGGCAGATAGAAATTAGTTTCTCTCTGCAAGGAGTATTATATTTTTAGAGGTTTATTAAAGGTTAAGGATTAAAGAAAATACAGAATGAGAAAACACATGGCTAGGCCTCAGGCCTAGACAACCTAACCTACATTATGAAAAGAGCCCTGTCTGCTTGCAAGCAGAAACAGGAAAGAAAAAAAAGCCAAAAGCCTTTCCAATCAGGTTAAATACCCCATCTCGATCTCGGCCCAGGCAAGGTTACAAGGCATTCTGGGAAGTGAGCAAGGACTCCTGGGGATTGAAGTCCTGGATTCAAGTCTCCGTTTTTTACAGTATATAGATCCAGTAGTGATATTACTAGGTCATAAAGGTATACACAGTTTTATACTCCTTTGGGCATATTTCAAAATTGGTAGACAGTCTTCTAATAATAAACCTTATCAGACTTTGGTTAACATGTTCTCAGATGCTCAGACCATATTGAAGCCTTTCCATCGTGGCATGGGATCTATAAAAGTTCATGTTTATTAATACAGTCTTCAAGAACTATCATAGTAGGTTAGAGTTAAGTAGAGTCATGTTAGAGATAGATAGAAAGAAAGACAGACAAGACAGATAGGTAAATGTAAATCAGACCTATGATTTTATTGTTGTAGACTATACTTCTATCTAGACCTACATGCATGAGAAACTTCCTCAATGAAGATGGCACTTGTTCTTCAATTTATACATTGGGGTAATGAAAGGTTAAGTGACTTGCCCAGTGTCACAGCTAGTTTATATGAGATAGATGCATGTATTCACACATATATAACTAATGTAAATGAAATATACATGAGGGATTTATTATTTCCTTGCTATAGAATTCCAGTTGGAACTCCTCCACTAATGCAGATGTCTGTAACTTAGCAGAAAAGTTCTAGGGAATTTACCTGAGGAATATAGATGTTAAATAACATGCTCTGAGATCAGACAGCTAGTAAATATCAGATGTAGGATTTGAACCTGGTTCTTCTTAAATGTAGACTCAGCACTTGACCCACTTAAACACCCTGCCTCTAATTATAGATTAAAAAATAGACATAAATTGTGACCACCTGAAATAACTGACATTTTAGCAATTCATTCAAAAGTAATGAATGGCAATTTATAACATTTGCCTTTGGTATGGAAACAACTTACAAACATGTATTCACTTTTTAAAAATCTGAAACTGAATGACCTAAATAAAAATATTTTATTGCTCTCAGGCACTGAAGAAGATGTACTGAAGTCAAAGAAAACATTCAGAAGTCAAGCTGTGGTGAACCAGAATGCAGAAACTGAGCTCATGCTAGAAGGAGATGATGATGCAGTCAGTTTACTTCAGGAAAAGGAAATCGACAACCTTGCAGGTAATGTCTTGATCTTTGTCAGACATGTAAAGGATAAGGCTGTTTGGCTTTGTGTGTCTCTGAGTCTGTCTATGGAGTTATCCATCTACATACATGCATACATACAGATGTGGATGTGGGAAAGCTGTGCCACAACTACATATTGCATTTCCAATTTTTATCGTGGTCATGAAAAATGTATGCCCGTGACTTAGTACATTATATTCCTGGCATTAGAGGAGGTCTACCATCTTATATAACAAGTTCTACCCTGGTCATAGAAAAATCATATTGCAAACTATGCATATTTTTATACAAATCCCTATCTTATATACGCTCTCTATATAGTAATTACTGCCTCTGACACAATGCTCTTTCCAGCCACAGGAGTTTTTATTCCATTCCTTCCTCTTTGCCTTTCTCTTTAATTACTGTCCATTCTTCTTGCTACCCAAGACGTGCACTAGCTTTTCCAGGGCAGAGTCTGTGGTGACAGGACACATTAGCATGAAGTGTGTAGCTATTGCTCCCTCTCTCTGCCCAGGTCCACCCCTGCTGCTCCTCCAAGTTGCATTGCTGGTTCTAGGTCTCACTAGCATTGCTTCTAGCCTTGTTCCATTTCATCATACATCTTCCAACCATCAGTCCCCATCTTATCCCTTCTTTCAAGCCCTTGGATCTATTTTTAGGTCCCCCTATGTGTACTCTTAGACCTTCTTTCCCAAGTAGGTCTAAGGCCAAAATGAGAATTTAAGGGAGACATTTTTGACCTTTACTTTTCTGTAGCTTCTAGCAAGTTAAAACTGAAAAATCACAAAAAGAGTTTTATGGTTTCCTCAAAGGCAGAAATTATATCCAAATATCAAATTTGTGTTTTATTCTACATCAGGAATGCTTTACCTTAATATTTCAGTTATTCTATCTCAATATAATTAATTTCTTTGTAATGCTACTTTTATGATATTTATGCATTTAAAACTTGATTCTGAGAAGGGTTCTTTGCTAAAGGAGGCTAACACAAAAATCATTAATCTACATCCTAACTGTGTGACCCTAGGCAAGTCACTTAACCCTACTTGCTCAGCCCTTAACTGCTCTTCTGTATGAAACCAACACTTAGTATCAATTCTACAACAAATGGTTAAATTTTTCTTAAACTATTCTATAGTAAACCTGGGAGTGGCAAAACCCTAACTAGAAGTAAAGTGTGATAACTATAGAAAGAATTAATAGAGAACCTTTCTAGAATGGAGACTGTAGCCCTTAAATTTCCTGCCTGGAAGAGGTCCTACCCATCCCTGCCCCAGTCTTTTATTTCTAACCTCTTACTAGCTTCATCCCTCCTTTGAATTTCCCTATCCCTAGCTGAGGAGGAAAATGGTTTTCATTTTTATGTTCATATCCCTAGCACTAATCACAGTGTTTTGCATATAAAAAGTATTCAATAAATGCTTGTTGAACTGGAGGAATCCTTTACCCGTGTTAACCAGAGGAGGCCAAAATACTGCTATAGCATAGAGGACTTTTGTTTCTGGAAATCTGAGTTGAAACTCAGAATTTATTTTCCTTCATCCACTAATTAAGTGTTTTATATGTTTAAAGCATTTAGTGGGATACTCAGTACTTTTAGGAGTATTGATGTGTGGCAGTTAATAGACACAGTGCCAGGAAGGATGATACAATATCTTGGTCTTTTCTCAGCTTCTTGCACAGTTGGGACTCAGTGAGTATTTTTTAAATTGAATAGAGTATACTGTAAGCTTTACTGGCATTGTTTCTGTAGGGAAAAGTGTTCTAATGGAAAATGAAGAAAAATTATTTTAAATTATCTTAGGAATGAAGGGTGGTGACAGAGAAGAGTGTTGCTTTGTGACTTGTTATTTAATGGATAAGATATAACTAAATGTCAGATATATAACAAACAATTTATCATCACATCATTGTTATCATTTGAAAAGGACACAATAGAAGATTTGTAACATGATCAAGGAAAAAAAGAATATATTCCTGAACTTGAGTCATGAATACCATATTTAGTATTAGCTTAACAGCTGAAACATACAACAATGCACATACATGACTTTTGAGAGGTTTGATAATACATAGATTTTTGAACTTAAGTCTTGGCATGTCTTTCTTGAGTGATAACCAGAATTGTGCAAAGAACTTTAGGTTTATATTTGCTTTAATTTTGTGCAGGCTAAGATTATGGGGTTTTTGTTTATCTCTTAAATCCTAGTTAATGCCGCCCGGTTTTGTGTGTAGGAGGGGGGAGGTTGTTTTGTTTTGGTTTTTGCCCTCTTGGATATTAAATTACACTGATTGATTTCTTAATGGAAAAAGTCTACAGTTACTCCAAGATCCCTCTCTTAAATCATCACAAAATATAAAATAAAATCAAAGCCCATTTTGTAAGCAGAATTATTTTTTTCTAATAGGAGAAAGGCCATCTACCACCTACTGCCTATTCATGTAGTTCTGAGAACTTATGGATTTTCTTTATTAGCCTAGCATTTTACTGTATAAAATGGCTAAATATTGGTTCATTCTCTGCTTGTTTCCTCCTAATCCAGAAGAACCCCAAAAACTCTTTGATCTTTTCTCTAGATACTCTTTCTCTTGGTAACCTCATCTGTTTCCGTGAGCTTATTTCTCTATAGATGACATCTAATAATTCTGTATATTTAGCCTTTAACTCTTCCCTAAACACTAGTCCTGCTTGTTTAATGACATCATGACTATCACATAGATATCATCCAGGAACATCAAACTCAACATGTCTAAGGTTTGCACCAGTTTCAAAAGCTTTCCAGTGTTAACAATTATGCATGCTAGAAAGTGTCTCTACTATCTTATTGGTATCATAGTAATTATATTAAAAGAGTTCTTTATGATGTGAAATGTTTTCAGGATCACCTTGAAAGTTAAATTAAATATCACTTCTTGCTCAGTCCACTTTATCATTTCTCTCTATTTTTCAAAGAACTTTGGTAAATTAATAAAATAGCTTCATATGGAAAAGATATTGCCTTTACCCAAATAGGTCCTTATATTCAATTATTTTACACTTTTTTCTTTATTTTTCTAGACATTTCTGTAGTACTTTATAATATACAAAGTTCCTTCCCAGTAACCATGTGATGCAGTTAGCATACATATTATTATCCCCATAAGGAGGAAACTAAGCTTCCAAGAGATTTACATATTAGGGCCAGAATTTCATTTGTAGTTTATTGGCTCTAAGACTGGCTTTTTCTACATTCTTCATAGTGTACCATTCTGCCTCAAGTAGCCAATTACAAAATTTGGCTGGTATACAATTCTTAGAGCCAGCTTTGGAGAAATATTCTTTACAGTAAAATTGTAGAAGAATAAAATCATTTGGACATTTGTTTTGAGGTTATATAATAGTACTTTATCTGTAGTACCAAATGTGCATTAATGTACAAATTAGACCAGTCTTCCTAAGGAAGCTTCATTTGGTATCATGTTTCCATGGAATACATGGAATTATGTAATATAACTTCATTCTAAATTTACAGTGTGCTTGAAAGATAAAAAGCTGAACAGTAATACCAAGTTGCATTGTTAATTGAGAATACCCAAAGAAACAGGGTATGCTTGGGGGGGAAATTGGTAAAATACTGTTGCTAGGTAAGTAGAAGGGAGAAGTTATCTTTGGCAGGATTGGGGGGGTTGGGGGTTGGGGGGAGGGCTGAATAGAAAAGCCCAAATAAATCCAAAAGCAATCTAACTGAGAAGAGGAAAAAACTATACTGAACACCCTCCTAAAAGGAAGGCCTTGGAGTTCAGGGCTGTGCCCTCCAGTAAGAGGGTCAGAGTATACTGATGAAATATGCGTACTCACCAGCATTTAGAGAAAAAATATAACAACAAAATTCAATAAACATTTCTTAAATGACTATAATGATCCTTAGAACTATGTTAGGGGTCAGATAAAATAAAATATTAGGTCTGATTTAGTTTCTGCATTCGTTGAGTTTCATAATCTAATAAATTTGCTATTTTGACAATTCCATAGTCAAATAACCCCTGTAAATATTTACTTTGAGGCTTTGTATTATTAAGAAAGGGGTTATTTGACTATGAGATTGTCAGAATTTCACATCTTTTAAAATGGTCCAGTGAGAGAAATAAAATTATTTTCATTCAAGAAACTGGAAATAGAAAGTTGAGATATTGTTTACAATTTCTGAGACTCAGAGTGGGGTGTAAATTATCAGCTTAGTATTTCTTGGTTTCTAATTTTGTACTACTTTTAAAGATTTTTCTTTAATAAATATTATTATTATTAATATATACTTCTAAATGTAAATTTTTAGAGATTTATGGTTTTTAAAATGAAATAATTCAGAATGACAGATTAAATATTTAAAAATGCAGTATCTTTAATAATGGTTATTATTGACTTAAAAACCACTGTTGTAAGAATAAAATTTTCTCCTTTCCCCTTATTTCCAAGATCCTTTTAATTGTTGTTGATATAGAAATTAAAGGGTTATAGAGACTATTGAGGTCAAGAAGTTAGAAGATTATTCATTAAAATATATATAAAATATTCAATAAAAAATTCAGGATCACAATATGTAGAGGACATAAGGAATACAATAGGATGTAATATTTGTACTGAAAAATAATACTTTGTACATCAGTAACATAAGAAATTAGATTAATCCTCAATTCTGGTTCTTCCTAATAATTTTAACAATTGTCATCTCTCTGGATAAATAGATACATAATAGTATGTTGGTTTATAAGCTACTCTGTTATTTTCATCTCATGCCTGTTGATGGATTATTTTAGAATATTTAGATGCAATTTAAATAAAGAATTTTTTCTTTTTTAAATTTGGAAATTTTTATTTAATTTAGAATTTTTCCCATGATTATATGATTCATGTTCTTTCCCTCCTCTCATCCCAACCCCTCCCATAGCCAACATGCCATTCCACTGGGTTTTACATGTGTCATTGATCAAGACCTACTTCCAGATTATTGATATTTGCACTAGGGTGATCTTTCTGAGTCTACATCCCCAATAATGTCTCCATCGAACCATGTGATCAAGCAGTTGTTTTTCTTCTGTGATTCTACTCGCACAATTCCTTCTCTGAATGTGGATAGTGTTCTTTCTCATAAGTCCTTCAGAATTGTCCTGGTTCATTGCATTGCTACTAATAGAGTAGTCCATTACATTCCATTGTAAAACAGTGTATCAGTCTCTGTGTATAATGTTCTCCTGGTTCTGCTCCTTTCACTCTGGATCAATTCCTTGAGGTTGTTCCACTTCACATGGAATTCCTCCAGTTCATTATTCCTTTCAACACAATAGTATTCCATCACCAACAGATACCACAATTTGTTCAGCCATTCCCCAATTGAAGGGCATCCACTCATTTTCCAATTTTTTTTTGCCACCACAAAGAACACAGCTATAAATATTCTTGTCTGAGTCTTTGTACTTATAATCTCTTTGAGGTATACCACCTGGCAGTGGTATAGCAGGATCAAAGGGCAGGCCGGCTTTTAGCACCCTTTGGGCATAGTTCCAAATTACTATCCAGAATGGTTGGATCAATTCACAACTCCACCACCAATGCATCAATGTCCCAATTTTGCCACATCCCCTCCAACATTTATTATTTTCCTTTGCTGTCATATTGGCCAATCTTCTCGGTGTGAGGTGGTACCTCAAAGTTGTTTTGATGTACATTTCTCTAATTATTAGATATTTAAAACACTTTTTCATGTGCTTATTGATAGTTTTGATTTCTTTATCTGAATATTGCCTATTCATGTCCCTTGCCCATTTATCAATTGGAGAATGACTTGATTTTTTTGTACAATTGATTTAGCTCCTTAAATATTTGAGTAATTAGACCTTTGTCAGAGGTTTTTGTTATAAGGATTTTTTCTAAATTTGTTGCTTCCCTTCTAAATTTGGTTGCATTGGTTTTGTTTGAAAAAAAACTTTTTAAATTTAATGTAATCAAAATTATTTCTTTTATATTTGTAATTTTTTCCAACTCTTGCTTGGTCTTCAAATCTCTCTTTTCCCAAAGATCTGACAAGTATACTGTTCTGTGTTCACCAATTTATTTATAGTTTCCTTCTTTATGTTCAAGTCATTCACCCATTCTGAATTTATCTTGGTGTAGGGTGTGAGATGTTGATCTAAACCCTAATTTCTCCCATACTGTTTTCCAATTTTCCCAGCAGTTTTTGTCAAACAGTGGATTTTTGTCCCAACTGCTATGATCTTTGGGTTTATCATACACTGTCTTGCTGAGGTTATTTACCCCATGTCTATTCCACTGATCGTCCCTTCTGTCTCTTAACCATTACCAAATTGTTTTGAGAACCACTGCTTTATAGTACAGTTTAAGATCTGGTACTGCTAGGCCCCCCTCCTTCACTTTTTTTTTCATTATTTCCCTTGATATTCTTGATCTTTTGTTCTTCCAAATGAACTTTGTTATAGTTTTCTTCTAATTCAGTAAAGTTTCGTGGTGTTTTGATAGTTATGGCACTGAATAAGGAAATTAATTTGGGTAGGATTGTCATTTTTTATTCTGTTAGCTCATCCTATCCAAAAGCAATTAATGTTTTTCCAATTATTTAGGTCTAGTGTTAATTGTATGGGAAGTGTTTTATAGTTGTGTTCATATAATTTGTTTGTCTTGGCAAATAGATTCTTAAGTATTTTAAATTGTCTAGGTTGATTTTAAATGGGATTTCTGTTTCTAACTCTTTCTTCCAGGATGTATTGGAAATATATAGAAATGTTGATGATTTATGAGGGTTTATTTTGTATCCTGAAAATTTGCTAAAGTTGTTGATTATTTCCATTAGCTTTTTAGTTGATTCTCTAGAATTCTTTAAGTAGACCATTATATCATCTGCAAAGAATGATAGCTGGGTCTCCTCGTTGCCTATTTTAATGCCTTCAATTTCTTTTTCTTCTCTAATTGCTACTGCTAGTGTTTCTAGTACAATGTTAAATAATAGAGGTGAAAATGGGAATCCTTGTTTCACTCCTGATCTTATTGGGAAGACTTCTAATTTATTCCCATTATAGATGATGCTTGTCCTTTAGTGTTGAGGCTGCCAGATCATGTGTAATTCTGATTGTTGCTCCTTAACACCAGAATTGTCTCTTTCTGGCTTCTTATATTTTCTCCTTAGCTTGGAAGCTCTTGAATTTGGCAATTGTATTTCTGGTGGTTGTCTTTTGAGGATTTAGTGTAGAGGGTGATCTATGTAGTCTTTCAATATCGATTTTACCTTCTTGTTGAAGAATATTCATGGAAGTTTTCTTGGATAATATATTGTAGTATGATGTCAAGGTTTCTGTTTATTTCTAGGTTTTCAGGTAGACCAATGATTCTTAAATTGTCTCTTCTAGTTCTGTTTTCCTGGTCAATCATCTCAGTGAGATATTTCATGTTTCCTTCTATTTTGTCATTCTCTTGACTTTGCTTTATTAATTCTTGCTGTCTTGTGAGATCATTAGCTTCTAGTTGCCCAATTCTAGTCTTTAAGGACTGGTTTTCAGCTGTGATCTTTTGATTTTCCTTTTTAGTTTGGTCTATCCTGCTTTTCATGGCTTCCAGCTATTTGATTATAGTCTCCAATTTGCTTATCATTTCATTTTATTTCTGAGCTCCTTTTTCTAAGTGGAAGTTTCTATCTTTTAAACTGTTGTTTTCTTTTTTGAACTATTTCCAACTTTTCTTGCCAAGTTTCTTCTATTTTTCTAATTTGGTTCATCATCTCAAATCCGAGCTCTTCAAGAGCTTGTGATCAATTTCCATTTTGGGGGGAAGGTTTGGTTGTGTTTACTTGTTTGTTGTCCTCTGCTGTCTCCTTTGTATTCTAGTTTTTTCTTCACAAAAATTATCCAGAGTCAATGCCTTTATTTTGTTCTTTTTGGTGGTAATAGATTGTGTTTCTTGGGAGTTGGCCGTTGCTTTTTACTTCTCTTCCCAGCCAGAGGTCTGAGTGAGGAGGACAGTCTCTCTATGTATGGAGCTCCTGAGAGGTTTTTGCCCTGAGGCTATTTTTGAGTCTCTAGTGTCTGCTGTGTGAACCCCTCTCTGCCCTATCTACACCCAACGTCTACATTCCTCAGCCTCCTGCTGTCCCAAGTCTCATTGCTCTCTGGGGTAAATCTGTGGTGTTCTCAGCCAGCTCCTGAGAACCTAGAGATTTCCTCATACTCGTTCTGACTCTGGAGTGCTGGGTCTAACTCTGGCATATTAGGTGGGATGGGGAAGGGGTAATCAACTTGCATTTTGGTGGGAGTTATTTTATCCCCTTATAGCATGAAAATCCCCAAATCCTACCTACTTTCAAGGCTACATCCTATAGTAGAGCCTCTTTGTTCATCTGTTTTGAGGGTTTTGTCCTTTTGAGGCCCTCTATAGCATTCGGTTGAAAGGAGAGGAAGAGCCTTGCATCTACTCTGGGGCCATCTTAACCTGGAAGTCAAGAATTTTCTTTTGCTTATAAGTGTAATAATTAAATAGTAGAAGACATAAATTGTGGCAGATATAAGAGTGGTTGTTAAAATTGACCACAGAAAATATGGTTTCAAGCCAGTGTCTTGTTTTAAATCAAATATAAGGTGGTCACCAGGGAAAAATTCCCAATTATTAAATATACCCAAGTCAGCTGAGTTTTATAGAGATTTTAATTCATACAAATGAGGAATTAAAGAAAGGGAGAGAGAGAGAAAAAGGAAATAATGAGAAAAAGATAGGCTGGCCCAAGCCAGTCCAGGCCAGCCCAGGCCCAAGCCTTAAGAGAGAAATCAGTCAGCCTTTTATCTACTCACCACCAGATTTGTCCAAGCAAGGATTCTCAGCTTTGGCCAGCTGCAATCTCCAGAGAGAGTTCCTCTGAGCCAGCCTCCCTGAGACTGTCCCGAGAGAGAGCTTTTCGTCTCCTTATAAAGGGAATTTTCTCCTATGTCACCTCCCTAAGTTCTCACATCTACCAATCACAGTAGACGTTTTCCAAAGGACAGACCATTCTTAATTCACACCTAAGAACGCTTAAATTTTTTATTAAGTTCACACCAGAAAACCTCTGAGTAAGTTCTCACCTCTTTGCTCCTTGCAAATTCACAAGTTGCCTGACCTTTATAGGTATTTAGCACCCTTTTGTATTAGATCTAAAAATAGGCACAGCTTAAGAACTTTTGTCTTACTATAAGTATGGGTTTAAGTATTTTTCATTGTTCAGCAAGGAGTTTCTTCCCCTAAAGCAAGCTTAAGTAGGGGTGGAGTAGAGATCTCACATTCCTGATCTAAGTTCCTTCATTGTTTAAAATGGGGAATGGTCTTAACCAAATCTTATGAAGTAGGGTCTGAGAATTTATTACGGTTCACATAAGGAACATTTATATAGTCTTATAAGTGCAAAAAATTTTACTCTGAAAATTGTTCATTTTCATTTGATATACAAATAGGCCAAATGAATAACTCAAAATAAATAAGTTTGTTTCAATAAGTTGAAAAACTGGTATCAGTTTTTAAATATAATCATGATGAAAATGCTACTCCTCCTACATCTTTCTTTTTTCTTGAGTTTTCAGATTATAATAAAAATATCTATTCCACATAGTTACAGAATTGCTTTTTAAATTTCTTATTATCTATTTCAGTTTTAGCTCCTTTCCTTTCCAAGATATTTATTCAAAAGGCAAGTCATAAATGATTGCTAATTACTGCTATAGCATGCCAAAGATATAGAATGCCAAAGATATGCCAAACAAATAGTTTTAATATTCATAATGCCACATTCTTATTTTTGTTGACTTTTCAAAATTTTAATGAAGTCACTGAAGCACAATTACATTTATGATTTCCTTATCCATCTAAAAATTTAAATTTGCTAACCACATCCTTTTCTTAAAATATGAAATTAATACACAAAAATTTTAGAGGTGATTTCAAACTGAAATTACCATAATTTACTTTTGATTCAGGCTTGGCTATGGGAGTATAGTTTGTTTATTTCATGGAAGATAAAGTATAACTGAAATTTACAATTGATTAATTTACTATGTGAAGTTAGAAATACTCTTCAACTAATGGAAAGATTCTGTGTCCCACACATGACATACAGTTCATTTGCATTAGAATATTTTTTCTCCCTTGGCAGATCTGGCAATAATGAGAAGTGATATAGAATTGCAGTTCATTTGAAATCTCTATATCAAAATTCAGACTACAGTTTTCATAGGCTCTTGAACTGTAACTAAGTTGCTTACATAAATCATGTGTCATTTAACATTATTATGATGATGATAATCCTTTTTCCTATTATCACTTAACATTATAATTACATTTAAGTACTTTATTGAATTTAGTATCTCATCATATGACAAATATTTTCTCCACCATTGCAATTCAGAACGTAAGCCATGCCATCACATTCTGTTTCAAGTTCATCTATAATCTCTTCTTCATCTTCATTCTCTTCTCAACTTTTGTAGAGACTCTACCCAATGTGCTTTAGCACATTAGAAGGTAACAATTAGCTACCTTCAGAACATCTCCCTTTTTCTCCTTAACTTCCTACCACCCTGGTGCAAGCTTATCATCACCTCGTGACTCATAACAATAGACTCCAGATTGATCTCCCTACCACAAGTTTTTCCCTATTCCATTTAATGCTCTCTTCAGATGTCAGTGATCAGGTCTTTCCATGTCATCCATTACTCAGTAAACTCCAGTGGCTCCCTATTACAACCAGGATCAAAAATAAAATTCTCTTTGGTATTCAAAGCCCTTCATAACCTGACTCCCTTCTACTTTTATAGTCTTCTTTCATCTTATATCCCCAGGAGCTCTGCATGTACTCCAGTGATACCAGCCTCTTTTCCGTTCCTCATGCACTCTATATTCCAATTTTCATCATTCTCACTGTCTATTCCATGCATGGAATTCTCTCCCTCCTCATCTCTGTTTCCTGGATTCCTTCAAATCCCAACTAAAATGGAAAATCTTATGCATGGAATATTTTTAAATTTCTCTTCATTGTAATTTGCCTCTGTTGATTATACTCAGTTTATATAGTTTCTTTGTAAATAGTCATAAAAAATGTTGTTTCTCCTATTAGATTTTTAGTTCCTTTATAGTAAGGACTCTTACTTTTCTTTATATTTCTTGATTTTAGCATAGTTCCTGGCATATAGAAGACAATTAATAAGTATGTATTACCTCATTTGCTGAAATTTCTTACATATTACTACTTACAATGTTTCTCAGCAATTTAACAATATATATCCTCATTTTATTTAATATGCTTACATATAATTCCCCTCCATTTTCATTAGCAATCCATACCTCTAAGTAGTATCAATAAAACATAAATGTCAGAATGATGGCTACAGATGGAGTATAAGGGCTCATAAAAACATTTTCCAGGTGTTTTACCAATCTAACCCAAATGACTTTAAGCCAAAAAAGGTTATTAGCTTAGATTTAGGGAAAGCTAATCTAAAAGGATTCAGAGGCAAAGAAATGTAGAATTCCATAGAGCATATTAGTGTCAGGAAAATTCAACCCAGGAAAGATGGGAGATATTCAACAATGAAATTCTGAAGACATAAAAGGAAATAATTTAATGAAGAGGGAAAATTGGATTTATCTGAAGACTGATGTGAATTCACAGTGGACTTAACAGACTTTTTAAAAATGTCCAAATTAGGAAGCAAGTTAAGGTTATAAGATAAATGGCATCATCCTGTAAAAACAGGGTTTAAAATGTTGCTGCTTAGAATGAGTTAAGATTGATATAATAGCACCTTTTGGTAGAGCCAAAAGAGTTTTTAGCTACATTTAGAGAAAAGACAATAGAAGAGAATGATACCTTTGCTTTGAGAATAGAGGATGTTCACTAGCAGATGCAAAGCTGATCAGTTCTCTTTTTGTTTCTGCTTTTCCTGCAAATGAGTATGATCTTTTTGGAGTGACAATAGAAATGACAAATAGGAAGTTAATATCCAAGATATATGAGATAGGATGGAAAAATTAAGCCTGGCAAGTGAGGGACAGGAGTGGAGAAAGTTTAGCTATCTTCCAGTAGTATTTGAAGGATTGTCATATGGAGGAGGGATCAGACTTTAATATAGAACCAGCATGGAAGTTGCAAAAAGTCTAATATAGACTTGGTATCAAAAATACATTCTAGTAATTAGAGCTGTCCAAAAGCTGATTGAGCTACTTCAAGGGGAGATGGGTTCAACCTCAGAGATTTTCAAGCAAAGACTTTTAAATCAAATCTTTTCTTGCTTCCTCAAATCTCCCATGGCTCTTATCCCCCACACCCTCTCAACTAATGACCTTATCTCACTTCACTGTTGGGGGGGGGGGATGGGGGGGAGGCCCTTCACCAAGAACTTCCTCTTTTACCCTCCTCATCTCACTTCACCCAGCTGCTTTCTCATTCATCCCTGTTTCATATGAACAGGTAGCTCTTCTCCTGCCAAGGCTAATGTTCTGTCTATATACTAGTGATTCCATTCTATCATGCCTTCTCCAGCAGATTTCCCTCTTCGTAATGCTATCCCCCATGAAATTTCAGGTTCTCTCTTTCTTCTAGCTACTTTCCTCATACCTACACATACACATACCCCTACATTCCCCTACCTCAAAAATTTTTCACATGATTATACTATTCTCTCCTGATTTTCCTCTTGCCTGTCTGACTACTCTATCTCAATCTCCTTTGCTTGATTTTCATCCAGGTTGCTAATCTGTTTACCATTGTTGTCTCTCAGATCTCTCTCCTGGGCCCTCTTCTCTTCTTCCTCAATGATAGGTGTAATCCTTATCATTCTCTTACCATTCCCCATATCTATTCAGTTGTCATGTCCTGTTTCTAGCATCACAAAATCTCTGGTATATAAGCCTTTCTCTCCTCTGCCACTGCTAACACCCTATCACCTTATCATCTCACTCTTGGATTATTGCAAATTGAATTCTAGTTAGTGTGAATTTCAAAACTATTCCACCCTAAGCAGACCATTCTTTAGAAGATCTGATTTAGCTATTTCCTGATCAATAACAATAGAGATACTTGGAATAACAAAATAAAGTCTTGGAAACTATATTTCTCCTCCCTTCTTAGTTTAACAAGATTAGGAAAGTCTGCATTAAACTCAAGATTTAATTATCTGAGGAGATGGCTTTCAACAGACATGTGCAAAAAAAGGACAGACCTCTGGGCAGTCCTAAGTCAAGCTTGAGCCACCATTGGCACATGTGAGATTCAGGAAGTGAGGTAGAGAACAGCCTCTGGAGTTCTCGTGACTTCCTGTGGAGAGGGCTAGAGTTCAGTTCGATCCTGGAGATTGAGCTTGGAGGAGCCCCACAGACAGCTTTCCTTCAGACTAGTCACGTGAGTGATAAGGACTGAACCCTTTCTCTGCCTTGGCTTTCCAAGGCCTTAACGCCCGCTTTGGCTCAGCCTGAGCCAGAGTGGTTCTGAGTTAAACTCCTTTCCTTCTCTCCCTCTTTCCTTCTCTCCCTCTCTCTCTCTCCCACTAATATTTTCTTCCTCCTGTTGTAATTAAATCACCATAAAATTTTGGCAGCTGACTTGGGTATTTTATTATTTGGGATTTCCCTTGGCAACCATTTAAATTTAGATTTTTTTCAGTCTTCTGAGAATTAAAACAGTGAAACCCATAAACTGTAGTGAGTTAAAATGGTGGAAGATATAAATTGTGTTAGATATAAGAGAGGGTGAGTAAATTTTGACCACAGAAATATGTTTCACTACAGTGTCTTGGGTTTTAAATCAAATATAAGGTGGTCGCCAGGGAAATATTCCCAATTATTCAAATACCCAAGTCAACTGGGTTTTATAGAGATTTTAATTAACAATACAATGAGTAATCAAAGAAAGAGAGAGAGAGTAAGAAAGGAATAAGTATGAAGGGCCTCAAGTCAATATGGCCTAGACCTGAGTCTTAAGAGAGAAATCAGTCAGTTTTTTAACACTCACCACAAGGTCTGCCTAAACAAGGATTCTAGTGACACCAGGCCAGCTCCATCTCAGCTGACTTCACCAGAGAGCCTTCCAGCCAGAGACTGTTCCAAAGGGCCTTTCTCCAGAGCCTCTCTCAGGAGATTCTTCCCAAGTGATCCTCATCAGAGATCCTACAAAAGGATTTCTCCAAAAGGATATATATCTATCAAGAGATTCTGCTTTTTCTTATATAGGGGTTTTTCTCCCATGTCACCTCCCCTAAGTCCCTAAATCTACCAATCACTGTAGACGCTTTCCAAAGGACTGCCCATCTGAATTCCTGCTAAGTCGACAAATCTCCTCAGTATGTCTGAACCAGTGAAAACACAGCTGAGTCAACTAATCTCATTAAGAAAACTTGCCCGACCCTTTTAGGTACCTAGCATCTCATTGTATCAATTCTAAAAACAGGCCTGGCTCAAAGAACTCCTTGCCCCACCATAAGCATGGATCCAAGTACTTTCTTTGTTTAGCAATGAGTTTTCTCCCCTAAAGCAGGTCCTCCCATTTCTGATCCTGGCGAGTTCTCACATCAAAATGGGGAATGTTTCTCAGTAGGGAATTTGAGGATTCCTCTATGTGGAGTAAAATTTTTAACATTCATAAGTCTGTGAAATTTTAAGGTTTACGGTCTCAACCATAATATTCACTCTTTACATTAGTCTCTCAGCTTCAGGTTTGTCCTTACTCCTGTCTGTCTTCTCTTCAACCTTCAGATTGGTCTTCCTAAAATTCATGTCTGACCATATCAGCCTTCTTTCTCTTCCCATCCTTTGATTTCCTTTTGACTACAGAATCAAATATACCTTTGTTTGGCTTTTTAAAGCCCATCACATAACCCCTTCCTACCTTTCTGGTCTATTTATATCATATTCCCCTCTCATTTATTCTTTAATACAAGGGTACCAGGCTCCTTGCTTCCTTGAATGAGACAGCTGCATCTCCCATATACTTAGAATTCTTTCCCAAAGCATCTCCACCTCCTGGATTCCTTCAGGTCTCAGCTAAAGTCCTACCTCCTTTAAAAGGACTTTCCTAGTTCTCTTTTATTTCCTTCACTCTGAAATTACATCCAATTTATCCTGTATGTTTTGTTTTGTTCTGTTTTTATGTAGTTGTTTGCATGTTTGACTGGTATTCCATTGGACTCTGAAGCTCTTGAAAGCAGGGAACTGTTTGAGGGAGTTTTTTTGTTTTTGTTTTTTCCCTTTATTTATATCCCCATCACTTAGCACAGTGCCTTACAAATAGTAGGCATTTAATAAAGGCATATTATTGTTTTTAAGGCTGGATGACCTGATCTGATATATTAGAGTGGGAATTACTTTTATGCAAAGTTTGTACTAGATAGAATTTTGAGGATTTATCCAACTTTCAGACTCTATAATTCTGTGAAAAGTTCAAAATTTTTTCCTTAATCATAGCTGTATGCCATTCTTTCTACCTTGGTTCCTCTCTATTCTTCTCTTCCTTTTTAAAATCCTACTTGAAATACTTGAAAGCCTATCTCATGAAGTTTACCTTGATTATTCCTGAAAAAAAGTGACCTGTTTCTCCCCTGAACTTGTATACAACCTTTATCATATCTATGTTATAGCAATTATCATTTTTAATTTCATTACCTATATTACCTCCCACACTAGATTATAAACACTTTAATGGCAGGCACCATGATTTATGTCTATTTTTGTCCCTAAGGTGCCCAGCAGAGCACCTTGCTAAAACAGGCTCTGAAAAAAGTTTACTAATTAATGAATTTGCATAAAAGAAAACTGAATAATTGTGATATAATAATAATTATCTGGTGAATTCAGGAAAAGAAAACTATTATTTACAAAGATATTGTTCTTTTGATCTATATTATACAGGTTAGCTATTTATATTGATTGAATTATCTATATAATTGCTCAATTCTCTTCTTTGCCTAGGAAACAATCTAAAACTCAAGAAACTTAATCCATTCTAGGTTATTCTAATAATTTACTTAAGGTGCCACAGCAAATTATTCAATCTTTTTGTCTCCTGGAGTTCTTTTTTTCAAGGACAATATGCTACTGTTATTGGTAATAACATTTAAGATATATTTTATATACATATGCTTATATGTATGTGTTTATACACTCATCATCTTATGATAAAATATGCTACCGATTTCCAGATAGGGTGATTGGCCCAAGAGTACAGATTTAGGTTTTTATTCTTTGTACATGGCTAATGCAGGAATTTATTTTGCTTAATTATACCTGTTTCTGTATTTTATTTTTCCTATTTTATCAAGGAGTATATGAGAAGAAGAGAATTTTGAGGTGAAAATGAAAATGAATTTTTTTAAGTAATTCAACCTGGGGGAAAACTGGGTAGCTCAGTGGATTGAGCCCCAGGCCCAGTGGCAGGAGGTCCTGGGTTCAAATTTGACCACAGACACTTCCCAGCTATGTCCCTTATCCCCCATTGCCTAGCCAGTGTTGGTGAACCTATCTAGTAGAAGTAGCGAAAGAAAAATCTATAAGTTATAATTACTGTAAGTAATGTGTTACTTATATAATATACGACATGTCTAAAAATTACTCTGAAAAATAACGTGAGTTTATATTCATTATCTGCTTCAAAACTAAAGATGCTATATAACTTAGGGGTTCATAGCATTTAAAAAAAAGTTTTTATAAAAGACTTGAAAAAAACACAATTGTTTTTTTATTATTCCAAGTGTTTTTAAATCCAAACAAAAGCATTTATATATATATATATATATATATATATATATATATATATATGTATATATATAAAACTTTTCTTCATATCTCCATAATATATACTGTCCACTGGTGTCCTATCTCTTCCCCATCCTCTTCACATAACATAGGATATCGTCATGGAAACCAACATGTTCATATAAATTAAATCTTTTGTGTTTTATCTTTCTGTTCACTTTCTGGAGGTGACATTCTCAGTTTATTCCTTTAATAATAGTTCTGTGGCTGTGTATAATGTTCTCCTGATTCTATTCATTTCACCATTCCTTATATAATATAGTTTTTTCCAGGTTTTTAAAAAAACCAGTTTGTTCATTGTTTCTTATGGTACAATAGTATTCCACCACAGTCATATACCACAATTTGTTTAGCCATTCCCCAATTGATGAGCATCCCCTCAGTTGCCAATTCTTTGCCACCACAAAGAGAGCTGCTATAAATATAGTTGAACATATGGGTTCTTTTTCTCTTTCCCTAATCTCTTTGGGAAACAAACCCTGCAATGGTATTGCTGGGTCTAAGGGTATGCAAAATTTTATAAATCTCTGTACATAATTCCAAATTGCTCTCCAAAATGTTTGGATCATTTCACAACTGCAACAATAGTGCATTAGTGTCCCCATTTTTCCACATCCTCCCCAACTTTTAACATTTTGCCTTTGTCATTTTAACTAGTCTGGTAGGTGTAAAGTTATATCTCATAATTGTTTTGGTTTGATTTTCTCTAATCAATAGTGATTTGAAGCATTTTTTCAAATACCTATTTAGGACATTGATTTCTTCATCCGAAAATTGTCTGTTCATATTTTTTGCCCATTTATCAATTGGGAAATGGCTCACACAGAAAGATTTTTAAAGGAATTGGATTAAAATTTGAGGGGGCAAAAAAGACAGGTTTTCATGGGCTTGAGTTTAGCACTCAGAGCAAATGTGTTCCCTGAAGTTAGGACAAAAAGAGAAAAACAGATAATGTAGCAAATGTAGATTAAAAGAAACAAGATTATTTTAATGTGAGGTAATCCAAAATGATGGCTACTTTCCTTTCAACAGAATGTCTAGAGTTGCCATTCTTAGAAAATTAATTCAACTTTATGGGGTTTTTTTTCTTATTTTCATTTTCTGCAATTTCATTTGTTACCCATTAGATCAAGGGAATGAGTGGGTATCAAAACTTCTACAATCTTCCTATCAGAGTCCCTTTCTATCATCTTATCTCAGAATACATTCATTCATTCATTCAAGGAATATTTGAGTGTCATCTTTTCCATATTACTGGTTCATGTTGCAAAGGCTATGTCATATTGGTTTATATATGATAATATTACCTTTAGTAACTGGAATAACCAAGTATTAATTACAGTGAATAGTTAGATCTCTCCTCCCCAAATATAATGGAGAATTAAGACAGATATCCAGATAATTCAGGCACCTAGAGTGCTTTAACATGAAGTATATGTATTATCAAAGCAAACATTTTCATAGATTGAATATTAGATCATTACTTCCCTACTTCACTTTTCTTTTGTAAAACTGAACTCAGAAGTCAGACAAAATGATGGACAAAGAGAAAGAGGCTAAATAGTTTAAGATTGTTGAACATGAATTTGTGTGTAAAAATATAATTGTAAAGGCTGGGTTTTTCAGAAAAGAATTAAATAATAAAAGAGACAAATAGATTACTATCTAAATAGTACCCAAAATAAATGTTAATTAACATCTAGTTAGCATATAGATTCAACTATATTTTCAGTCAAATTATATCTACTGAAACATATCTACTTTTATGCTATAAAAGTTTTATATTAGCCTATAGAATTGTTAGTATTTTCTAGCACCACAGAAATTTGGCCATATTTTCTTATGTTATTGATTTCTAACAAGAATTGCAAGAGCCTAAGATTGTGGATCAGTGTAGAGTGTCTTTTAAATATTTTGGGTTCACTAAAACCCCCAATGCATTTTTGCCTACTTCTTTTCCCTTAATTTTTAAACCCATGTGTATTCAAGGGAAATTTAATCCATATGTTCCTTACTCACTCACACTTAACTCATCAAAATGTTGTTTTGTAAAAGCTATTTGATGTCCAACAAGCCTTATGAGCCTTTTTATAAGCCCTTTTTTTCTCTTTGAATCAGGAAGTTGTTTTGCCAGTCATAAATACTATTCCCAAAGGATTCAAATTCAGTTTAAAACTTAGAACCCACAAAGTTCTAAAGTTGAAAAGCCATATTCACTCATCCCTACTTCTCACAAATGCTATATTTAAATTTCCAGATTTAGGTTTTTTTAAACCTTATGTAGGACCAGACAAAATAGTAAAAGTTTTGCCATGAATCTCAAATGACTCTTTGCCCCCCTCCTCTTCAGTTTACAATGGAAAACTATTCAAACTTGGAAAAACTATCAGATTCTGTTTAAAAAAAAAAAAAACTTAATCCAGTTTTACAAAATATGAAATATTCATGACTTTAAAATACTCTAAACTATTCACCTTTGTTTTGACACTAAGTACATACTTTTAAATTATGTTAAAAGAATAGCTCACCTCATTACCATAGGCAATGATACCATTATACAACTTTATTAGTTTTTTTTAATGGAAACCAAATCTTTCTATTTCACCTATCTATGATCTCACAAGTGTTTCAAAAAAATACTTAGTCTTACAAACCATCTTATATTTGGAGCTTTTTATCTTCCTTTGCACAATTCTTCATTGTGAAACTGACCTATTCTAAAATGCTTTCTATAGAAGTAAACTTAATATTGATCTAGAAATTTAAGGGTAGTACAGAATTGTTTATATGACTCTTACCTGTGTTTCCAACAGAGTTTCAGCAATGTGTTGGCAAATGTTTAAGGACTAGCTCGCAGAAAGTACAGGAAACACTTTTAAGTATGATCTCCATCAACTATTTCTCTATCCCTTTCTCAAGTCTAGACAATCAATAAAACAATGAAACACTCATATGTAGTATCTGCTGACTTCAGCGCCTAAAATCCACCCACTAAAATCATCTTTCTAGATAGGGACAATTACTTAATCAAGTTAGTTTAATTAGAACTGTGTAATATTGTTCCATCATCTGCTAACAACATTGAGAAATAACAGTTTTTACCTCTTCTTTCTAAGCCTTTTGGTTTTAAGTTGGTAGAGGCAACTGTGTATTACATTTCTGGCTCTGTCACTATCTCTGCTCTGAGTTTTCTCATATGATAATAATTCTTGCCTTATCTTTTTCATCTTTTTCAAGGTAATTAAATAAGTCATTTAAAGTGCTTTGTAAAAAAAAAAAACATATAAAGTAAGTTAAAACATTGTTCTGGCATTAGAGGACCTAGAGAGAGGGATCAAAATCTATCATTAATAATTAGTACCTATATCATCCTGAAAAAGTCTTAAATTCCCTTGAATCTATTTTCTCAAACTTAAAGTTCAAGATTAGTACTTGATGGCCTCTGAGATCCATTCTATGATTATGTTAATTTAGATATTAGAGGGAAGAAAAAGTAATTAGTTTGCATTAAATCATTGCTACTGGCCACAACAGTCCCTTAGTGATCTGAAATAACTGGCTATATCTGGAGAAAGTAACTCAAAACATTTTTGTAAGATTTCAATCATTATTATTATAATTTGGCATTTGAACTGTTCAGTAGCAACAAATACATTTTTAGGGGAAAATGAACTATACACTGGAAACATTTGATTGTTTTCACTTCTGTGCCCTCCGAGTTACATATCAAGCCAAGGAAAGATCCTAGAAGTACTTCAGCTAAGCACTGTAGCATAAAAGGCAAGCATTGTACAGTCACTATACAAAGAACTGCCCTCATAGACTGCCAATCAATTCCTAGCTACCTAGCAGTCAAGCTGGTGCCTATGTAAAAAGAAAAGTCTAAGGGGGCAGCTGGGTGGCTCAGTGGATTGAGAGCCAGGCCTAGAGATGGGAGGTCCTGGGTTCAAATGTGGCCTTAGACACTTCCCAGCCATGTGACCCTGAGCAAGTCACTTAACCCCCATTGCCTAGCCCTTACCACTCTTTTGCCTTGGAGCCAATACACAGTATTGACTCCAAGACTGAAGGTTTGGGTTGAAAAAAGAAAAAAGAAAAGTCTAAGTCTACTTTCCCGATATTGCCAAATCTGGTTGTCAGTAAAAATGTTTAGGTATTTTAATAACCACCAACTGATTAAACTATTTTTGTCTCCTTGCAAAAAAAAAAATTGGCTTTAACATGTATCTCAAATATTAAACTTATGATCAGGATATTACTTACCTAGTCAAGGAAACTAGAAAGTAACACTACTGTCTATCCTCTTTTACAGCTTCATCTTCTTTTTTGAAAAAAGAATATGTATATACACACACATATACATAAACTTGCACTTTTTCATGTCCTATCACTAGAAAATAAATAGGAGATAAGTTTGTTTTATCCAGTTAAAGAACACATAAATTGTCAAACTGAACCATTACATTAAAATTATAATTGTTTTTCAAACTTGGGTTTGGTTGGGAGTTTTTTTTAATCTTCCATCAAGTCCAATTTTAACACTTTTATTATAAATATAAACTTAAACTATTTCCAGAAATAAATTTAAAGGATGTAATCAACTTGTTTGTATGTTTTTAACATTCAGATAAGCAGTTATTTGGCAAGGCATGCATTGCAAAACCAGATCAGTTCTAAGGCTCCTGATCATCCAAAGGGCCAGATGTGTATGGCTCTTTGACTTTTATATGATTTTTACATAGTACAAGAGGGGAATTGACTGGAATTCACCAGTCAAGCTGTGTTTAGATCAGGGATTGGATTAGATGCTGTTATCTCAAGAATGGTTGTTTTATAGAAGACATTTGAAGGATATTTTAGTATTGAAAAGTGAAACTTATATATAGTCACAAAATAGAATCACTTTACAGTTATCCTCTTTTGCCCTAGGGTTCAGCACTTGGTGGGAAATTTTTATCTAGGCAGAGACACTGAAATTGGGAATCTACCGACCCAGACATAAGCTGAGAGAAAATATATAAGAAGTGAATGATACTTCACTGTCCCCTCGACCTCTGCTATCCCAGAGAGAGGTATAGACTGAGGTGAAAGGTTCAGCCATATTAGGAGGATAGCCAAATAACATTTCAAAGGGTGAAAGACATTTCCCCCTTACCCTACTAAGTAGAATGAAGTGAGAGTGTGGAGTTTACCCAGCTTGAGGTTAAATTCTGATTCATTCACTCAACCTGACCAGAACCCTGGGGATAGCAATTAAATGAGTGTGGAAATGAAAGGAAATTTACATATCACCAAACTAAACAAGAAAATTCAGTTAGCATAAGTACCTTGGAACAAACAAACAAACAAAAATAAGTAATACAATAATGATCTTCAATATTAAATAACATCTAGTGTCCTAGGAACCTGGTGACTCTTAGGCTTATTTCAATCAGCACATTTCATCAAGTTCCACTTGTCCCTTATCATCTGGTCCATAGGAACATCTCTAAGTCATTCTGGAATAAGCCTCATTCTCAGGGCAATTTTATGACAGTCTTCCAAAATCAACTATGTTAAGTGTTCTTTTAAAACACTATAGAAATAGCATAACATGTATGGTGTATTATTAATATATTTAGCATATTTATATATAATAATTAACCAGTGGAGGAAGGGAAGCACTTATTAAGCACTTACTATATGCCACGCACTTTGCTAAGCGCTTTAAAAATACTATCTCATTTGATAATGCTCTTTGGTAGCTTAACTTGAGAAAATAATACACCTAACATTTGTTTTATTAAATGCTCTCTTAAAGTTGTAAGAGAGTTGTTGTTTTTATTGCTTGAGGGTATCATCACCTTCTAATCATCCAGGTTTAAAATTCCTGTATACTCACTTTCACTTACCCCTTATATCCTATCAGATTCCAAATTTTATCTTTTCTTTTTCCACAGAATTGCACATAAATGTCTCCTCCCTAAGTACTTCTATAAACTATTATACAATAGCTTTTTTTTCCCTCTCTACTACTTGTTATCTCTGCTTCAAAATTTTCCCCACTCCAATCCATGGGCCAAAGTGATTTTCCTAAATCTTTTGCTGGACCATGTCACATCCCTTATCTATTCCCACAATAAACAGTGCCTTCCTGTTACCTCTAGGGAAAAGATTCTTAACCTGGGTCCAAAAAAATAATAATAATTTGATGACGATTTCAGTGAAACTGGTTTCCCTTGTAATTCTATGCATTTAATTTTACAAATTTAAAATTTTGGTTCTAAAAAATCCATAGATTTCACTAGACTGTCAAAAAAAAAAAGGTTCATGAGATGCCCCCCCCCCAAAATTCCTCTTTCTGCCATTTAAAACTCTTCACATCCTAAAGCATTCCACTTTTTTAGTCTTCATACAGTTTACTCTCTTCTGTGACTATATAAGCATATGATATTTTGCTCCATCTCCCTCTTCTCTTTCATTGGCTATTCAGAATGCCTAGAATGAACTCTTTCCTCACCAATAACTCTTGGAAATCCTGCTCAAGAATAAGCCCAAGTGTCATTTTCTATTATGAGCCTTTTCTGAACCTTTCAGCTTCTAGTGCCCTTCTCAAAATTACCTTGTATTCATTTGTCACATATTTTGCATATCCTGTATATAGCTTTGGTTTTATATCTCTCCAGCTTACTTAGCACAGTGCTTCTGAAAATATTAGGTAGGTGCTTAACAAATGCTTAAGTAATATTGGATTCTAGTTATGGCTTCTGTTTTTCAAGATAAGTATTAAGGTAAATGACCAATAAGGAATATAATTTTTATCTTAAATAGGTAACATTATTTTAATTTTTGGTGTGATAGAATGAACATCAAGTTATAATAATTGCTCAAAAGAAAGAGGAGTATTGTGTTGTCCTCTACTTGTTATTACTTCTAGTTAAGTTGGGTGCTTTGGGAGGTGCACTGAATCCTGAAAAGATAAGGTACCTTTTTAATCTCTTGACTTGCTTTGGAAGATAAGATGATAGAATCTACTTCTAACTACTGTTTTCAGTATCAGCTGACTAGATAATACTCCAGTTAATACTGCCTAATAAAAATAGAGGAGTATTAGATTATACAATCATAAATTTAAAATTGTAAATTTGAGGTGTCAAATAGTCCAAAACTCAGAGAGAGGTTCTGCCCAAGAAATCACCTAGGTACATGAACAGAATATTTCTCGGGGCAATGGATTCTTAGACAAAATCATTTTGGGAAGCCTAGAATATAAATGAAATAAATAGACCCCCCCCCAAATATACTTTCTTATTTACCAAATATTTTTCAGATCAGCAAGAATTTATTTCTTTATTTTAAAAACTTTCTTAGTGCTTATATTTTCTGAAATTAACTAACAGAGATAAAAATTGAGCAGAGGACAATGTTTGCTAATTCACTTTTAATTTCATCCTTTTGCTTTAGTAATAGTCCTTAAAACTTCCATTTCACATTGTTCTTATTGATTTTATTGTGAACTTGTAAATATTAAACTATTAAGTAGGAAAACAATACTAAATTTAGTCTCCCAATTTTAAAGGTGTCCTTCCAAACACAACTTTAAAAAAAAAACATTCTATCTATATCTATATATTTATTTATATATTTAAACCCTTACCTTCCATCTTGGAATCAATACTGTGCATTGGTTCCAAGGCAGAAGAGTGGTGAAGGCTAGCCAATAGGGATTAAGTGACTTACCCAGGGTCACACAGCTAGGAAATGTCTAAGTTCAAGTTTGAACTTAGGACTTCCTGTCTCTGGGCTTGGCACTCAATCCACTGAGCCACCTAGCTGCCATCCTTTTCAATATATTTGACTAACTCTTCCCTTAACAAATGCAAAACACATGTATTTACCAAACTACATCCAAAATTAAAATCAGCATCTCAAAGGATTCCAGAACTTTGAAGAATGGAATTGCTGTTCTTTTTTTTTGCCATTCTTTAAATTTTTCATTGGTGATCTGTGTTCAAAATATTTGTTAACTAGTAGTCACTATAGCATCCAGTATAATACCTTTTGTTCACCTGTCATAAAATATGGGGGTACAGCTGATGACTCAGTGGATAGACATCCAGGCCTAGAGACAGGAGGTCCTGGGTTAAAATGTGGCCTGACATTTTCTAGCTGTGTGAACCTAGGCAAGTCACTTAACCTTGGTTGCCAAGCCGTGAAACAGAAGGTAAGGGATTTTTAATTAGTTAATTAATTTAAATAAATAGTGTGGGGCAGTGCTTTATATACTATTGTCTTTCGAATTCCAGGGGAGAAAACAAAGTCTTTTTATTAACATCCCCGGTGGAATATTATAATCTTTGGCCCAGAGTTCAATGGGAAAAGGTTTAGTATTATCTATTACTATACCTACATACTTTTTTATGGAAGGGAAAACTGAGTAACCACCATTTGCCCTTTTTATTACAGCAGTACTTATAGCAATGAATATATTTAGGTTCAATCCCCAAACCACAGTAAAGAGTTACATTTGTAACCATTCACCTTATCTTTCTGGAATAGTCAGCCAGAATATCTTCTGCCTGGTGTATGGAAATGATGCTTTTTTTTTTTTAATTTAGCATATATGTTTGGACGGGGTTCCAGAATTTCCAGATACTCAATTAAAATGATACAATTGTCCCAGTTGTATTTGTTATAGAGACAGCTGGATGCCCAATGGAAGTGCTGAAGTTATTGCTGTTATTATTATTATGCCTTATGTAAACAGTTTAATATCAGATCCTTAAAACCCAGAGACTCCCATAAAGGGGATTAAAACATAATCTTCTCTATATAGCAGTAGTGGATTAACTCCATATTCCCTCAGTCTTGTTGCTTTGCTTCCTGAAGGTTGTAACAAAAAGATTCAATGCTCTTTAAACATGCTATGGTACTAGAAGTTGTAATTGGAGATTTCCAAAGGACAAGTGTAAAAATGACACACTATTGAAGCTGAATGTTTTATTTTCTAGTTTTCTTAAAGAGGGACTCACTCAGAGAACTTTCAAAGACACCACTTCCATCAGAAAATGGCTTAACCCCCAGGAACTAAATAGGAATTTCTGTCTAAAGAAACCTCTTTCTTATCTCTGTCATGCCAAGTACCCAGCAAGAAAATGTATTCTTATTAGGAATTAGAAAAATTGAATACTAAACTTTGGTGACTGTGGTAATCAGAAAATCAAAAAGTATGATTTAATATGATTTTTGTAGGTTTTCCTTTTCTTTTTTGTCATTTCACCATTTTAATTGTTTTAATGTTGGCTTTATTTTTTAAATAACAAGTTTACTGATTTTTCTCAATCTAGAGTTAACATTTGTTCTTTGAATTTAGTTAGAGGATACAATTATTCTTCCTAGAAGGAACTTTTTTCTTTTTTTTTAAACTTCCCTTTATGACCAAGTGACATTTCTCAAACCAGAAATCGTCAGCCAGTTATACAGTCTTCTGAAAATTAGCAAGGAACAGAAAGGTTTAGTGGGACTCATTGTTAATCTTTAAAAATTACATAGCATTCCGTACCCCCCCCCCAACTTTCCTCAAATCCTAGTCCTTATTTCATTCTTTGCATACATTCCATTTGTCGAGTGCATACTGTGGCCCTGGTGAAGTAACCTGGGTGCTGAAGAGTTAAAGGAGGGTTTTGGATGGTCTGTTTAAAGGGGCAAATGGATCAGCAAATCAGGGAACTGCTGTCTATATGAATCCTTCAATAAACACAAAGAAGAGGGGCCTGGGGAATAGAAACCCAAATCCACTTGTAATCGTACAAGAGAATCAGGCATAATTACTTGAGCAACCTAGATTAAGATTGATGAGCCTTTAAAGTGGCGCTACGGATCGATCGCCTTGCCCTTTAAAGAAAAGCGTTGCTGGGCCAAGGTAGATCTCGACTGTGCCTGACTCCCACAGTGGAAATAACGGAAAGAAGATGGAGGGTAAAAGGGAAAATGAGCCCGACAAACGGGCGCATGTGATTCACATCAGCTGACTGGGGTCAAGAGGCTATGCTGGCTTATTAAGGGATAGAAAACAATAAAATGAAAGAAAATAGAGTTTGCGTCAATAGCATCCAAACTGTCACAATCAGAGGCTGAAAGCTGTCACTGAAACTGTTTCAAATACTCCTTTATACACGAAATAAATTACTCTCGTCCTTTCTTTTAATTCGGCCGAGGAATTGACACTATGCTGTGCAGTAGAATCGCAAATTGGGTGTTAAACCAAAGTAAAACATAAACAACGTGACAGTTAGATACCATGATACGGGGCTAATTTGGTCTATGTGCTTATTGTGAAAAGGTGGGGAATGAATTAAGGCAGGCAATGCATGAGCAGGCTCCCTCCACCCAAGAAACTGCCGGTGCCCGCGGCCTGGGAGGACGGCCCGAGGCCCGACTCGCGCCCCCTTCCCTCCCCTTCACGTCTGCCTAGCCCTCCTCCTGGGTGCGGCGTCCTCCCCTCCCCCGCCTGCTCGGGGAGAGCTAGGGGCTGGGAAGGGCTGAGGCGACCAGTACCTGGCATTGCTTAACTATCCGTACTGCCAGTCACTTCCCCTGCCGAAGTTGACGCTTCGGTCGGAAGGGAGCAGGCCGAGTTCTTAGAACGTGAGCAGGAGAACTACCTGACGTCTGAAAGAGGATTCTCTTAATTCCCCGTTTCTGTGTGTGTGTTGTGTGTGGTTCTGCACCCGTCCAGTGTTTAACCTCCGGTATTCCCAAAGATCACTTCTCTCACTCCGTTACATTACTATTCCTTTTCCACCCATACATGAATTTTCTACTTCTTGAACTTAGCTCTAGTCCCATGAATCCCATGCCAAACCTCAGCTTGTTGCCCGGGCACACTCTCCTTGGCCCATAAGACCAGCTCCAGCCCTTGAAAAGTTCAAACTTCACAAGTAGCCACTGATGGTTTTCTGAGAAGATTCGTCTTAAAGTTTCTTCTCCATTTTCTGCCTTAACAGACTCCCCAGGAAGGTTGATCGCTATTATTGCTTTTTTTTTTCACCAATTGTAAATGAGAAGTGGCTTGATAATAAGTGCATGCTATTTTGAGGTTCTGTACAATTGTTTAAAGGATGCAAGACCCAAATACAGTGGCTTTCCTTTTGAGCCCCTTGTCCCCGACTCCCCAGCCCCAGTGTCCCTTGAGAAGCTCCGCTTTCTCAACCCTAGCATGGTGTACTGCATAATCCCGTGTCTTTAGGGTAATGGAGTCCAGAGGAAAGTGCACTTTTCATTGGAAATCTGAGCGCCATGTCCCCTTGCGCCTCCAAGGTGGTTAATACTGGCACCTTAGCCTGCCGTTTACTCTTTCTGAGAGGAGATTTGCACCGCGGATGGGGCAGCTTTTTTTTTACAAAATTATAATTTATTCTGAAACCGATGCTAGAGTAAAGTGTAAAAACCTACGTTTTCTCAGCAGGGGTCCTCGAAATTTGTATTTGGAAAATGAGATAAAGCTACATTCTTACAAATAGCTATTAACCAAACCTCTGGTTAGTATAGTAGTGCCCATCCTTGGGGTAGAGACAGCGAAGGCTGCGGTGGCCCTGCAGCTCCTGACGCCCTGTGCTTGTCTTACAGGCCCCGTGGTCCTCAGCACGCCGGCTCAGCTCATAGCCCCTGTGGTGGTGGCCAAAGGGACACTCTCCATTACCACTACGGAAATTTACTTTGAGGTGGAAGAAGATGATCCTGCCTTCAAGAAGGTCGACCCCAAAGTGAGTACATGTAGTCCCATGGACCTACTGACACCACTGGTGAATTTGTGGCATAATTTTAATATTTATATGTATGGGAGGAAGTGTTGTTGGTGGAGTTCGTTTTTTTAAAAATAATCAGTGAGAAGGGTGTTCTGCCTTTCTAGATGCAAAGGAAATGGGCGCAATATATCTGCAACTCTGATTCTTTAACTCTTGTTGAGATGATGAAAGTCAAATATATTCATAATTTTAAATCCTCTATTACCACAGCAGGAACATTTTTACAGTCTTTCAATGAATGCCTTTGTATGAACTTGGGCAGATTTGGTAGTTAAGCCAATTGCCCTGAAATCCCTAGGGGTAACAGCGATCTCATACAGCCTCAAAAGACATGATGGGCTTTTCTCTAAGAGTAGGTTTTATTGTAATGCCTTTAATTCCGCCGCACCTCCCCCCTCCAACCCCCCAGTGTAAATAGAAACAATGTGGATCCTTTACTAAAAGCTTTTGTAGAAAAGGGGGTAGCTCTTAAAGACAATTCTGCCTCTATTTTTACCATCACTGTTTATTCCATAAAATAAGAATTATTAGTAGATTTAGACTGTCCCAAAAGCTTCAAAAAACTGATTCCCTAAAAAATCTTGACTTTTGCATGGTTTGATTTCAATTTTTGAAAGGTATATATTAGTGTACGAAATTACAAAATACTTGGTGGCATTTAAAATACATAAATTCTTGTATTTTGTTTATTTAGTATTTCTTTGAGTGTTATAGAGGACGATCTGGTATTAGGATTTGCTTGTACCACAGTACTTCCCCACCCTCCACTCCTTTATAGTACAGTACACTTGTAAACAAAATTTTCTGTATTTCAGAATGAGAGTGTAAAGGGAGAGTGGGAAAGGAATCTTTTTGCAGAAATCTTTCATTAAAGTGTTTCTCAGAAATAATTATTCCAGCATTTTCAAAGATGAATTCCCAATAGAGTTGGGACTAGGTCTTCACCCAGTCATGTCTAATGTCCAATTCTGCCCAGAGAATTAAAATAAATATCACAGAATTGGTCTTTGTGGTACAAAAATCATAAAGCAAATCTTTTCATTCAAGTCTGTGTTTGATTTGCTCACTTTAGCACTTGTTGACTATAAATATTTAAGTTAAGCAGTCTGTTCTTCAAACTCTTCTCTCCCTCTTTCAAAACAGTTCACATATAATTTTAAGTGCACTGTTTTTAATATTAAGTAATTTTAATCATTTATAGTGCATTTTATCATGGTCTCTAGGCATAGGCTAGCTAAATTGCTTGCTGATTTGGGGGTTCTTGCTGGCATTATTATCAAGCAAAATATTATTGTAGATCAGGTCTTAATATTACTGGCTAAATTGCATCTATTCAAATGTTAAAGCAAATTTCATGAGAATTAGCCATATTCAGTAGCCTTTGCTCTAGTGATCTGACTTTTCCTTAATGTTCCCAATGAAACCCCAACTTGGATCAGTAAACCTTTTCTAGGTTTTGACCACTGTAAAAAAAAAAAAAGTTAAACTGTTGTCCCAATAATTAAATGCTACTTCAGAAACCGACAGTAAATTGATAATCTTGAGTAGTGAAAGTTGTAGTTGTTTTCTTTCACCATTCTTTCAAGTTGTATTTATTTTTTGTGACTATACTTGTATATTTCGGAAATGTTAAAGAATAAATATGTAGGTTTGATTTTTAAAATGAAGCATAAAAACAAGTTTTCAAGTAGAAAAAAATTAATTCTGAATTGAAACACATTTTTCTTTTACTTCATTTATTAGCTTGTAATTAAATAAAAACCAGCAACAGAAATTAAAATCTAATTCACAAAACTAATTATCCAGTGTATTTCAAGTGCATTTTTTCAAATATATAATTCAGATATTCAAGCGTTATTATATAAGCAGAATCCAAATTTCTTCTGAATATATTTAAATAACATTTCAAGTATATTTATGGAATGTTAGAAATAGAACAAGCAATATATTTGAAACAAAAATGTAAACTTTTAAGTTCAGACAATTTTAAAGACAGTTAACAAAAGTACCATGAGAAAAATCTACCTTTAAATGGTATCTCCATTAGCAGAGAATGTCCTGAAGTATCCAAAAATGGCAATTTAACTTCTGTTCACCAAATCACAAAACACCAACATCCACACTTTCAAAGACAATGTGAGATCACAATATTTGATACAAATTAAAATGTACATTAGATTTTTGTTCAGATGACAGCATCCAAGTATCTTTTACTCACTGACTGAGGTACCTAAAATCACCGAGGTTGTTATAATCCATTGATGTTATAGCAGGGTAGTCACTATCTTGTTTTACAGCCGAGTTGTTTCCAGGTATAGACTTTTCAGGGGAGTTGTAAAATCATCCAAAAAGAAGTCTCAATACTCTCAAGTTTGAATTTTTCTTTCCCTTTTCTTCAGCGCCCCTCCCCATGATGTGTAAAGGTTAATTCCTTTTTAAAGAAGTTGTTGTTTGCATTGTCAAGTGGAATATTTAACTGTGATTCAAACAGGAAGTTTAATTTTCATCAGGACTTGGGAATCATTTCGGCCCTTGTTAAAATTGTCCTCTAAAGTTTTTCCAAACTTTTGGGATTAGTAAGTATTTCTCTAGCCAGTCGCCACGTTTGTTTGGCAGCATTTTCCAGAGCGGAATGAGGTTTGCCCTGAAAGAGGTCTAAGTTTGGTAAAAAATAGTGAGGACATCGCCTGCACTGTAGGCAGGATATAAGCTGAAGTAAAATCCCATTGAGACGATCGCCCAGGCAAGATTCATCCCAGTCGGACTCCCGAGGGTGCTTTTCACACTCATAAGAAACCAGAGTCTTCATATGGTAATTGTTCAGGGGCTGACCTGGCAGTTCTAGGTGTCGATCCCGTAAGGTTTTGAGAATGGAGAGGCATTTCTTTCTGCAACCTCCCATCTGTAGTCTGTTCTCTGCTTCTGCGAACTGCAGGACCCAGGCATCACTCTCCGCTGAACTCTGTTTGCCTGCTAGAGAATGGCACTCCTTGGATAAGAGGTTGAACCCTTCAGCTTTGACCTCTGCTACCCTGTTGGGTCCCGGCCAGGGGATGTGGGGAAGTGGCCAGTGGGCAGCACTTCTTGGCCAAATCCCTGTGCATTTAAAAGCTGGGGTAATCTGCACTACGTATCTATCCCTTATTCTCAGTTTCACTTCGCTGGTATCTGCCACCATCTTTACCACATCCCTGTAACTACATTTATCCACTGCTTGAGCCACCAAGGTCTGAAATCTGGACCTGATTTTCCGAGCCGAGAGGTAACCGGAGGCTGTTATGAACTCCACCCAGAGAGACATACTCCTTTTACGCCCATCGCTTAACTTTAGCACGGCACATCCGGGCAGGGAACCATCATCCACAAAGTTGAAGACCCCCATTTGGTTAAGATAAAGCACCACTTCAAATTCTGTGGGCGAAATGACCTCCAAACCCTCATAACGATTGTCCATTTCATTGAGAGAACTGATGAAACGGGGCTCCTGCACTTCCACTTCCTTCAACACATCCGAAACTACTTTGCAGACTTCTCGGATAGTTTTGGCGATGGCAGCTTTTCTGGCTTGGCATTTTTCATTGTAGTACTTATTCAGATGATAAACCAACTTGGCCTGGGCCGCGATCATGTTGGGGCAGAGATCCGGATTGTACACCGGAGTCTCACAATAGGCTGTGGGATCCAATGCGGCTGCTAAAGCTGGAGCCAACTTCAGAGGAGAAACAGGCTGCTTATCCTCTGAAACGTAACCCCCTCCCCAAAAAAAAAAGTCTTTCCAAAGCGCTGTAGCTGTTGTTTCTCAGTTGCTGTTTTCCAGTTCCTTTTATCTTTGAGCCCAGCCGGTTTTAAAGGGAAAGATTACTTTTCCCCACCACCTCCCCCTGTCTGGCTCTCTTTCTCTGTGTCTGTCTGTCTCTCTTCCTCTCCCTCTTTTAAAGGATCCTTGTGTGGGAGAAACGCATGGAGAGATCACCTTCCCAGCAATAAAAACAAAAGTTGCACTGAGACACAGAAAAGCTCTTCCAGTAGTCAAAATAATCAACTGTTTTCGTATTTATTTATGTTTTCCTGTAATCACAGTGTGTGCCAGGCTGTTAATCAAATGGTGTAAAAGTGTTGGATGTCTGTCTGTGTGTGTATGTGTGTGTATGTCAGAAGAAGCTGCTGTTGGTTTGTATAAGAGCCCAGATGCACTCGAGTGGAAATTATAAAGGCAGGGCCAGGCAGGCGGGCGGCCAATCGCCACTGGGCTCGTCACCGCAGCCTACTTCAGCTCAAACCCGGTTAATTAATCCCCCCTCTTGGATATAGACACGAAAACCAAAGGTAGGAGGCTGCTGCCGGCAGAAAACCACCCAGGCTACCTAGATACTTTTGGATATCAAGAGGAATCTCTTAGCTTTGGTGTTACTCGAAGCATATTGACATTTTGAAAGAACTTGGCAAAATCCTTCTCTTCTGCAGTGAAACCTTGGTGTTGTATCTCTCCGCCTGAAATGTGACTGCAGGTGTATTGATGGTCATCCATCAGCTGATGAACTAGAAGGGAGTTTTCATAGACAAATTCATTAACTTGTGTTTGCTGTCAGATTATTCTTCTCCTTTGAACCTTAGAGATGTTTGTAATTTTTCAGTTTTGAAGTTTTCTTCTCTTTAGATAGCAAGTAGCTATGAAATAGCTTTTAAATAACATTTACGCGTTCCGTGGGGTTAAACTTGATTTTTAAGCTAGGCAGAATTTTGTATGCTCTTTTCTGGACTTTTCATTTGTGGCAGTTGAAACAAATCTTTAAATCACAACTGTTAAAGCGGCTGGTGCTTGTTGTCCCTAATTAATCAACTTCATGAAAAAAAAATGTTAGATACTTGGGGAACCTTCCTCCCAACTCTGTTTTTCCTCTTCTGTTATTGAAGCCTTTTCTCCATCATTGTCATTGTGCTGAGCTGTGTGATATATGGAACCTTGGAAAATGCTTAAAAAATAAATAGCAAATTATTTCTTTGTATAGTTTATTTTAATGTGAACTTATTTCAAACTGTTAAAATATGTAAGGGCACAAGAGAGACAAATTGTGGACATGCTGGCATATAACTAATCTGGCAATTTGAAGGTTTGGAATTTGGGGTTTGTTTGGATGTCTATATTTAAGGAACTATCTCTCTTAAATGTCCACAATGGTGGCCTAGATTTGCAGAGTATAAAGACTGCCAAATCCTGCCATGCAGCATCTCTGCCTCCTTTGATATATACTTCAGAAAGAACAGTTTATCGTATTTGAAGGAGAATCAAACTTCCAAAATGAAATTTTTCATTTTGATAATAATTTTAAATAATTAGGAATTAATCATCAGACTTTAAAAAATGAATCCTTTTTTAAAGTATAGAACACTCATAGCCTTTCCTTGATATTTCTGATTTTTTTTTTTTGCAAAGGGCATAAAACTGAAGTATCCCTAAGTAGGGTTCTCAATTATATTTTAAAACCAAGATGGATTTTGAAATACCTAAATTTAATTCCAGTAACATGCAGTCACATTTGATGGGAAGCTACTTATAAATTTTGTTCTTTCCTATTTTACAACAGTTCATTTATTTCTTCCCCATGGACACCCTTCCTTCTCCCCCTTAAACCTCCTCCTTCCCCCCCACCCCCACTCCGAACATTTATAGATAACTGGTCTCAAGAGACCTTCCCTTATTTGTATTAGAATATTCCTACAGGACAAAAATATTAACTTAACATTTTGTTACTTATTGTTTCCATTTATTTTTAAAGATCACAAAACCATATCTTCTTTGCTTTTTCTAGTAACCTGTGAAGAGTCCATGAAATTTTTGTTACTGGATGGAAATTATAAAATAAATTTTGGGCTCTTAGATTCCACACATCTTATTTTCCAAGCACTGTTCCCTCTGGTAGGGCTGGGAATTGGGTTTTAAAACACCCCTTCTTCATTCTCAATTAATTTTCAGTTACTAGTAAACACAGGGCTACTTTTGTAGAAGGAGAAGGAGGCAAGAGAAGACAAGTCAGAGCAGAACTTCTGACAAGCAGGGTATGGCTGTTGCTTCTCAGGAAAAAGCTGCCTTTAGTAGTGCCTAGCCTAAAATTGGAAACTGCCTTTTGCCTCTTGCCCCCCACCGCCTTGCTGCGTTTTGGTTTGCTTTGCTTCTCCTGCCCTTAACCCCTGCCCCCTTCTCGCTTACTGTACCACACCTAGCTGCTTCTTTTTGCCGCCCTCCCTCACTGTCTCTCCATCTGTTTCTACCTCTGCATCTCTCCACCTCTGTCTCGCTCCCGAATCTTTTTTCTGGCTCAGTGTGTCGCATCTCCCACCACTTTCTCTGGTGCCTACTAGTTTACCTATCCTCTCTCCTTCCCTGTCCCCCCCCCCCCCCAACTGTATTTTGCCCCAGTAGCCAGAAGTCAGACAAACCCAACAGAATTCTCCTTAATGTTTCTCAATTTTACTTAAAATTGAATTTTATCAGCAATTCCTTTTTCCTGGCTCAGAGTAGAACGAACTTACTTTATTTTTCAACGACCTACCGACCTTCAGAGACTCTTCTGTTTGTCTGTTATGATTGAAATTTCGGGTTTTACTTTTTTTTCTTCCTTTTTTGGCCACCTGGAAATGAACATATTTGATTCTGGATGTGATGGAATATGAGGGCAGATAAATCCCCCGGGCACTTTTGGGAGACATTAACACCTACTCGGGGCGATTTAATATGTTTGTATCCATGCTCAATCAGCCCTCCAGTTGAGTTTAATGTGAAACGCGATGGGGATGCAGTAGGCGGGAGCCATAGACCCTCTGAAAAACCCAGACACGCAGGTGGTAGATCTTAGAGATTCTCTAGCCTATTCGGCCTAATTGGGTTAAAACGAAGCTAAACAACGAAACATTTTGTGCAAACTAATTGGTGCAACCTGGGGCTTTTCACTAACGATTTGCACTTTGAGGAAGAAAAATGGAGAGTGAGAAGAAACTAGGGTAACTTGTTAGTCAAAGTGTATTCCAGGAAAGTGAAGCAATTCCGTTTCAAAGAAAGTGAGTCTGCTGCTGTTTTCTGAGCACCCTTCACATATGGAGCTGACAGTGATTTACATAACACAAGATTCACAGATCTGCTGCTGTCACTGTTGGTGAACTGGGCGACCTATAATATTACTCCTGCGCAAGTCCTGCTTGTTGCTGCAACACAGTGATTTTCTGTTACAATGAACACGTGAAATGAATTGCCTTGTGTAGCAAAAACCTTTCAGTTGATCTTAGACACCAGTCATTGCTGAAAAGAAAATTAAAATTTAAGTCTTCAGTGAAATATTGTACCCTCTTTCTCTTGTAATTGTAATGTCCCATGAAGGGGAGAGAGATGTTCAATCTCTAGAGTTGTTGGCACGGTGGCTTATTCATTAATTCAGTTAAAATGAAGGATTTTTTATGTTTTAAATATTGAAATATTTTCTGTAAATCATTTCCTTTTAAAAATATCTCTAGTATAGCTTGTTTTAAAATAGTAGAATTATTTACCAAGATAACATAAAATACTTTGGTTCACCTATCTAGTAAACAAAAATTATCTGTGGTAAATCCTTAGGAATGATTTTTTTAATTATTAAGATTTTTGCTTAAAATATGAAAACATTCAATTGTTAATATTGCAGCAAATGTCTACTTACCAAAGTCTCCCCAGCTTGAAGAAATAAATGCTGAATTGTTTTAAATGGTATGCATGCAGACATTCTTCACATGAGCTAATAATAGAATGATAATTGTCAAAAACTGACCAAATTGAAGGGAGAACAAGAATCTCATGATTTCGTGACTGAAATGTTTACATTTGCATGGTATTTGGGACCCTGAGGTATAACAGAGTCTTTCATTTTAGGATTTTTTTTTTCTTTCTGTGACCATGAATTGGAATTATTTGGGCACCCTTTTTGGTCCAACATTTTGAAAATGTGGCAATTAGAGTTAGAATTTATAGCATCCATTTGCTATTTTATCATTATTAATCATAGTACTATTACTATAAGTAAAATAAATGTTTTTATTATAAAAAAATTTTAAGCATGGCAAAGAAAGGTCATGTTTCCTGAAGTATGATTCCCCAGATATCCCTCCCCCCCATTATCTAGTCCTTTGTACATACATGCTGTAGACAAAGTGACATGTAAATAGCCACCTTATTAGTGCGTACATACAGAAAAAGCCCAATTATGTTGAGGAATGTATGAATAAGAGGTTTCTGTGTTTTAATAAACCTAATTTGAAAAATTGAGTTCCAGGCTCATAAATTTCCACCATACTGTCTTTTCATGTGGGAAAAATAATGGTTAGTTAGTACATATGCACATATATGTTAAGTGCTCCTGGAGATATTACTTTTCTGTGTTTTTTCATTATCTGCTGGCTATGATTCTATATACCAGTATTCATGAATTTAAGGTTTTTTTTTAATATCTGCTTATTGCACCGGGGAGATAAAAAAGAATATGAAGTTGAGTTTATTAAATTATTTATCCCTACTGCTGGAGTGGCTTTGAAGGCTCATTGAATAGATCTGATTTCCACTCTTCCTTTCCCCTCCTCTACCTTTCTCTAATACTTTTTTTTAATACATCCAGACTATTTCATCTGTTTTGTTCTGCCATCTACAATACATTTTTTGTTACACTAGAGAAATTTAAGACAGATATTTGTGGAGAGTTTTCTTTATGTGTCACATTGCATAAAGTAAAGCAGAGGGACCTTTTCTGAAAATTCAATTTGATAGCACCTGCACTTTCCCCCATTCCCATTGTGCTGTCTAATATAAGAACATTTGAAACAAAAAATAGTCTGAAGAAACGTTCAAAAGTCCCAATAATTTTCCAAAGTGATTGTTTCATGTTTTTATATTGACTAAAGGAGGACCCACTATTGGATGAATGCATGGTTCTGTGGAAGCATGTTTGTTTTACCAAGTCTCTGAAAGAATATAGAAATGAATCAAGCATCTCAGTAAATTGGGCATCTTCAACATTTCATCTCCTGAATTACCCCAATAAGTGAGGCAAAAATATTTTCCACAGTTGAGAAGGGAATTCTTTTCTTGGTCTAACTGCCTTACTTTACCTATTCATTCATATAGACACAGCCAGAGATATCCACAGATTGTATCTTACTTGTTTTCTAGATCCTTTTTTCCCATGGTGATTATCAAACTTTCTATTGGAAGTACCAGATGTTAAAGGGATAATAATTTTCACATTTAAGATTCAATTTAGAATTACACTGTAGAAGTGTCTTCACACTCAAATACAAGTGAAGAATTGAAGCAGTTATCTGGATCAGAGATTTTTTTTTTTAAAGCCCTACCACTACTTCAGCTATCTTGATAGTTGAGGAAGGTTTTTGTTTTTGTTTTTTTTTAACTCATATTAACTGGATAACTACCTAAGTTTTCCGTTTCATTGGGGAATATAAACAGAGCCTCATGAGTCTTCTGAATTTCATCATTAATATTAAAATAATCATGCCATGAACACGTAGTTGTCATATTAAAACATAAGGCAAATCTTTCCAAAATCTCTTAATATAGTGTATGTTCAGGTTTCTGATTTATTGAACACAATGAAACAAGTGTTAAGACATACCAATTTTTCATATATAATACAAAGTAATCAGTTTCATTATTCATTTTAAATTCATTTTGTATAAGAATAGGTTAAATTTTGTTTTGTTTGCAACTTTTAGGAATATTCAGACAGGATATATTTCATATGACTCTTTTCTAAGCAGATTATAGGTAATTTGGTATTCCTTAAAATAAATCTCACCCAGGTTTTATACATATTTATTTGATGTCTTCACAACTATCCATAATTCATAGAAGAGTATATAATCAGTAAAGATCTATATGTATTCTATTACATTTATAGTGGGTCATCTAGGGCTAAAGAAATTGTTTTATGTTGTATATTTTTAAGAAACTAAAAACAGTCAATGTTGACCTTGAGGCTATAGTTCTATGATGATCAACTTCCAGTGACTGCATGTCTAGAATTACCTTTTCCATTCAAAAGTTCTAGTTTTTGAAGTTGACTTTTTAATGAAAGATCTAATAATCTAGTGTTTTAAGTGATAGAGAAACACAGTAATAAATCTAAAAATAAGTATAGAGACTAAAAGTTATTATTTTATTACATTATCCTCAATATAAAGTCATTTAAAGGGGGGAAAGCAAAAACTTAGTTTATTAAATCATAAATCTTATAGCTATTGGTTTTTGAGCTGATGATTAAGTAGGTTATAAAAATAACAATTCACCTAATTATATTTTTCTTTATAAAAAATTATTTAAGTACTATTTAATATGTTTACTAATCACTAATACTAATTAGAATTATTAATGTTCTGTTTTCTTCCTAATAATGGTTGACAAAAAGTGATTGATCAAAAAAAAAAAAGCAAATACTTATTGTTTTAAGATCACATCTAAAGGAAAAAATAAAGAATTTTCATGTATCTTCAAAAAATTGAGAGTCCAGTGGAATTAAAGTTATAGCTTCAGCTTTATTTTACTAACATTAAATAGTGATTAATGTTTCTCTTACTTTGCAATCAGAATAATTTCAGTACTCTTCACCTTAGTCTCACATGAAACTTTTATATAAAGTGTTTTTTAGACCATAAGCACTTATCTGGATATACTTTAAAATGTGCATTAGCATACTTAGAATTAATGGTTATAAACAAAAGGAAATTAGTGTATACAACATCTAACTAGTTCAGGAATAGAAATTATTTAAATATCCATTATGTCATATATAATAAATAATTTGTTTTGAATGTAGGCCTTTCTAACTTAAGTTTGACCAACTGTTGGGGTTTTCATGGCCTTTGCCTCAAAGGAAAATACTAATAAAGATGTTAGCATACTTACATGAATTAGACAAATGAGAATTTTCATACTTTGTTCACCAAATATGGACTTGAAAACCCGAGTGTACTATGAAGGAAAAAACATTTATGGCATAATTGATAATCTACTTGTGTGGTTCCCTTGGGGAGAAGTCTTTTTCAACTTTAAATGGTAATTTTGTTTTTTATTTTTCTTGAGTAAGTTTTTTTTTTCTAAAGCTAATTTTAGCCAATACATATTTATAAAATAGTATGCTTTTTAAGTAAGATTTTTGAAAATATTAATTTGCATTTAATTTTAAGTGATTGCAAATATAAAATCTAACTGTAATTAAGGTTTTATTAATTTATCTTGCTTCTGAGCATCTCCAAGTACCGTGCTCAGTGCCATAAAAGTAGTAGGTCCTTGTTAAACATTTTTCATTGATGATTAACCTCATGAGAAGTGAAAAATGGTTTATATTGCTTTTTTAATCATCAAAATGGGTTTTCTATTTTGTTTTCTTCACATGATAGAGACAAATTATTGTGATGATTCTTTTAAATTTTGATAACATGCATGCTTCCCAATGGAAAAATTAATGTGTTCTCAATAATTTGAGAGCAATGTTTTTCCAGCAATGTTTACTCTAAGAATTACTTTTTTCTCCTATGTAAAACAAAAACAAGCTTCAGATACTACTTAAATCCTGAATATGCCCACTCATCATTTGATATTGAATAACCCTGACAAGAAGAAATAGCTAATAACTATAGAAATGTTCTTACTACTAAGGAGATGACTAGTCTCACGTTTGCTAAATTCTTCCAGTTTTTAATTATACCTTCATGATGAGAATAAATAAAAATATTTGTATTCACTGTATAAGTTTAAGATGTTAGCTTTTAATTTTGGAAATGACAAATATTTACATATCCAGTTTTCATAAAAGCAATTTAACATGTACGTAATATATCAACTTAAAGTTGTTTTCTGACTTGATGCAGCAAACAAAATTTAATTTTATTATCATTTTAATCCGTCTTTGGTAGGCAAAATGCATAACTCTTTGGGGGGGGAAGTGTTTTTCTCTCTGCAAATTCAGTTCTTCATTTGTTTTGCTCTCCACGCTGCATTAGCACAGTTTTCCCCTGTGTGCATCTGCCAGTGTACAATTTAGCCACGGGCATCTGTAGACCTTGTGGTGATCAGTATTGCAGGCAAAAGCCATATGTGTTTAAATAAAAAAAAAACTCTTTATTTCATTTGCTGTTTTAACTGGATGGATAACTTTTGTGCCTCAAGACAGAGGAAGAGAAAATACAGAAATAATTAATTGCCTCTATTCTTGAGGCAGTTTCATTTTCCCCCACCAATATGGAATGCTTGTCAGCTTTCCTGATAAATGACTGCATGTATTTGCATAGATTTTACATTAACACAAAAATTAGTTTTATTTGTGAAAACTAGTTTACATAATAATATAAAACTCTAGTGTTATTGATTACATTTCCAAACATTGAAGATGACTTTAGAAGGAACATAATATTCTGTTTCTTTCAAATAAATGTTTTTAGTTTAAATCATTTCAGTATTTATACTTTCTTTTGCCTTATAGACTCTCAAATAAAAAATGTACCCAAAATTGTAGTAGTATTATTATCAATAGTTTTTATTTTTCTTCCCTTAAACAACATATAGATAACTTTTAGACCCATACATCTGTAGTTGGTCTAACTTGTTAAGCTATAAAATCACCTTTTTAAACATTTCTAAAAAATGCTTTCAAGCAAATCATTAATCCATATAACCCACATTATTTAGACTATCAAATATCTTTATAGCATTTTGGGCATATAGAACATGGTGGTTATTTAATTTTAACTGATTTCATATCATATTCCAGATGTGAATTGAATTGAAGGGAGAAATTGTCTAGCAGAGAAATAGTGTCTTGCAAGAAATGTGCCATATGTAAAATTTTTTAATCAAATTACCGAACAAACATTTATTAAGTGTTTACTACCAGAAGTTTTTGTCTTGGACACTGGAATATTTTATAAAGCCTGTAAAGTTGGTTTATAATTTTCATAGATCATATCTGATGAATTAAAACTTGTTAATTATGAAATCTAAATTTATCAAGGAAAAAAAAGTTTTCTTTTGCCTTGGGTAGACAATGAATCAAGCATCTTAGAACAGCCTTAGAAAAATACACAACCTGAGCTGTTTAAATGCTGTAAACATCAATTCCTCTTTGGTATTAGGCTGAGGATGTTTATTCATACTTTATTCTGGCATCTTGTTGTCTAGAGGCAACCTGCTAATTGTGTGCTATCATTGTATTATACATGTTATAGAGAATTCAAATATGTTCACTGATGTTATATCATAAAGTTTTACATAAAGAAATCCTTGATCCTCGTGAAACATGTACTTAATGGCAACTTAAACTAAGAGAGTGCCTCTGCCACTTCTTGAATCTGGGACACCCTGGGTGCCAGCTGTCACTGCTTAGCTAATGATGACAAATGCCCCTCTCTATGCAGATTGCAGAGCTTGCAGGCTGCTGTGAAAGGCAACCAGATTACCTTACTTCAGATAGTAACTTAACCTTTTAAACTCATGTCAAAATGAAATTATCAGCTATGATAGTTTCAATATCTGTATCTCTTAAAACTGAAATCACAAACTTCTCAAATGGTACAGGCTCACATTTTTATGTATCTTCCATGTTCCTTTCACATTTACATTATTATATGCCTTAACAGTGTCAATAATTTTTTTGAATGAGTTTTTAACTTCAAGTGTACAATATTATCTCTTGAACATAGTTCATTATGGATTTGTCTATATAAACCCAACAGAGTGAAAAAATAAGGTAATTATCCAGTTCATTCAGGCCAAAGGAGAGCTTGAGATTTGGATAATTGAAGACAAAATTTTATTTTTTCACTTGAATGATCCAGGTGATTGCCTCAGTTTTCGCACATGTGTGTGCATGTGTGTGTGTGTGTGTGTGTGCAGAGACACTTCTGAAAATTTAAAATAAATATATTAAATAGCATCTAAAAGTTTCATGGATTACTTAACTACAAAATGTCTCAGAACACTATACTAACTAGTGAATGAATTTATCCAAGTATTTTTAAATTTTAGCATCTCCATTGGAATTTTTTTTGGTATTGGAAATGATGTAAATGTCTACATAAGATAAGTAGTAATAAATAGCTTTCATTAATATTTGATGTTGTAATAGACTTTGCTGAAATGTAAGTTAAATTAATACTAAAAATAAATCACAGCTTTATATTTAAATGAAAATGTCAATTTTTTTTTAATTCTGTCACAGAAGTGCTTTTTATTGAGTAAACATTACAATAAATTCACTTCTATATTTTAAAATGACTTTTGTTAAGAATAATGTACTGCTTATGAATATGTTTTTACAAAGTAAAACTATATTTTGGAAATTTAAAAATTGGACAGAAATTTTAAGTAGTCTAATATCAAATAAGGTGAACTACCCCAGCATATGATCCACTAAGATTAATGGGACTCCTAAGACATATAAACCACAAATATAAGCAGCTGTTTCATTATTATTTATGAAAGTTTATTCATTTGAGGTTTTACTTTGTCATATTAAAGAGTTTTACAAGTATACTTGAGCTAGATTATATATCGTAAAGGTCAACACTTTTAAAACTGATTTCCATTTAGCATGAATTTAAATAAAATTTGTGCATGAAATACACATAAATTACTTATTTCTTTGTGACCTTCTCTTTGGTCATAGACATCATGATGTAAGGAACATTTTCCAAATCATAACTTAAAAAAAAAAAAGAACCACTTGTATAAACATTAGTTATAACATCCCGTGCTATTCAACAGAATCATTCCTGTAATAAAATGTGTCTAGAACATAGACATTTGACTAGAAATTTTTCATTGTATTTGTGTGCATATATGTGTGTGTGTGTGTGTGTGTGTGTGTGTGTGTGTGTGTGTGTGTGTGTGTGTGCATGTGTATGAATCACGTTTATAATAATGTTGGTTGGAAGATATGGGACAGATTCTGTTTTATAGAACCACCATGTTATATTACACCTTGTACTGTGTGCTGGGTTTCAGAAAGCAGAATCTTACTTTTGATCTAGGTGATAATGTATTCCATCCTAATAAACTCCTATATTTACTTATTTATATATGGGTATTAGGCATAACAACTTTTTAAAAATGACTGAAAGACTACATCTATCACAAATAAAATAAAATGGAAATTTACTGCAGTGATTTTGAAATTTTCACCTATATAGTCATACTAGTCTATACCTCAAATTCACTTGGTATATCACAAGTATGTTCATAAATTGGCATACAGCTTTTCCTATCAGTGAAGTTTAAATCTTAATTATTCTAAACATTCAAGGCCATGTTGTAAAAGTTATAAAGGTATTACCCAATTAGCCTTGTTTCTGATTAAAGAAAATATTTAACATTTTAACATTTATCAAATATTGGCAAATATAACCATGTTGATGAATATACATACATATGTATTTTGACAAATATAAACTGAATATGTAAGCAGAACTACTTGAAAAAACAGATGAACTTTTTTTCAAAAGGTTTTTAATTACAGTACATTTACAATACAGGTTTTATAATACTACAGGGAATTCTTATATATTTGTGATCTGATTTAACTTTTAGAAATTATAACTTAATATAATACAATGAATTGATAGTTTAATAACAATTTTCATTATTTGAAATTTATAGGAATAAAATAAGCTTCAAATTCTTTATCAGTACTTAATGTCAATTAAAATTAAATTAAAACAATATTTGGAATGTTAAAAAAATGTGAAACGTATTCAATGTATACAATGCTGAAACTTTTTTTACTTGTATTTCTTTTTACCACTGTGTGATCAGGGACAAATAGCAGCAAATACCATTTGAAGTAATTATAGAAACCACATAGGGGCATGTGTCCTTAACTGACTTTTAAAAAAATCATTAAATTCCTCTGTGTGTGTGTGTGTGTGTGTGTAGATGACTTTTATTAGCCTAAAGTTTTTACTAAATATAAGTGAATAACTAGTACTTCATGTTATAGAATTATGACAAATAAGCAATTAAGCACAGACGTAATGCCCCATATTTGGCTTTCTTATAGTTTATTTCTTGAATGAATTACAAAGTCCAGTGCTTCTACAAAAGAAACACTCACATATAGGATTGCCCCATCTGTGTTATCTAGTAGTTTATGCAAGAGAGGAGGTACTGTCTCTTGAATCCAAATGCGGAAGCAGTTGTTTTATGAACTCTTTCTGGGCTTAGAGGAGTTTATAAGTTGCCCACTCTATTGTGTGTCATTCCCAGCTGACACATGTGCACTCTGATGAGCATAGTTCAGAGGTAATTATAACTAATGAAGCCTGGAACTCAGCTTGTTCTCTAAGTGATTTATTTGTATTCTATTGTTTGATTCTTGAGATTTCTGGGAAATGATTTTAATCCATGTAATTTTTCTCTTACTTTATTATTGATTGCTTAATTTATGTCTATATTCTCAGTGAACATTTAAAATCAATTATGAGCTTGAAGAATTGGGAAAATGTACAACTAAAATTCAACAGGCGTTTAGTGAATACCCACAACGTACAAGATATTATGTAAGATACAGAAATGTGGCATAATAGAGAGGATGCTATTTTGAAATCAGGAAGACCTTAATATCTATGGGAGCAGAGGCAAGTCACTTAATCTTAATTTAAGTTTCCTCACTTCTAAAATGGAGATGATAATACTATGTTGAAAGGATCATGCAGCACCCTAAAGGCAGTATATATAAATGTCTTTTATAATCATTGCTGCTATTATTATTCAGTGGATACTAAGATGATTCAGGTAGTCTTTTCCCTCAAGAAACTTCTAATGTCAGAGATAAAACACAAATACATGTAATTAACTTGATCTTAATTAAAAGCGCATACTTTCAAAATCAAATGAGATTCAAATTATTTGCTCCACCCCACAAAGTTGAATATCATCTCATTTATCATATTTGTGTTATATTTCATGTAAGTTCATTTTTGAATGAGATATTAAACATGAATAAAATAAATAGACGTAAACATAAGGATGCCTTAGGAAAAGTATATTTTGAGGAAGCAAAAATCCATGAATAAAGAAGATTTTTCAAACTCCATGGGAGATTTATACGATTAGCATTTTATTAGATTTCTCAAAGAAATCTGAAATAAGAAAATGCCTATTGCAAATAGCATTTTTTTCATATATCAGACCTATCTTTAGTACTTGTACTAATAGTGTACTAATAGTGATGAGACTGACATTTCAAAAAATACCCTCACCAAATACTCAGTGCCCCAATGGCTTATAAAAATCTAAGAGTTCAAAGTTGCTTTAAATCCCATGAATTTATCACTATTTCCATGTTATAACTTTGAATTGAATGACACTTCTGTTGTTCAAGTTAAGATTTGATAGTCTGCTGAGGGCACATCAGAATGAGAACAGACACAATAATTTTAGTGGGGGAAAAAGCAACTATTTTATTATGAATTAAACTCAGCAAACAAGATACTGAAGTCTAAAAAGATAGGCAGTTTTGGAATTCATGTTCTGTTTGATCTGCTAGTGACCATACTTAGAACCTATTTTCAAAACTTAAGCCATGAGGTCTGATGATCTCAATATTTAAATGCAAACAAACTCTAGTGCTCATATCATAAACTACTTGAGTACAAAATAGTATTGAGTATCATATGGTAATTGCACAAGACTGATGCTCACACACTCACAAAACCCACTTCCTAAAAGAAAAGAAAAGAAGAACCTTACTGCTTGATTATAAGAAGAAAAGATTCTGATCTTGAAGTTAGAAGTCCTAGTGATGAAAATGTCTAGTTTTGTGAACTTGAGCAAGGTCCTTTTCAACTTTAGTCTACAGTCCATTTGTAAAATTGAGGTAACATTTTTTAAACTTCAAAGGATTTAGTGATATATAATAAATGCCAAGTTATTTTAAATGAAAAGTACTATGTTAATGTGAGCTATTATTGTTTCTATACCTAGGAAAGCCAGAATCTTAAGAAAGTCTCCTCGGAATGGTTACTTTATTCTTGCTTAGGTATCTTAAGCTAAAATAATAAAATTAAGTTGAATATTTCTTTAACATCCAAAGGATTCATAACATTGTACTTGGTGCATAAAAACAACCTCAGATATGCCACCACCCAAAAAAAGAGCTGTTATCATTATATTTTAAAATATTGGTTCTTTGGGGTATAGCAACAAATGCAGAATACATTTTTTCTTTTTTCCTTTTCCTTTTTATTTTTTTAAAGAAATTTATTTATTTAATTACTTACTTTAGAAGATTTTTCCACGGTTATATGATTCATTTTCTTTCCCCTCCCCTCCTCCCACCCACCTCCCAGAGCCAACCAGCAATTCCACTGGGTTTTACATATATCATTGTTCACAATAGAGTGATCATTTAAAGTCAACATCCCCAATCATATCCCCATGGAATCATGTGATCAAGCAGTTGTTTTTCTATTGTGTTACTACTCCCACAGTTCTTTCTCTGAATATGGTTAGTTTTCTTTCTCATAAATCCCTCAGAATTGTCCTGGATCATTGCATTGCTGCTAGTAGCAAAGTCCATTACATTTGATTGTACCACAGTGTATCAGTCTCTGTGTACAATGTTCTCCTGGTTCTGCTCCTTTCACTCTGCATCAATTCCTGGAGGTCGTTCCAGTTCACATGGAATTCCTCCAGTTCATTATTACTTTTAAGTTGAAATGAGCAGAAGGGCCCCTGGCTCAGTCCTGTTGTTAGATTTGGTTTTCTGTCCCCTCGAAGCACTTTGTTTTTGACTGGCATGGAAGGAGTTTTACAAAACACTTGATTTTAGCTGCTTCTAAGCAGCCATCTTGACTCCACCCCCAGAATACATTCTTAAGGGCATGTGACCTGAAAGAAATGAGTGATCATTAAAATTAGCATGATTTCACCGTAACAGGTTATATAGTTAAGGGTAGCTAGGTGCCCCAATGGAGAGAGTGCTAGACCTATAGTCAGGAAGACCTGAATTAAAAATCCTCCCTCAGAAACTAGCTGTGTGACCCTGAGCAAGTCACTTACCTAGTTTTGCCTCAATTTCCTCATCTGTAAAATGAGCAGGAGAAGAAAATGGCCATCAACTCCTTTATCTTTTTTCAGGAAAAGTCCAAAGGGAATCACAAAGAATCAGATATGACTGAAAAAAACTAAATAAGAATTAGCTTCATTTCCTCATTTGATAGCTTAACTAAACTGGTCAACCTGGGGAATCCTATTTTCCAGACAGTGTACTTAGATTTTGATGAAGGATTTGACAAAATCTCTCACACAGTACTTGTAGATAAGATGTGGAGAAATGAGATAGATGATACATTTAGATAAATTTGAAACTAGAGTAATAAATATGACGAAAATAATGACCATTCATAAGCAAGTTGAAGAGAACTCAAAGCTGCAACATGTGAAAAATGATACTATCAGAAATTATAAACCTTTAGAAGAGAAAACATAATAAGGAGAACATGATAGTTGTCTTCAACTATTTTAGGCATTGGTGGACTTAATAGGGAATACATTTAATCTGAATGTCTTCAAAGGAGATCTTTGAATAGGTATACCATGTTGGTGAGGATTAGCATTGTAATATACTATATTAATCATATTCTATAGTCTATATTATACTATATTAATATAATACTATATTAATCAGATTCATGAACAAACCAGGAGTGAGCATGGGGAAACTTGGTGCTACAGAGCATTTGGATGAAGAGTAATAAAAGAACAAACAAATAGTTGTTTAACTTAAATGAAGGAAAGACTTAGAAAGAGATTTAACAGTTTAGCACAAGATAACCATACCCAAGTAATACACTCCCTGAAATTAATGGCTCCATAAGTATCAAGAAATATTAAAACAGTCAAAAAAATTGGAAAACTGTGAAGTCAAAACAAATTACCTGGAAAACAGATCTATGAGCACTGATTCAATAATTAGGGGACTATGTGAAAGCCATAACCAAAAACAGAACCTTTATGTCATATTTTAAGTAATCATGAAAGCTGAACAAGGTAATTCACACCTGGAAAACTAGCTTATATAGAGGATTTTAAATCATTTCTGATGAAAATATCAGAGCTGACTATAAATTTTGAAATACAAATGAGGGAGTAAAAAGAAACGTAAAAAGGTAAATATGTGTTAGCAGTTGAAAAGGACTTCATAAGAATGAAATGTTTACATTCTCATGAGGGTAGGGATGATACAAGCATTCACTAACAACTTTAATGTCAACTTGGTTTGTATAGGATGGCAAATAAGACTAAGGGCCTGGAGTAGTTTTTCTATGTTTTGGTTATCTTAAAAAATGAAAGGAGTAGAGATTTGGGGGAGAGTTGTTATCTCACATAATCTGAGAGTTCAAATGGAAGTTTATCCAAATGAGGAAGGGAGTGTGTCACTGGAAATTCACTTTTATCTGAACTGTCCAAAAGAGAATACCTATAGAATTTCATATTTTACCTATATTTTGAATACATTCAACTCAAGGTGGAAACAAGAAGAAACAAAGAGAAGAGAAAAGGGGAGTAAGAGCTTAGGTAGATTCAAGAAGGGACAAACTAGTAAAAAGTCAAACAAACACAATATTAGAGAGGAGATCATGAACAGTGATTTGGGAGGGGGTTAAAGGAAGAAAGGTTAAAACCTCTGATCAGAGTTTAAGAGAAGGAAAGAGTAGAATGACACCAGTGCTGAGCACTCTTCTTCACTACCCTTTTATTTGTTATAAAGAGTGAATGGAAAGCAAAGAGAAAAAAGTATAAGAGTATACAATAGTAGGAAATGTATAATGAATGATTATAATTGTGAATGTAAATGAAAGAAACTTATAAAATAGGAAAAAGGAAGCATTCTGCTTACAAATCATTTCCATCATTATGTTGAGTATAAGATACACAACTGAGACAAAGACTTGAAGAGTTAAAATGAGCTGAAGAAAAATCTGTTATACTTAAGCTTAACTCAGAATAGCAAGAGTAGCAATCATCTCTTATGTAGCAAAACAAAAATAGGCTTAATTAAAGTAGATAAACAAGGATACTCTATTTTGCTGAAAGATATAGACAATGAATTAATGTTAATGCTTAACCCCAAGTGGCATGGCATCAAAATACTTGAATGAAAAATTAAAGCAAGCTGCAGGGGAAAATAGACAACAAACTATCACAGTGGGGGACTTTAATTTATACCTTCCAGAGCAAGACAAAGCTAGCTAACTAAAATATAAAGAAGAAAGAAATTAAGGAGACAATAGAACTTTTAAAGAGTTAGATGTTTATAGATAGATTTCTGGTGATTGCATGAAAAGAAGAGTATGCATATTCCTCAGCTCTGAATGGTACTTTTACAAAAATTGACATTGCATTAGGGCATAAAAACCTCACATGTAGAAAAGCAGTGATACTAAAAACATTTTTTTAAAATGACCTGATACATAATGAGGAGAACCAACAAAACAGTATAAAATGATGATTTAAAAAACAGTAAAGATAAACTTTGAAACATCAGTGTAATTACTAACTATAATTTCAGAGAAATAATGATAATATATGCTACCTATGTAGTAAGTGATAAGACAGATGAAGGAATCAGTGCAGACAGTATGTTTTTCTGAACATGCCCAGAGTAGAAATTCATTTTGCTTATATAGAGATCTATCTATCTATCTATCTATCTTTCTATCTATTTCTAACAATGGATTTGTTTTTCTTTTATTCTCAGTTCAGTATAAAGTGGATATTTGCTGATTTAAAAAATAAAATATCATTTTAATATATTTTGTTGGACAGAATACAATAAAATTATATTTAATAAAAGCCATTGAAGAAAAGATTAAAAATAAATTAGTGAATAAATACCAGTCTTAAAGAATGGATAGGTTAGATAATAAAATATGAAAACTACAGATAATTTCATAAAAGATAATGAATAAAAATGTGTATCAAAATTTTGGGTCTAAACAACAAAATAGAAATTCTTGTAATCAAAGAAGAGTTTTATAAAAATTTTAAAAAACCATAAGATTAAGAACTGACATTTAAGAGCTACTTCAAACAAAATAAATCATTGATTGATTTCTTCAAAACAAGGGTGAAAATACCAATTAAAGAATGAAAAAAAAGAGTTCATTAAAATTAATAAGAAACAGGTTATTCTTAACTGTTTTGTCCTGCAACACAACAATAAAATCAACAGTTTAATTAAAAGATGTAAATGTTTACAAAAATAAAAAATACCCAAATTATCAGAAGAAGAAATAGAGAATTTAATGAATCTAGTCTCAGAAAAAGAAATTTAACAAGACATAAGTGAATTCCTAAAGAGTAAAACTTGAGACTAGATGAATTTTTAAGTAAATTCCATCAAACATTCAAAGAACAGTTCCATTAATATACAAATTTTTGCTAACCAGGAAAAGGGCATCTTATAAATTTCTTCTATGATGCAAATATATGGCACTGATTCTAAAACCAGGGAGAGTCAAAACAAAGAAAACTATAACCCGATATCCATAATAAATGAAGAAAATTTTTAAATATTGGCAAAGAAACTTCATCAATATATCATAAAGATTATATACTGTCTTGTTTGGATTTATACCTGTAAATTCTGGTTTGGTACATGGGTAGGAAAATTATAAAATAATTACCTTAATAATAAGTAACAGAGCCATACTCAGAAAAAAATCTTTTATAAAATACTTTGCCAAGTTATTTCTTTTTCAAATCTACGGAACATATAAATAAATGGATTTTTTTTTTGGAGACACTATGGTGTTATACTTGGAAATTTCTAGAGATTCAATTAAAAAGCTTATTGAACCAATAATTTTACCAAAATAGCAGAATTTAAAATGAACCCATATAATCCATCAGCATTTCCATATATCACCAACAAAGTCCTGCAAGAAGAGATAGTAAGAGATATTTTATTTAAAATAACTATGGACAATGTAAAATACTTGGGAGTATACTTGCCAAGACAAATAAAAAAAAAACTCTGTGGCATAATTATGTAACACTTTTTATGCAAATAAAATCAGATTTAAATAATTGGAGAAATTTTAATTGTTCACAGATGGGTCAAGCCAATATCCTAAAATTCCAATTTTACCTAAATTAATTTATTTCTTCAGTGCCATCCAAAAAAATTTACCAAAAAAAAAATTATTCACCTAGCAAAAAAAATGACAAGATTCATTTGGAAGAAAAAGTAGCAAAGACTATCAAAGGAATGAAACTTTTAAAATATATAAAAGAAGGGGGACTAGCAATACCAAATCTTAAATTATGTTATAGGATGATTCTGATACTGGCTAAGAAATGGGATGATGGATCAGTGGAAGAGAGGAAGCATTCAACACATAGTAGTAAATAATTATAGTAACTTTGTTTATGATAAATTGCAAAGTTTTAAGCTTTAGGGAAAAGAATTCACTATTTGGTAAGAATTGTTTGGAAAATTGGAAAGCAGTCTAGCAGAAACTATGTAGAGACTAATATTTTAAGCCATATATAGATATATAGATAGTGTGTGTGTGTGTGTGTGTGTGTGTGTGTGTGTAAATATGTGTGTGTAAAACTGAAAACATGTCCTAGGCATAAAGGGAGATATCATAAGTAAATTAGAAGAACATGGAACATGCTACCTAATCACACTTATGGATGAGAAGGATTTATGAATAAACAAGAGATACAGATAGATGTAAAATAGACAATTTTGATTACATTAAAAAGCATTTTGTATAAATAAAACCAAAATAGCTAAATTTAGAAGGAAAGCAGAAAATTAGGGGGAAATTTTATAGACAATTTCTTTTATAAAGGCCTCATATATTAAATATATAGAGAACATTATCAAATTTATTAGAATATATCATTGACCAATTGATGAAGAGTCAAAAAATATGAACAGGCCGTTTAAAATTTTTTTCCATGGTTATGTGATTCTTGTTGTCTCCTTCCCCTCTTCCCTCCCCTCTCCCAGAGTTGACAAGCAATTTCACTGGGTTATCCATATACTATCACTCAAATCCTGTTTCCATATTATTCATTTTTGTAATAATCTTTTAAAACCAAACCTCCAAAATCAGCAATCCATATAAACAAGTGATAAATCATTTATTTTCTTCTCAATTTCTGCTCCCACAGTTCTTTCTACAGATGTGGATAGCATTCTTTCTCCTGAATCCCTCAGTGTTGTCTTGGTTCATTGCATTGCTTTTACTAGCAAAGTCAATCACATTTAATCATCTCACAATATTGCTGTGTATAATGTTCTCCTGGTTCTGCTTATTTCACTCCATATCAGTTCATGTAGGTCTTTCCATTCTTATAAAAATCAAGCAGTTCATTTTCCTTATACCACGATAGTATTCCATCACCATCATATACCACAATTGTTCAGCCATACCTCAATTGAGGGATACCCCCCCTCATTTTCCAATTTTTTTGCCACCACAAAAAGCAGTTATAAATATTTTTGTACAAACAGTATCTTTCTCATTTTTTTTTATCTCTTTGGGATATCAACCCTATGGAAGTATTGCTGAATCAAAGCACATGCTTTTTTTAAAGCCCTTTGGGCATAATGCCAAATTGGAACAGGCAACTTTTAAAGAAAAAATCAAAGTTATACATAGTTGGCTCTGAATCATTATAGATCAAAGATATATAATTAAAATAATTTTGGGATACCCTCTCACACCTAGATTGACTGAAATAAATAGAAGGGAGAAATGACAAATGTTGGGAGATGATATGGAAAAATTGAGACACTAATACCCTGTTGGTGAAACTGTAATCCCACCATTTTGGAGGGCAATCTCCAATTATGCCCAAAGAATTCTAAAATTGTATGTACCCTTTGATCCATCAATATCACTATTAAGTCTGTTTCTCAAAGTGATCAGAGAAAAAGAAAAATAATCTGTATGTTCTAAAATATTTTTAGCAGCTCTCTGTGATAGCAAAAAACTTGAAATTGAAGAAATGCCCATCAATTGGGGAATAACTATGTTGTGGTATATGATTGTGATGGCATATTACTGTGCTATAAAAATGATGAGCAGATTAATTTTTGGAAAACATGGAAAACCTTGAATGGAATAAGGAAGGATGAAAAAAGCAGAACCAAAAGAACAATGTATACAGTAATAGCAATATTGTTCAAAAAGAAACTGTGAATAAATAGAATATCCTGAGTTATATGACTATTCAAATCAACCACTAAGAACTTATGGAGGAAGATGCTATTCAACTCCAGAGAAAGAACTGTTATATGCAAGTATGAATTGCTTTCTTGTTGTTCAGTCAGTTGTCATGTCCAATTCTTTCTGACTCCATGGACCATAGCAAAACAGAGCCCTCTATTCTACATTATTTCCTATAATCTGTGCAATTTCATGTTAGCTGTTTCCATGACATTTTCTACCCATCTCATCTTCTTCAGTGCACTTTTCTTTTTGCCTTCAGTCTTTCCCAATATCAGGATGTTTTTTGAATGAGTCCATTGTAAAGAATAAAATTAATATCTGATACTCCAAGTATTATTTTAATACTATTTATTAAAATCAACTTAGAGCAAAGGGAAAGTAATTGCTGGGAAAGAAAAGTCACCCCCTTCCTCCATGTGGGTCCAAGCCAGAGAGAGCTTCTAGGGGAGAGAGCCAGCATGGAGGAAATAAAAAATCAATACCAAATTAACCAATGGTGCATGTAAAGGATGGTAGATTTATATGTTTTGACTGGAATATAAAATTGGTGGTTGCCAGGGATTTAATTTCTAAATCTCAAAAATGAATTACTAAAGTAAATGGAATTACTGGCAGTTTATTTACAATAGAGGGAAGATATTAAGGATGAGAGAAAAGGGGGGGGGAGAGAGAGAGAAAGAGAGAGGCAGATAGAGCTCTGGCTTCCTCAAAGCCAGGTAGAAATTCTAAGGCCCAGCTAGGGGTAAGGAGTCTAAAAATGATGGGCCTTTCTCGGAGGTTCACACCTCCAGAAAGGCAAAGAAACTAAATCAACCTTTAACTCACCAGGGTGACCATCTAAAAGTAAATCAGTCTGAGGTCTCCTGCATGAGCTCCTCCAGGGTTCCAGTTCCACAGCCAAGTGTCTTTACTCCAAGCCTGAGTGACTGATCTCTCTCCAGTCCAACTCCTAGTGACTGAATGTTCCTTGATTGATCAATCTCCTTGTATGCCTCTATTTCCTCTATTTAAAGACCTTTTTCTCTTGTGTCACCTCCCCTAAATTTTTACATCTAACAATAACAGCAGACACTCCTTTCCAGGACTGTCCACTCAATGTATGAAATGGGTGTCACACCTTTTGTAGTTAGTCAACACCTTTTTGTGGTTAGTTAATACCTTTTTTTAGTTAGTTAACACCTTTTTGGTTAGTTAACACCTTTTTGAAGTTAAAATGGGTAGATCTATTTTACATATTGAGTTAACACTTTGGGGATTAAAATCTAAAAAATAGACAGGGGATTACAATTCAATCTTCACAATAATGGAAGAGCTAAGTACCTTCATTGTTATAATCAAGACATAGCCAAATCCAATCTTCACACTGAAAAGGAAATTGGGATTGTGGAAAATATATTTTGGTGTACACATTCTAAATAATACATCATCTTTTTATTATGTGGCCAATGTATTTTAGCTTGAACTTTAAGTATTTGGCATTCTAGTGAATAGTCTGAATTAAATTCTTTAAATATGGACTGAAATGATTTCCTTGTTATCAAAGGGAATCTCAAAAGTCTTCTCCAACACCCAAATTTGAAAGTGTTAATTCTGTGGCCCTTAGCATTCCTCACATTCTAACTCTCAAAGGAATACATTGCTACTGGAAAACCCATAGCTTTGCCTATATGGACTTTTGTTGACAAGATGATCTTTTCATTTTTGTTTCCTTTTTTTTTAACAAATTTAATTGATTAATTAATTAAAGTATTTTTCCATGGTTAATGATTCATGTTCTTTCCCTCCCGTCTGCTGACCCCCTCCCATAGCCAATGAACAATTCCACTGGCTTTTACATGTGTCATTGATCAAGACCTATTTCCATATTATTAATATTTGCACTAGGGTGATCATTTAGAATCTGCAGCTCCAATCATACAGTTTAAGATCTGGTACTTCTAGGCCCCCATCCTTCACTTCCTTTTCCATCATTTTCCTTAATATTCTTTTGTTCTTCTAAATGAACTTTGTTATAATTTTTTCTAATTCAGTAAAAAAAGTTTCTTAGTAGTTTGATAGGTATGGCACTGAATGAGGAAATTAATTTGGGTAGGATTGTCATTTTTTATTATGTTAGCTGGTCCTACCCATGAGCTTCTAATTTATCCCCACTACAGATGAGGCTTGATGATTCTTTTAAATACATACTCTTTATTATTTTGAGGAAATTTAGGAAATTCTATTCCTATACTTTCTAGTGTTTTCAACAGTAATGAGTGTTGTATTTTGTCAAAGACTTTTTTCTGCATCTATTGAGATAATCATGTGATTTCTGTTGGTTTGCTCTTTGATATGGTCAATTATGTGGATGATTTTCCTAATATTAAACCATCCTTGCATTCCTGATGTAAATACCACCTGATCATAGTGAATAACCCTTGTGATCACTTACTTGCTAGACTCTTTTTACTAATATTCTATTTAAGATTTTTGCATTTATGTTCATTAAGGATATTGGTCTGTAGTTGTTTTCTTTTTTCTCTGTTTTTGATCTTTCTGGCTTCTGTGATAAAAGGAATTTGGTAGAACTCCTTCTTTGATTATTTTGTCAAATAGTTTGTATAATATTAGAATTCATTGTTCTTTGAATGTTTGATTGAATTTACTTGTGAATCCATCAGGCCCTGGTGTTTTTTTTCTTAGGGAGTTCTTTGCTGGCTTGTTCAATTTCTTTTTCTGTTATGGGATTACTTACGTATTTAATTCCTTCTGTTAATGGAGGCAATTTATATTTTTGTAAATGTTCATCAAGATCACCTAGATTGCCATATTTGTTGCCATATAATTGTGCAAAATAGTTATTAATAATTACCTTAATTTCCTCTTCCTATAGGTGAGGTCACCCTTTTCATCTTTGAGACTATTAATTTTAGTTTCATCATTCCTTTTTTTAAATTAGATTAACCAGTACTTTATTTTGTTTTTTCAAGGTACCAGCTTCTAGTCTTATTGATTAATTCAGTAGTTCTTTCAATTCAATTTTATTAATTTCTCCTTTAATTTTTAGGATTTATAATTTAGTTTTCATCTGGGGATTTAAAATTTGTTATCTTTCTAGTTTTTTAATTTGCATGCCCAATTCATTGACCTCTTTCCTCCCTTATTTGTTAATATATACACTCAGGGAAATAAATTTTCCTCTGAGTACTGCCTTGGCTGAATCCCATAGATTTTGATATGATGTCTCCTCATTGTCATTCTCTTCAATGAAATTATTACTTGTTTCTATTTGCTCTTTAATCAGCCAATTTTAGAGAATCATATTATTTAATTTCCAATTACTTTTTATTTGCCTCTCCATGTACCCTTTCTAATTATTATTTTCATTGTATTATGATCTGAAAAGGTTGCATTTATTATTTCTGTTTTTTTTGCATTTGCAATGTTTTTGCCCTAGTACATGGTCAATCTTTGTAAATGTACCATGTGCTGGTGAAAAGAAGGTTCATTCCTAAAAAAGGTGTGTGAATTTTGAAACTGCTCCACCCTATTCAGACTGTATTTTAGAAGATTTGATTTAGCTATTTCCTGATTTGTAACAATAGACATACTTGGTCTAACAGAATCAGGTCTTAGGAACTCTACATTGCTCCACCTTACTTTTTTTTTTAATTTAATGAGGTCACGAATGTCTGCATTCATACTCAAGGATTAAGTATCTAAGAAGATGGCCTTCAAGAGACATGTGCAGAAATAGCTGACAGACCCGTGGGCTGTCCTAAGTCAAGCTAAGCTATCATTGGTACAGATGAGATGCAGGAAAGTGACATAAAACCGTCAATATAAGGCACGTCACTTCCTCTCTTCTCTCTCTTTTCCCGGAGAGGCGACTCTGGCTGGCAGCATGCTAAGCATTCTGATATCTTGGTGTGGTGGCAGGTATTTGACTGGGTTTTGGCGGTGAGTTTGCCCTTGAGCTGGTTCAGGTTCAGGCATCTTGGCTGATTCCTTCCTCCTTTACTCTCCAAACCCTTACCTTCCTAGAGCCTCTGGTCTTCCTCCTGGCACAAGCCAGGTGGGAGAAATCCTACATCCTGTCCTTCTTCCTTCTTCTTAATTTCTTTCCACTATATCAATTAAATCACCATAAATTTCCCTCTGACTTGGGTATTTTTTTTTAATTTATATTTGGGATATCCATGGTGACCAAATAATTAATATTGTTTAGGTCACAACGCTAAAATTATTCTTTACAGGTCCATAGCCTAAGCACAAAGTAATTTACTCCTGGCCCCTGCTTCAACCCAGGCAGGGAGAGTTAGTCCTTAGCCGGCCTCCACAAAGCCTGGGGAAGTCTCTCTCAAGAGGTAGGTCTCTCCTGAGCCTAGTCTTTTTCACAAAATCCAGGAAAGGAGTCAGCTTTTTTACTCACCACATCAGTTCAAAGGAAGAGTTTTAAGAACAGCCTCACCAGAAGCAGGGTCTCAGGTCCAGTCAGCAGATTTTTGCCCAGTCTTAACTCCAAAGAATGAAGAACTGAGACTCACAGGAAGTTTTAATTGTGTCACTTCCTGTGTCTTCCTCCACTTTTTACCTAGACAAATCATAGTCTAAATCCTTGTTTAGGACTGCCAAGGAGGCAGTCAGTCAATTCTGTTTCATCACCCACTATTGCACACATGGGTCACAGACCTCCCCCACTCAAGTGTGAATGGGGTGTTTATACCTTTGGTGATTAAATCTAAAAATGAGCAGGGGTTAAAATTTAATCTTCACAATCAGGGGATAGTCAATTAATTTCATTTTCACAGTGCATACATGTTGAGTACTGATATTTTCTCATTTTCTATACTGCCTTTTATCAGGATGTAATTACCTTCCCTATCTCTTTTAATTAAATCTATTTTTACTTTGGCTTTGTCAGATATCATGATTTTGACTCCTGACTTCTTTTTCTCAGTTGATGCCCAGCAGAGTTTGCTCCTTTACCCTGTGTGTGTCTACCTTCCTCATGTGTGTTTCTTGTAGACACATATGGTAGGATTTGGGTTTTTAATCCACTCTCCTATTTGCTTTCATTTTATGGGTGAGTTCATCCCATTCACATTCAGAGTTATAATTACCCCTTGTGTATTCTACATCAGTGGTTTGTTTTAATCAGTCCCCCTAATTTCCACCCTGTTAGGGATAAAACTTATGGTTGCATTGAATATATTTTTAGTTGGTTGCCAGGGATTTAAATTCTAAATCCCAATGAAATACTCAAGTCAGAATAGAATTTCATAGTAATTTATTTGCAATAGAGTGAAGATATTAAGGAAGAAAGAAAGAGAGGAAAAGTAGATACCAGGCAAGATTTCAGAGGCCCCAACCAGGGGGTAGGGGGAAAGAGGATTAAATCTAGCATGGCTTCCAGCCATGAGGCCTCCTCAGAGGCTTGTATCTCCAGAAAAGCCAAGGAAAGGGAAGTAAATCTTGCAGTCACCAAGTGACAGTCTAAGGGAAGCAGCCTGAGGTCTCACACTTGAGCTCCTCCACAGTCAACTTCCACCACCAAATCCCTCTCACAGGAAGTGACACGAAATATAAAGGCAGTTCTTTACCTCACTTCCTGTGTCTTACATGTACAAACGGTGGCTTAAACTTGACTTTGGACAGCCCAGTGGGTTAGCCAGTTTTTTCTGATTTGTCACTTGTTAGCACACATGAGTCATAGATCTTCCTACCCTACTCTTAATCCTTAAATGGGGGTGTATACATTCGTGGTTGCTAAAATTCTAAAGACTAAGCAGGGTGGAGTAAATCTAAAATTTATAACCCTTATTTTGCTTCCCTTCCCTCCCCCTCCCTTCTTATTTCCCTCTTATTTTTATTTAGGGTCTCTTTAATTCCCTCCCACCTCTCTTTCTCTCCTTTTTGGTACTCTCTGCCCCACTCCCCCACCCCTTGGTTTTTCTTTCTCTGCTTCCCTAAAGGGTAAGATAGAATTAGATACCCAGATGGATCTAGATGCTCTTGTCTCTCAGAATTGATTTCACCAAAATTAAAGTTTAAGTATTACCTATTAGCACTCTCTTCCTCTCCTTCTTATAATAGTATTCTTCCCCTCCCGCTCCCATGAGCCTCTTTATGTGTTATAAATTATCCTATTTTTCTTAGTTCTTCAAGTTTCTCTTGGTGCCATCTTCTATTCCCCCCTTTTCTTTTTGTACATAACCTCTTAAGCTATTTAGTACCCCACCCTCCACCTATGAATAATTCTTCTAACTACTGTGATAGTGAATACAGTTTTTGACAGTTACAAATAACATTTTTCCATATAGTTATATAAACAATTTGATCTTAATGACACCCTTAAAATTTTTTTCTCTCTCTCTTTTGTTTACCTTTTCATATTTCTATTGATTTTTTTTATTTGGACATCAAATTTTCCAATTAGTTCTGGTCATTTCTTTACAAATACTTGGAAATCTTATATTTTGTTAAATTCCCATACTTTCCCCTGGACTTATATAGTCAGTTTTGATGGGTAGATGATCATTGGTTGTAGATCCAATTCTCTTGCCTTTCTGAATATCATATTTCAAGCCTTGAGATCCTTTAGTATGGAGGCTGCCAGATCCTTTTATCCTGATTGGTGTTCCTTGATATCTGAATTGTCTCTTTCTGTCTTCTTGCAACATTTTCTCCTTAGCTTGGAATCTCTTTAAGTTGGCAATTACATTCCTGAGGGATGTCTTTTGAGGATTTGATGTAGAGGGTGATCTATGGACTCTTTCAATGTCTATTTTGCCCTCTTGTTCAAGAATATCAGGGCAGTGTTCTTGGATAATTACTTGCAGTATGATGTCAATGTTTCTGTTTATTTCCAGGTTTTCAGGTAGGCCTATGATTCTCATATTGTCTCTCCTTGACCCATTTTGCAAGTCTGTCATCTTCTCATGTTCCTTTTATTTTGTCATTCTTTTGACTTTGCTTTATTAATTCTTGCTGTCCTGTGAGATCACTAGCTTCTATTTGCCCAATTCTAGTTTTTAAAAGACTGGTTTTCAGCTGTGATCTATTGATTTTCCTTTTTGGTTTGGTCTATCCTGCTTATCATGGCTTCCAGCGTGTCAATTCTGATCTCCAAGTTGCATATCATTTCATTTTATTTCTGGGCTTCTTTTCCAAGTGGGAGAGCCTATCTTTTAAACTGTTATTTTCTTATTGAATTACTTGCATTTCTTTCTCCTATTTTTCTTCCCATTGTTCCTCCAACTTTCTTGGTTATTAAACTCCAATTTGAGCTCCTGGAGAGCTTGTGACCAATTTCCATTTTTGGGGGGGGAGAAAGTTTGGATGTGTTTGCTTGTTTGTCACCCTCTGCTGTCTCTCACCACAGAAGTTGTCCAGGGTCAATGTCTTTTTCTTCTTATTTTTTTTTTAGTGGTTGTAGATTGTGGTTCTTGGGTGTTGGTTGCCATTTCTGTGTTAGTTTTTTTCTTCCCTTCCCAGCCAAAAGATTTATTGGGCAGGCTTTCTGTGTATTGAGCTACAGAGCAATTTTTTCCCCTAAGGCTTTTTTTCAGTCTCTGCCTTGTCTGCTGTGGGTAACACTTCTCTGCCCTACCTCTGTGTCCAGCCTTCACATTCCTCAGCCTGCTGGTGTCCCAAATCTCATAGCTCTAAGGGATAAGTCTTTGATGTCCTTGGCCAACCCCCCTGAGAACCTAGAGATTACCCCGCAGTCTGACTCTGGCGCTGTAGGTGGAGTGGGAGAAGAGTGATCAGCTCACACTTTGGTAGGAGTAATTTTACCCCCTTATAGCATGAAAATGCCCAAACCCTGCCTACCTTCAAGGTTTTGTCCTATGGTAGAACCACTTCGCTCATTTGATTTTGATTTTTGTCCTTTTGAGGTGCTTTATATCAGTTGGTGATGAGGAGAAGACCCTATTCTGCAGCCATCTTAGCCCAGAAGTCAATGTCTCTACTTTTTTAGTATTCTGCCCAGATCTGCCAGTTTCCTTCTGAGGAGCAAGTTTCTTTTAATTACATAGCTGCAGCTGCCATCTCCAGTGATCTTTGAAACCAAAAATATAAAATCTGAAACTCTCTATTTTTTCCACTTCGTTTTGCCAGGAATTAATGGAATCAGTTGCCAAGATATTAGTTTTATAGTTTCTTTGTCTCTGTCTCTTTCTCTCCCTCACTCCCTCTTCTTTCCCTCTTCTCTCATGCACACAGAAACACATGCAGAAACACACATGCATATATATGTCAAATGTTGGCCTTTAGGGCAGTGTTGGGAGGGAAGAAAAGAAACAGCTTGGAACTCAAAATGTAAAAAAAGAAAAAAATATTAAGAAATAAATGAGATTTCCCTTAACATTGTAAGTATGTATGTGTGTATACATATACACACACATATATACATACATATAAAACCAAGAGAAAGGATTAGATGTAATGGGGATGAACTAGATCTTTTCCATAAGATCAGGGGTGAAGCAAAGATAGATGAATTTGCTTAGAAATTCTAACTATAGAAATAAGACGGAAAAATAAATTAAGGGTGTAAAAATTAAAATTTGTGGGAAACTGAGGCAGGTAGAAATTAGTTTCTCTCTGAAAAGAGTATTATATTTTTAGAGGTTTATTTAAGATAAGGAATTTAGGAAAATACAAGTAAGAAAGGCACATGCTAGGCCCAGAGAGCCTATTCACGACCACTCACATCTTGCCTGCTAGTTGGAGAGCCATGTATGCTCTGAAGAGGAAGTAGGAAAAGAGAAGAGACCCAGTAGCCTTTATAGCCAGGTTAAATAGAAAATTTTGACCTCCCTCAGGTGGAAATCTCAGTGAGATTAGAGGGCATTCTGGGAGCTAGCAAGGACTCCTGGGAAATGGAATCCCAGGTTCAAGTCTCCATTTTTACAAGGAAATACAGAGCAAAGAAGAAAGAAAAGTATTGCTTTTTGCAAATGATATGATGCTCAGAGAACCCTGGATAGCCAGCTACAAAATAAATTGAAGCAATAATCTTAGCAAAATTTTGAGACATAAAATAAATCCATATAAATCATTAGCATTGCTTTTTGTTACCAATAAAACCTAGTAGGAAAAAATAGAGAAAATCCATTTAAAAAATAACTACAGGACTCATAAAAATATATATATACTTAGGAGCCTACCTGCCAACCTACACACAAGAATTGGTTGAATAAAGTAACAAAAGTAGGAGAAATATTAATTGCTCCAGCCAATATTCTTTTTTTTTTAATTTACTTTTCCCATTTGAATTAAGTTTATTTTGTCAATTTAGAACATTATTCCTTGGTTACAATAATCACATTATTTCCCTCACTCCCCTCCACCCACCCTTCCTGCAGCCAACACACAATTTCATTGGGTTTTACTTGTGTCCTTGATCAGAACCTATTTCTATGTTGTTGATGTTTGCACTAGGATCTTCATTTAGAGTCTACATCCCCAACCATATCCCTTCAATCCATGTATTCAAGCAGTTGTTTTTCTTCAGTGTTTCTACTCCCACGGTGTTTCCTTTGAATGTGGATAATGGTTTTTCTCATAGATTCTTCCAAGTTGTTCAGGGTTACTGCATTGCCACTGATGGAAAAGTCTATTACATTCAATTGTACCACAGTGTATCAGTCTCTGTGTACAATGTTTTTCTGGTTCTGCTCCTCTCACTCTGCCTCAATTCCTGGAGGTTGTTCCAGTTCCCATGGAATTCCTCCACTTTATTATTCCTTTGAGCACAATATGTTCCATTGCCAACATATACCACAATTTGTTCAGCTATTCACCAATTAAAGGGCAGCTCCTTATTTTCCAATTTTTTGCCACCACAAAGAGAGCAGCTATGAATATTCTTGTACATGTCTTTTTCCTTATCTCTTTGGGGTACAAACCCAGCAGTGGTATGGCTGGATCAAGGGGCAGACAGTCTTTTAGCACCCTTTGGGCATAGTTCCAAATTGCCCTCCAGAATGGTTGTATCAATTCACAACTCCACCAGCAATGAATTAATGTCCCAACTTTGCCACATCCCCTCCAGCATTCATTACTTTCCTTTGCTGTCATGTTAGCCAATCTGCTAGGTGTGAGGTGATACCTCAGAGTTGTCTTGATTTGCATTTCTCTGATTATAGGAGATTTAGAACACTTTTTCATGTGCTTATTAATAGTTTTGATTTCTTTGGCTGAAAACTGCCTGTTCATGTCCCTTGCCCATTTATCAATTGGAGAATGGCTTGATTTTTTTGTACAATTGATTTAGCTCTTTATAAATTTGAGTAATTAGACCTTTGTCAGAAGTTTTTGTAATGAAGATTGTTTCCCAATTTGTTGTTTCCCTTCTAATTTTGGATGCATTGGTTTTGTTTGTACAAAAACTTTTTAATTTGATGTAATCAAAATTATTGATTTTACATTTTGTGATTTTTTTCTAGCTCTTGCTTGGTTTTAAAGTCTTTCCTTTCCCAAAGATCTGACAAGTATACTATTCTGTGTTCACCTAATTTACTTATAGTTTCCTTCTTTATATTCAGGTCATTCACCCATTCTGAATTTATCTTGGTGTAGGATGTGAGATGTTGATCCAAACCTAATTTCTCCCATATTGTCTTCCTATTTTCCCAGCAGTTTTTATCAAATAGTAGGTTTTGGTCCCCAAAACTGGGATCTTTGGGCTTATCATAGACAGTCTTGCTGAGGTCCTCCTTTCTGTCTCTTAGCCAGTACCAAATTGTTTTGATGACCACTTCTTTATAGTAGAGTTTGAGATCTGGGACTGCAAGTCCTCCTTCCTTTGCATTTTTTTTTTCATTTCCCTGGATATCCTTGATCTTTTGTTCTTCCAAATGAACTTTGTTATGTTTTTTTTTTCCTAATTCAATGAAAAAGTTTTTTGGTAGTTCAATGGGTATGGCACTAAATAAGTAAATTAATTTGGGTAGGATTGTCATTTTTATTATGTTATCTCTTCCCACCCATGAGCAATCAATGTTTTTCCAATTGTTTAAATCTAGTTTTAATTGTGTGGAGAGTGTTTTGTAGTTGTGTTCATATAGTTCCTGTGTTTGTCTCAGCAGGTAGATTCCTAAGTATTTTATATTGTCTTGGGTGTCAGGCCAGTATTCTCTAAAGTAATTTATTTAATGCAATGCCAACCAAACTACTGTTAAGAACTAGAAAAAATTTATAAAATTCATCTGATAGAACAAAAGGTTAAGAATCTCAAAGACAATAATGGAAGAAAATTGGCAAGAAAGTAGGCCTAGCAGTGTTAGATCTAAAACTAAAAGCAGTAACTCTCAAAGTGATTTGATACTTTAAAAAATAGTTTGATCAGTGAAACAGATTAGGTATTCAACTTAAGATGCAAACAAACCTTGGAGCCTGGTGTTCAGTAAACCTAAAGACGATAGCTACTGGATTATAATATCAATTTTTGACAAGAACTAGATCTTGTTCTAGATTGGGAAACTAGATCACAGTATGGCAGAAATTAGATTTTTGATTGATACTTCCCACCATATACCAAGATACAAACATAGATATAAAAAGTTACATTATAAACAGATCAGAGAACTAATGGATAAATTGCCTTTTTGATCTATGTATATTTGGAAGTGCAATTGGTTTGGAGATGATTTAGGATATTTGAAAGAATTCATCAAGATGTATGTTAAAGATCCTTGGAGGAAGGGGTAGGAATTGTAGTAGAGAAATGGCCAGTGATATGATTAGTTGTGACTGACTATATTTTTTTGTTTCAGTGGAGGAAAGATAAGTGAGTTAGTTAAACCTGACATCTAGAAAAAATGTATCAATACCATAACAATCAATAAAGGGGGAAAAAAATTAAAGTTCCAAAGAAGACACAGAGAAAGAAAGAAAGAAAGAAAGAAAGAAAGAAAGAAAGAAAGAAAGAAAGAAAGAAAGAAAGAAAGAAAGAAAGAAAGAAAGAAAGAAAGAAAGAAAGAAAGAAAGAAAGAAAGAAAGAAAGAAAGAAAGAAAGAAAGAGGAAGGAAGGAAGGAAGGAAGGAAGGAAGGAAGGAAGGAAGGAAGGAAGGAAGGAAGGAAGGAAGGAAGGAAGGAAGGAAGGAAGGAAAATTTTACAGAGGACTTCATGGTGTATTCTGGAAGAGCTGGGAAAAGGGATGAGATGATTTAATATTATGTAATAAAGACACAAAGAGAAACTTTTCATTAGGGAGGAAATGGGAAATGTCTGAAGAGGTTGATATGGTTACACAGAAAACTTGTTAATCAACTTAAGATATGGAACCAAAAGCAGGTAACATGGAATGAAGGAAAAAATCATGGCCATTGACTGAATTTCATAGTTAACTAAATCTGGCAAGGAAAGCTAAGGAGAAACATTTATTAGGGAAAAGAGGAAAATCAAATGAGGGATAGGACTACTGAGTGGAGGAAAGATGACAGTAACTGAAAACAGAGAGAAGATAGGGTTACTCTTTACTTTGTTTCCCTTTTCTTAGCTAAAAAAAATGACCTTTTGGGGGGAAATACAGAACAAAAAATGCCTATTGGGAAAGCATTATTCATTTAATTTTTATTATGAACTTAGCCATCATCAATAAACACAAAGACCCAAAAGATTGTATATGAAACTCTGAATTTCTTTAAATAGTTTACTTAAAACAAGCATATATTCATTTTATCAAAATAGTAATAAAATTACACTGTGTCTTCTTTGGAACTTTAATTTTTTTCCCCCTTTATTGATTGTTATGGTATTGATGCATTTTTTCTAGATGTCAGGTTTAACTAACTCACTTATCTTTCCTCCACTGAAACAAAAAAATATAGTCAGTCACAACTAATCATATCACTGGCCATTTCTCCACTACAATTCCTACCCCTTCCTCCAAGGATCTTTAACATACATCTTGATGAATTCTTTCAAATATCCTAAATCATCTCCAAACCAATTGCATTGCCCTCCCTACTCCCTCTTTACTCTTCAGTGTAACAGCTCAATACTCCCACCCACTGCCTTTGCTCCTATTAATGTTACTGAATGGAGCTAGAAAAAATCATGACACTCTTACTGATTAGGTCCACCAAAAATTTAAATTATATAAGCTCGAATGGGTCCTCACTACTATCAAATGATACTACTACTACTACTTTATATTTACCTAATGGATTTGCTATCTAACTTGCCTTTGAGACTGTTGTATCTCCTCAAACCTCCTATGGAACTCTCTCACTTTAGGATATCACTTTCTCCACTTAGGATATCACCTTATACACTAATGAAAAAAATGGAGGCTACTCACCAAGAGCTCCTTTTCCTTTTCTCTTCATCTCTTATCAGTCATATGTTTGATAGGTCTCCTCCTTCACCCATGGTTCACATGAAGAGTAAGCCCTTTTCATCTCTTATACAAACCTTCTACATGATTTCATAATTCCATTTCATCCTGTCTTTTCCAGCAAATTGCCCCTCTATTATCCCTACCTATTATTCCTAACCTTGAGAGTTTCTCCCTCTTCAAACTACTTCTTTGCTTTCTACAAACACATCTATATCTTCCATATCTCCAAGAAATCCATACTTGATTCTACTATCCCTAACTAGTTTATCGTCCTGGAAAAGGAAATATCAAATATCAAAGATTTTCTTAAAGAATATTTTGACACCCCCCCCCCATTACATTTCAAAGTAGAAAAACATTTTGCAAATTCTTATTTATAACTTTTAATAGCAAAGACCATCCACTTAGAGGACATTTAATATCTTTTCTTCCCCTTCCCCCTACTGCTCTGAGCCTTTTTCTAACTTTTCCATTCCTTTTAGAATGGAAATTCTAAAAAAAACCATCATTCCAGTCACCCTGATTTATCATCAACTCTTCCCTCTTTCTTGCCTCTCTTGTACAAGACTTGCCCATTCTACCAGCATAATAGCTTTCATATCTATCCCCTTCAGTCTGCCCACACTAAATCCATCCTAATTCAGATTTCCATCCCCTCTCACCTTTACTATAACAGTAGTCTCCTAAGTGATCTCTCAGCCTCAGGCCTTTCCTCTCTCCAATTCATCCTCCATACAGTTGCCAAATTCATACTTAAAACATAAATCCGATTGTGACATTCCCCTATTTTAAAAAAAAAACTCCAATAAAAATGCATTAAGTACTTACTCTGCAACAGGCACTATGTTAAGTGCTGGGGATACAAAGTAAGGCAAAAGATAGTTCCCATTCTCCAGAGTTCACTATCCAGTGGGAGAAGACATAAAAAGATGCTGGAAAGGGTTCAGAGACCATGGGCTAGGAAGGGTGAAGAGTAGAGTGTAGCCAGATGAGAAATGATGAAGTGCCTGATCTGGGTACCTTCCTTAAATAGAGGCTCCTCTCTAGTGTTCAGCCTCCCCAAGCAGAGGAAGAGAGGGGACCTCAGGAGTAGAAGATAATGATGTTGACTAGGAAAAACACAGAACTATTAAATAGTCAGAAAAACCGCTTTAATTAAGGAAAGGGGTACAGTGCTGAATTAGGCCTCCATGCAGAGGTGTGCACCACATGCCCTAGCACAGTCCAAGGATTAAACTCTGGTTGCTCTGGCCACTGACCCCTGGGAAGGCCTACTGGGCTAGATTTGACAATTCCAAGAAGCCATTAAAACTGGGAAGCTTAAATACCTTTCTAGAGGCACTTGGGGACTGAGGATGAGAGGGATAGTTGATTGGCTTTACAATGGTAACAAAGGAAAATGTAGAGTTTGAGACAGGAATTGCCTTGAGGGGTTAATGCTTTAGGAATGACACAAAAGGGAAAGACCCAGACAAGGGCTGGGCTACCTTGGTAAAGGACTTTGGCCTAAGGGGAGAAACCTTTGGGACAAAAGAGATACTCCACACCTGATAGGATTAGCCATCCCCACTTAAACTACTTCTAAGACTAGTAAATTGGACTTCCCTTCAGGGAGGAACTCTCATGCCACAAGGTCAAACCTGGGGCCTTCACCTCTAAGCTAAATAAACTGGGGATGACTAAATCTTTCTAGGCCACAAGTTTGGGGGCTTCTAGATTCCATATTGACAATGAGGAGGTCTGAGTTTCAGAGATGATATATTCTTGCAGGAGGAAGAATTTCTGGAGACTATGCTGAGGTCCAGGATGCAGTTGGGTGGGAGATAATAATAACTCTGTTACTTATAGGCTCAAATTTCAAGTCCTTTCTTTGGTTTGTAACGCCCTTCATATTCTAAATTCAGTCTACCTTTACATGGGTTTTTCCCCCCTTTCTCTGCATTCTAGACAAACTGACCTGCTTACTGTCCTACATTCAGCAGGCAGATCTCACATCACTGCTAATGATAAACTATTCCCCCATTGTTGTAATGAACTCTGCTTACTTCTAACCTTCAGTTCATTTTAGGTGCCACATTTTCCAGGAACTCTATATTGATTCTGTTATGGGGTATGGATGTGTACCCCTGGGGTTCGGGAAGGATACCTTTTGCAAGAATGCAAGACTCCAAAACTTAACTTAAAAACAAAAAGAGAAATTTATTAATTTAGAGAGTAATGTTGAGAATGGCCAGGAGAATAGCAAGGTGGGACAGCAAGATGGGGAGCAGTTCCGGGGAGGACAGCATGAAAGGAAAGGCTGTTCCCCATGGGGACAGCATGGATGGAAAGGCTGTCCCCCAGATGACATCAGTTCTGCGGGTTTTTATACTCTTTAGATGCTATGTCCTGGTGTGGACGTGACCTAAAGAGTGTTAGTCCCTCAGGCATTTGGTGGGATGGGGTGGTCATCTGACTGTGGTCTGCCTGGAGGAATAAAGATTCATCTCTTTGTCCATTTTAAATCTAGAGGTCAATCAAGGAGGATAAACATATCAGGACCCTGGGGGGTCATTGGGTATTTCTAGGTTAAGAGTCAGAGAATGTAAAGGCAAGGGAGTTTCCCTGATAATAGTTTGCCTGGATTTCTGGGGGTACAGTGCCCATGTCAGATTCCTCCCATTAGCTAGTACCCTCCCCTACACCAAAATTATATTGCATATATTTTGTATATCCTTTTCTTTGCACATGTTGCCTTCCCCTTTCTCTAATAGAATATAAACTCCTTAAGGGCAAGGACAGTTTTTTCTAACTTTGTATTACCAGATCTAATATGGAGCTTGGCACTTAAATTTGTTTGTTGGATTGTATTTCATTCAGTTTGATCTCCTCATTTTATAGATTAGGAAACTAGAATTGGTTAGTATATTTAGCCTCTTTAATTGAAGAAAAGATTGTAGATTCTGAATGCTAGTTAGATTTCATGAATTTTCATATCACTAATTTAACCCCGAATTTATCATTTATCAAATGAGCACCTGCTCTGTGTGTGTGTGTGTGTGTGTGTATCGTTGTTCTAGGAAGAAAGGATTTGTATTTCAAGGAAATACTCTTGTCTTACCTCTAAGAAGTGTGTAGAGGAAGGAAATATTTTTTGTTTAAATTGGCAAAAGTCACTTTCCTATGTTCTCTTAGATGTGTGTTTTGTTACTTTTTGAAAACAGGTAATAACCTAAAAAGTGGGGATTTCTTACCTTTAGATATTATGCTCATGGATATCAAATATTTAACTAGTGAAGTCACTGCCCTATAAAAATTTCTCCTGACTTTGTGAAGAATCCATCAGTAGTTTTGCTTTATGTAAATGTCATTAAGAAGAAACAAAGGAGCAGTTACTCAAATGGCTTTTCAAGGATTTGGGGGGGGAAAGTGACAACTCATTACTTTAGAATATGAAGACATCCCTGCATGGTATTATTTTGTAGATATTTTCAGGAATGCTAAATGATGAAACACTTCTCTTAATGAATTAATATAATGATTATTTTAGTTATACCTTTCAAAAGTTGTTTCAAAACAATGGAAGAGAAAGTCAATGTGAAACAACATTCCTACTCTATTCAATATTTTATATTTATCTAATAAAATTAAAAATTTTCCATTTTATCTACAGTCGTAAAGATTACAATATATATTTATAAGGCAGGAATTTTTTTCTCGAAGGAGTCTAAATTCATAAGCATGATACATATGTAACCCAAATAAAATTATTTATCTAAATATGGATACTAATAGAAAAGCTGTGCTCTAAAGTACTGGGATATGAAATTTTAAAGTAAAATATTATTTAATGATGGTTCACTGAATACATTGAAATCATAGCATTCCTGTGATATCTGTCTTTGCTGACTGAAGAATATATGTGACAAAACCTCTATTTTCTTTTTTTCCCTAGCAACTTCCTTTCAAAGTAGTTTGTACAGGCTACATTTATTATTTGGATATAATTAGTCAGTTATGCATAAACATCCGTAGTAGGCTTTGGTTCAGTTCTTTCTCTTTTTTGATAAAACTCCAATGGCAGAAATGAGTGCCTCTGACTGGGTTCTAAAATGTAAGAGTATGAGTATGTCCTCAACCTTGAGTTGATAGCCCAGCTTAACCATTATCACTTTTAAAAAGGAAATCATCTTGCTTCATAAGCACATTGTTTTTCCCAATAAGAGAAACCTGAGGTAATGCTCTTCTCCTTACTGCTTTTTTAATTTTTTTTTTTACCCGAAAAGCACAGGATCTGTTTACCTGGTTGAAATTCAGATTGTTTTATTATGGTGTCAATTCTTTGGTTTTGGCAGCACTTCTAAAGTATCTCTACACAAAAGGACTACCACAGTGAATGAATGCTAGTGTTGACACCACCTAACAAGCAGGGATTATGTGTTTACAGAAGAAGTAATATGATAGGTCAAGTATAAGAGGCACTTCTCAAGAGCACTTCACCACATAATGAGTGACTGACTAGAAAGTGCGGAGCTGCCACTCTTTGGCTTCATTTCCGTGTTGATGCCTGCCTCTCTCCTCCAAAGCCCTCTTGATCATGTTCAGCTGCTCTGTTCTCATGTGGTGAATAATAGTAGAGTAAAGCTGCTTTTCTGTCTCATTTTTCTTGCTAATTTACACATTCAAGCCATTTTTTGTTTGCTACCCTTATTTGCTATTCCCTTTTGTCAAGGCACTGTTCTCCTTTTTGCCTGAGGCCTATGAACTAATTTGAGCTTCTATAATTACTTCATGTTTTACACCTGTCTGCATATCATGCAACCCTTGTCTCTGTACTTAAGCTGTATATTTCCTTGCAGAAAAGCTAGTTTTCATATACAAGGAATCCCTAAGTTTCTCCTCAGACTTCCTACAGACAAAATACAATTAAACTGTTGAGATGTTCTCAGCAATGAAGCTGACCTTCTGGGTTCATGAAGGACAAATGAATGCTGTCTGTTCAGACAGTTTGTGTTAAGACATTGTTGAGCAAAGAGCCCTGAGCTTTGTTCCTCCTGAATGAAGCAGTGGTTGTAGTCATTTTAAAATCATTAAGACTCTGAATGCACAGTATCAGTCTACAGTGTTTGCTCTACAGCTGCTCGTCTGCTTTAATAGCAGCTTATTAAATTTGGGTCAAGCGCACTCTGAAGAATATCACAATGAAGAAACTGTTCAAAAAGTTACCTGTTTAAAAAAGGCAATTGATTAGATTTTTAACTTAAGTGACAGCTGCAATTCATTGCTTGCTCTTTGTGGCGTCCTGCAACCAGAGCAGCCTTTTGTAATTTGGTCTTCGTTTTGTACAAGTTTTTTTTTGTTTTTTTTTTTAATAATCCAGGGTTGCTTTCCTCTTGGAGCCTGCCTCAATCCAATTAGGAGTTTAACAAGGGTCAAATTAAGGAGACTTTACACTTCATGTTTGCATCATTAGCCATAAGACTGTTCTGTGCGTGCATGACTGTCAGGGGGAAGGGGTAAAGGCTGCAAGATGGGATGGACACAAAGCTGTCTGTCATCCACCATGTGGTGCAGCCCTTAACTGAATGGAGGCGCAGCAGGCTACCAACAACATTTCCAGTTGTCTTTTAGGGTTGTTGTCTTGTTGAATCAGCTGGTGCAGAGTTGTTTGGAGGTTACAGGTGCTAGCTAGGACTTAAAGAAGAAGAGTATGTTTTATACCAATCCTTTTCTCTCCTGGTATCCTATTGTTATTGGACAAATGACTAGGAAGATATGAATTTAGAAATCTCTTGAGCATTCATTATTTTTGATGAGATGACAACTATCTAGGTTCTTGTTCTCACTCGTCATACTATTTCCTGCTATTTTTGAAAACATAATTGTTCCTTCTGTTAAGTATTTCATATGGAATTGAAGCGATTTATTTAAAGGGCTAGTGTGTTATCGGCTTTGGGAAAATCAGCTTTGTGTTATTCAAGAAAATACTTTAATGAAAATAGTCATCTCTGAAGAAATGCATTCCTAGGAAGATGTTTTATTTAGTTCTTCCATGACCACTGATATTTTATTTCGGTTAGTATGCTTTAACTATTTTATGTTAATGTCTTTTTAAAAAATGACCCTATTTTCATAATACTATTTGTGGAAAAAAAAATTCTGCTAATCAGTTCTTAGATGTGTGGGATATTGCTAGGTTGCAGTGCCCCTTCAGCAAATTCTTTGTGCTACATACAAAGTAACGATTTATCTAAAAATAACACTTTCATTGTTCCTTTCTTCCCCCAACCCATTAATAGGTACTTTAGTATCATGTGAGTTTTCATAGTTTAATCCCTTTTCAAAAGCTTTTCAGAATAAAGGCTCTAAATGGTCCTCAGTATTAATTTGATGTGACTTCTGTACAATATGGTTTGAAACTCTCAGAAGCACATTTTTACAGCTTACCCTTTTTCACTGGAGCAATGTGTGGAAAATGCGAGCTAAATGTTTAATGGAGTCTCTGATGTAAGTCGTTTTTGTTGTCTTCTAATACTACAGCTTTCCAGTTTAAAAAAATATATATTGGCATCATTATTAGGTAATGCTTAGTAGCTCAAGGATTGCATTTTGGGTTGTCCATTGAATTAAAAACTTTAATGCCCTTTAAGATGCTGATTTTTTAAAGCTTTATCTTAAGCATTTGGTTTGCTGAGAATTTAGACCCCTAATAAAGAGTGCATGGTAAATAGTAATCATGCTGCTTTTGTCAATTATATCTTTGTTTACATTTGGACAACAGGGGCTCTGGGGCTTCTAGCCTAGCAGCCTACAGATTATCTGTCTAAAGTATTAGTATGAGGTATAGCAATCTCCACTGACAGCAAATCATTTTAAACTTAGTTTATAAATTTCTCATTGCAAAATCTATTTACTAATCTCTTCATAGGAGAACATTTATTGAAAATAATTTTTTATACTTCTTTTGAGTTCAGAGCAAATTTTGATGGGAGATACATTTTAAACAGATCTCTAATCCCAATTACTGAGTTATTGCAAGGATGGTAAAATAATGTCTACATTCACCTAAGTGTATGCTTTCTGAATTTAACACTTTATTAATCCAATATAACCAGTGGTTTTATCATACTAAGTTGACTTTAGAAGTTACTAATGCAAAAGATTATAAGAAGTCATAAATCCTGACTCACAATTTATCTTATTTGTTAGAATTCTGCAGTATTACATTTTATTGCTATAGTTTCAAATATAGGATCAAATCATTCTGCTTTAAAAAAGTCTATAGTGATAGTTATCCCTTTTCCATTCACTTAGATGATAAAGTCTTTAATTTTTAAATTGTAGAGAATTTGTAACTTTGGAGAGAAATTGTAACTTTAAAATATTTGAGTTCTGATCAAATATCTGTAGCCTTATGTTAAAGTGTCAGTGTAAAAACATAAACACTCCCAAAACTTATTTACATTTTCTTTTTCTTCTAAATTGCTGGAAATATTCCATATCTACCTTTTTGAGTGAATGTTCATAACCTGAAAATTAGCAATAATGGAAACAATAAGGATAGAGTGGTGAAATGACATCACTTGGTTATTGAGGGATAATGCCTCCAGTTTCTTGTGTGTTATAGCATAATCGTTATTCATTATTGACTCCATTTTATTCTGTTTATGTCTTATTCAAACCTAATCTTTTATGAGTTATCTCACCCATGAGATTGTGAACTCCTTAAGGTCAGGAACTGTTTTTGCCTATCTTTGTATCCCCAGACTAAAAAAATGCCTGGCACATAATAGTAGGCTCTTGATAAATGTTTATTGATTAGACCTTGTTTCAACATACAGCATTATCAGATGAAGTTTGTACTGTCCACTAGGCAGCATGCCAAGCTCTAAAATCGCAAAGAAAAGAAAAGAAAATGCCTCTGCCTTCAGGGAGCTCACATTCTAATGAGGGGATAGGATGCAAACACCAAGTACATACAAAATATATAGAGAAGAAATTGAAAATGATTTCAGAGGGAAATAAGGTTACAGCCTTATTCAGGATCTACCTCCTGAGGAACAAGACCCAAGTGAAGTCAGTGATTCCTGACCTTTGTTGGGAAAATAAACTCAGAATAATTGATGTAAAGTTGAAAAGGATCTTAGAGTTAAAACCTCTTCATTTTACAGATGAGCAAACTAGGGCCCAGAGAAACAGGAACAGGTAAAGTTTGAACTTGGGAAAGGATTCATTTAGAAAAATGTAATGCTTGAGTTAACTCTTGAAGGAATAAATTATTACATGGGATAGAGATGGGAAAGGGATCCATGGTTCAATCAGTACAAAGGCACAGAGATTAGAGGTAGAGTTATATGAGTAAGGAACAGAGAGAAAGCCATTTTGGTTACTTGGGAAAACTGGGAGCACACTGTAAAATGTTTTAAAAGCCAAAAAGATGCGTGTATTTGGGGAGCAGCCAGTTGGCTCAGGGGATTGAGAGCCAGGCCTAGAGACAGCAGGTTCTGAGTTCAAATATGTCCTTAGACATTTCCTGACTGTGTGACCTGGGCAAGTCACTTAACCCTTGTCTAGCCCTTACTGCTCTTCTGCCTTTGAACCACAGTTGATTCTAAGGTGAAAGGTAAGGGTTATTTTTTTTTTTTAATGAGAGCTTATATTTGATCCCAGAGGTAATAAGAAACTGCTAAGTTAAGGACTAATGCTACACAAAGAAAGGCAAGAAAACCAGTCCCTATTCTCAAAGACCTCACAATCTAATGAGGGAAACCATATGTAAAACAATAATATGCAGACAAGATATAGACTGGATAAATTCAAGATAAAGGGAAGGCACTAAGATTAAGGACAACCAGGAAGGGCTTCTTTAGCTTAGATTTGAAGAAAGCCACAAGATGGAGGTAAGCAGGGAAAGTCTTCCAGACAAGGGGGACAATCTGGGAAAATACCCAGAGTTGGGAGATAGAGCATTGTGTTCAAAGAAAAGCAAAGAGGAGAGGAATCCATAGAAAGCGGTTGAAGAATTGAAAAAGAGAGAGGATATAATTGAGATTGTAATCTTCTAGGGAAAATGGTAGGGTATAGAATCAAGTGTACATGGAGATTTAGACTAAGATACTTGGAAAGAGATTGGGGTAAAGGAAAAAAAGATGAAGAGGAAGGTATGTCAAGGAGTTTCAAATGAAAATGTAAATGACGCCTGTTGTCACAATCAAGAATGAGACCCTTAGCTAAGCTGGAATGGAGAATCATACGTGTAGAAGACTTAAAGAAAAAAGATTTGGAATGGCTTCCTTTGGGTGTAACATAAGGAAGAATAAAAGGTTCATCTTATTGCAGTGAGGCCCAGTTGAGATCATATAATACATTTTAGCTTTAGTTGTAAATTTAGTGTGTGATTTCTTTCATCTCCATTCAGTAACATGAGTAGGGGCAGTGGAGAAGTATGAGTAATTCACAGTCGGAGTACAGCAAGGCATGAGTAGTGATAGTAGAACCAGTTAGCTCTCAGGAAATGAGTGAAAAGATGTCAACTAGTCTTTACTCCTTTTTAAATTAATAACAAGATATTTTATGATATACAGATATAGATATAGTTGAGGAGTATGTTGACTAGAAAGCTGGCCCCCTAATCAGAAAAATCTAGATTTCAATTTTATATGTAATTTATATTATCCATATGTCTCTGAGCAAGTCACTTAACTTCTCAAAGTCTCTCCAGGCTATTTAAAACAATTATAAAAACAATATAGAACAATTGCTGATGTAGTAGTTTCCTTACCAGGGAGTCCCTTTTACCAGTAAAATCAGTTTCATATTTTAAAAATCTGGTTTAATATATTCTTAGATTTCTAGATATCTAAAAATGTCATTATTAATGTCATCTACCCTTTGAGACCTACTCTGAATAAATATTCTCAGATCAAAGCTTCAATAAATGTTAAATGATTAAATCTCTAGGTTTATGTTGATTGCTATTTGATGATATATCAGAGCAAACAAAATTTATCTGTTAATTAGAATTTTTTGTTTGTTTCTTGTATATTACCAGACAGTACAAGTATAGAGGTATATTACTGGACTGCTATTCTAATTGTTTAATAATAAATCCTTTGTTTCTAAGACTGAATCACCAAAAATAAGGTGTTTTTATTGGACTTAATGGTGTCAATTGACTATAAATCTGTAATTGTCCTTCTACCCAGAAAAATCTTATTTTACCATCCATATAAATGAGATACATAAAATCCATTCACTTAATGTGGGATAAAAGTGTTTGGGAGGAAGGAAGAATTGATTTTATGGTTTGGGGGCAGCTTTCATTTAACCAAACCTAATATTGAATGTCACCATAGAACCATTAAGATATGCAGTATTATTTGACCATTTAGCAAGAGAATCACCCAAATTCCATAGTCTGTAAAAATGCATTTCTAAACAAATTATGATCTAGATCTAAAAATTTAAAATTTTAAAAACTCTCCTATTTTATCAATTTCCTGATATTTAAGCTAGCATTATAAAGTATGAAGAACTTATCCGTGTATTATCTCCTTTGTTTTAGAATGTGATTGTGTTAATAATTTACTTGGGTAAAGAAAAAAATATGGAGCAAGCCTAGGGCAGCCAAGAGTTTTAAGGTGTCATAAAGTAAAGGACAAAATAAGGGATATAATTTTTTTTTTAATGAACAAAGATCTGTTCTCTTCAGAGACCATCTCTCCGTTAGTAAAAAGGAAAAGAAAAACAACACTCTTGTAATAAATATGCCATAATCAAGGAAAACAATTTCTCCATTGGCCTTGCATGACCAAAAAAGCATATTCTGCACTCTAAATCCATCACTTTTCTTTCAGAAGATGCTTTGTCATTGGTCTTTTGGAATCATGACTAAACATTGCTTTGATTAGTCAGTAAGGGACATTTAAAAATGAAATTCTGTCCCATGTGGTATGTGATGTTTATTTTTTGGTAATTCAAAATTTATTTGTTACAGTGATTAAAAAAAAATTCCAATGTATATACAAACAAAACCAATATAACCAAAATGAGAAGGGAAACAACAAATTGGGAAACAATCTTCATAACAAAAACCTCTAACAAAGGTCTAATTACTCAAATTTATAAAGAGCCAAATCAATTGTACAAAAAATCAAGCCATTCTCCAATTGATAAATGGGCAAGGGACATGAACAGGCAGTTTTCAGCCAAAGAAATCAAAACTATTAATAAGCACATGAAAAAGTGCTCTAAATCACATAATCAGAGAGATGCAAATCAGAACAACTCTGAGGTATCACCTCACACCTAGCAGATTGGCTAACATGACAGCAAAGGAAAGTAATGAATGCTGGAGGGGATGTGGCAAAGTTGGGACATTAATTCATTGCTGGTGGAGTTGTGAATTGATACAACCATTCTGGAGGGCAATTTGGAACTATGCCCAAAGGGTGCTAAAAGACTGTCTGCCCTTTGATCCAGCCATAGCACTGCTGGGTTTGTACCCCAAAGAGATAAAAAGGAAAAAGACTTGTACAAGAATATTCATAGCTGTGCTCTTTGTGGTGGCCAAAAATTGGAAAATGAGGGGATGCCCTTCAATTGGGGAATGGCTGAACAAATTGTGGTATATATTGGTGATGGAATACTACTGTGCTAAAAGGAATAATAAAGTGGAGGAATTCCATGGAGACTGGAACAACCTCCAGGAAGTGATGCAGAGCAAAAGGAGCAGAACCAGGAAAACATTGTACACAGAGACATTGTACACTGTGGTACAATCGAATATAATGGACTTCTCCATTAGTGTCAATACAACGTCCCTGAACATTCTGCAGGAATCTAGGAGAAAAAACACTATCCACAAGCAGAGGACAAATTCTGGGAGTAAAAACACCAAGGAGAAGCAACTGCTTGACTACAGGGGTGGAGGGGACATGACTGAGGAGAGCCTCTAAATGAATACCCTAATGCAAATACCAACAACATGAAAATGGGTTCGAATCAAGGACACATGTCATACCCAATGGAATCCTGTGTCAGCTATGGGAGGGGGGGGTGGGAGGGGGGGAGGAAAAGAAAATTATCTTTGTTTCCAATGAATAATGTGTGAAAATGACCAAATAAAATAATGTTTAAAAAATTCCAATGTAAATTTATTTTGACTTAATTTTCAGTTCTTTAGATTCACAAATGCCTTCCCAGATCCAAATAGAATCATCACCAACCTTTAACAATGCTATTTGTTGGAGCACATCTACATTGGTATGCCTAAGATGACAATTATATCAGGATTTGAAATATTTGTAGTTATTTATTAGATGATCTATTTAGATTGATATATCATGGAGGCTTTTTTCTCTAATAAATTATTATTAATTTGTTTTTAGAGCTTTGAGATATTTTCCCATATGAATTTTTTCAATAAATGAAATAATTTTGTATAAAGATATTTACTTTTTTCTTTTTAAATACATATTTATAGTCAAAGTGTTTTTTGTTTCAGATGTTAATATTAGATATCTCCTTTGGTTGAAAAGCTGTTTATGCTTTTGTCCCAGGAATATAAATATCATACATATATAAGTTAATGTCTAGGAGGGGAGAAAAAGAACTAGCATTATAAAAATTTCCTTGTAGATTATGTATCACTAAATACTTACTAAACTTTGCCAAACCCATCTCTCTTCCATACTTCCCTGTTTCTGTTGAGGGTATTACCATTCTTCTGGGTCACCTTCACCTTAGTTATCCTCAATTCTTTGAGAGAAGACAAGGTATGTGAGAGAAGTTAGAAAGCAGAATCAATAGGGCTTGGCAACTGATGGAATAAAGAATTAATGTAGAGAACCATTCAAGTTGGTATCTAATTTGCAAGCCTGGTTTTGGATTTTAATTTAAAATGTCTACAGGACATTCAGTTCAAGATATCCAATAGGCAGTTGGAATTGGGAGAGTGGAGGGTAGGAGAGAAGAGGGTAGGATAGAATAAATAAATATCTGCATAAAGATGACAATCAAATACATGGGAGTGAATGAGAGCACCAACCCAAATAGAGGAAGAAAAGGGCTCAGGACAGGTTATTAGGGGACATCCATAGATATAACAGAGTAGTGTCATGAAAATAGTGAGAAGAAAGTATCAGGGAGAAGAGAGTGATTACCAGTGTCAAAGGCTCCACAGAGATCAAGAAGGATAAAGATTGAGAGAGGGCCATTAAATTCCTCAATTAAGAGATTGCTGAGAACTTTGAAAGAGCTGCTTCATTTGAAAGAGGAGGTCCAAAGCATCCCTACAGTTAAGAAGAGACTGAGAGGAAAATTAGAAGCACTTTCTTTTTTGTGTTCAGTAGATGTGGCTGTAGCACCTGCAGGATCAGTTCCCAGCTTACATCTCCACAATTGGAAGATGGCTGTAGGTGCTTGTGTTGGAAGTACTGCTGTTCCAAAGGCTTTTGGGTTCAGAGCTCTAGATTGAAAGAAGGCTGCCAAGGCTGTACTAGAAGCATGACCTATGATCTGGAGGTTGCTTCCACTCCCTAAGGCTTGTGTGCCTGTTGCCTGCCTCTTGGTGGCCACTGTTCAATAGTTGTTGCTAGTGGTTATAAGGAACATGGACCCCTTCTCCACAAAGATTTCTCCCTTCATTGAGGTCTGTGGCAGCTGGACTTGAAACAGGTCTGGTGATTTGGGAGGCTTGTCTAACTAGAGAGGGCCTTTGCAAGAAGGGCTGCCTCTTCATCTGGGGGAATATTTTATAACTACTGTTTTCACTGTGCCATAAACAGATATGTGAGTCCAAGTTGTAGAAGTAGCCACTTATTCAGAGTGGTAAATACACTTTTAGTATCTTTTATCCCACATACATAGAATGCATTTCCTCTTAACCTCTTCCTAATAGAATCCTTCTCTCCCATTAAGACACGCTCAAGCACCATTTTCTCCCTGAAATCTTTCTCTTTGCTCCTAACTGCTAGGGCCCTTCTTCCCAAGCTACCTTTTATTTAATTTTAATTTAATTTAATTTAATTACTTTATATTCATTTTATTCTGTATATGTGTATTTATACTCTTGTAATTCACATTGGAATACCTTGTGAATAGGTTCATTCTTTGTGCTTATACCTTAATATTTACTTAGCACAGTGCCTAATACTTAATAGTTATTGATTGATTGATTGATTGATTGTGTTGTACCTTATATGTACCACATGCTATTATTTATTCTTTAAAGATGAAAAAGATCAGATTAACTTACATAGTATGTAATATAATTTCCTGGTTTTTGTTCCTCTATTCTATTGCCTGTTGACTATCAAATCTATGATTTAATAATTGGAAGATAAAAATGGACAATTATAAGAATAAATTATAAAAATCATACAATGATTTTAGGTATGAATGAAGGTAAAAGTATGATTTATATAGACATGCATGTGAAACTAAAACTAAATAGGTTTTGAATATTAAATTGAATATTGTAAAATATTATTATATTTATATATATATTACTAAAATAATATTATAAAACAAATTGAATATTATAAAAATAAATCTTTCTTGGGCAATATGAAGACCATAAATATCAATAATGGCAGGTAAGATTCAGTATAGATTAAATAATTTAAGATAATATATTCATTGTCTATAATCAATCATTTCCATTCACTTTACCTTAGTAAATATTTATATTGTATATATACTATATGCTATGTATATATATATATATATATATATATATATATATATATATATATACTATATGCTAGTCTACATTCTAGTTTCAGAGGAGAATTTACAGTGGAGTACATTATTTGTTAGCCAGTCTCCACTAAGTAAAAACTTCCTCAAATATTTAAAGATTGAAAGATGATGATATTTGTTAACTTTTTCATAATTCTTTACTTTCTCCTTTAATCTTGAGCATTTGCATTCAGGTTACTTTCAATTGAGTTAAATATTTGAGACCTAAAATACAGAGTAAACATTTAAGCCAATATATTTTTCAGCAGCGATATAAAAATTTCAAAAATTAAAAAGAAAAAAAGGCGATCAGCATTCACTAATAACTGTTGAATTTGTTTTTTATATAATCTGCTTCTGTCAGTGTTCACCAGACTAACTATAACATGTACATTTACTCCATACTAATTTTCTTAAATTTATATAATTAATTGAGTGAAAAATCAATGTATTTATATGCATAAGTAACAAGATAATAAAATTTAGTCTTACCAGCTTTAATTTTCAATACTTGTCTATAATCATGGTGATATGGATTTACAGAGTTCTAGAAAATAATATATTTTAATAAACCCTCTATGTGTTTGTGCATTTATATGTATGCAGTCTTATATTTTGTGAGGGTTTTTCAAATATATGAAGTGATGTGACTATAGGTACATTCTGACATTATAGATGATTTTTAATTTAAATTTTACTAATTTAAAAGAAATAGGACAACTATTGGAAAATGTTAACATGTAAAAGAATACTTTTGTTCATTTAAAATCTTACAGCCATTTTCTTTTGATATATAAAGCTTCCTTTTGCCTTATAACTTTCAAAGGAATTTTAAAAGGCCTGAAAAATGTTTTTTTAAGTTCTTTTTATTCTTCATAAAGTCTTTATTATTATTGTTCTACTGATATAATCTTGATGCTGTAAACTGTAGGTGGTAATTATAAAATCATAAATGACCAATGAAAATTAACTTAGTTTTATTGTTCTTAATTTATTTTCATTTAGTTCTCTATCCCCAAAATAGCATTCCAAAAGCCACCTGAAAATATTTCTTCTCTTCTTAGACTTTGTTCCCTAGGCCCCTCCCCCAGGGAAAAAAAAAAAGAAACTGATTTTATTTTTATATAAAGGAAACCCTTGAGGTGGAAAGTTAGGAAAGGCTGCATGGGTTTGTAGCCACAAAATGTCGCTTACATTTTGCTGCTCAGTAGTTTGATATACTCATTTGCTGATGTGAAATGACGAGGGCTTAGAAAACAGGGTTTTGTTTTTTAGCTGCCAGTAGACCTAGTGGGGCCTTACAGAACCCAGTCAGCAGGTCATTAACTCTGGAGAAAACAGCTTGCATTAATATGCTCTAATCCGGTATAATTAGTCAAATTACTGCACGCCGACCAGCTTGTCATGTGTTGTCAGATTTGGCATGCACGTTGGATAGCTGGGGTCCCTCTGGAATGCCACCCTGAATCAAGGAAAACTGCTCATTTGTAGTGGTCCTGAACTCTTGTTGAGGAAAGCAAAGTTAATCAGCAACCCTGAAACACTTTTATAAATTCTTTAAGTTAAAGAATTCCATCAAAAATAATTTAGTATATATTGGTTTCAAAAATAAAGTCTTACTTCTTATTATTTCTTATAGCTATCATACTGCAGGATATGCTATTCTATGTGAGATTAACATTCATAAAAAGATTTAAAATAAATAATTACAAGAGGATCAGCTACAAATTACCTAACATACTGTGAAACAGATTAGTAAAATACCAGGATGTGTGAGCATATATTTGGGTGTGTTTGTGAGTGTTTGAATATGTGTATGTCTTTTTCTAGTAGGGGAGGAGGTTATTAAACTATAAAAGGGCCACATTAGCATAAATTTACAAGCGCTCTTGTTCTGGCGGCATGATAAAAACCCGTGTTACCTTTGCATTAACACTGAATTGCTTGTTGTGCTTTTGGCAATGACAGATAAGTCAGTGTAATTCCCCATCGCAACGGAAATGATGCTCCAGATTCCAAACGCATCCTGAAGATGTCACTGACAATAATCTTCAAAGAACGGCCAGTGAAAGTGGGCTGTATGTTTGCAGGATGATATACTGCAAATGACAGGAAGAATTATGTGAGTGAAGACGAATCTGTAACATATTATTAAGCAATTTCACGAGAATAACAGGGATAAAAGGATAATGGATGAGGGTGTCATTATTACCTTCATGTAGAGGGAAAGCAAAAGCAAAGGTAGAGAGACAAGATTAATTGAGGAAGGGTGAAGCATTCATTGCTCATCAGCTCTTTTGTACTCTTTGCTCCTGAAATTCCAGACAAAAAAAAAAATGCTCAGAGCTGCATTTTAATGCAGTTGGCAAGAAGGAGCAGAAAACTGACAGGGCACTTTTTAGTCACCTTCCTGTTTGTAAAAAACACACAATGGCTATTACCTCTTAAATGTTCTACAGTTACAATATAAAACCAATGGAAGTTTTATGCCTTATGCCAGCTACCAGTAGTAGTCATGCCCTTGAAAATTATCTGTATTATAGGATTTGGAAATGCATTAGCTGTGTGCAGTTTTTTTGGCCTCTACATCTGTGTAGGCATAAGAGCAGTGGCAATGCTAAAGAGCTACTTAGAGATTAGAATGGTGGATTGAGAAAGATCAAATTGCATTAGGGTAATTTCTTGACTGGACTAAAATGTATATAATTAAGAAAAAGGGCCAATAAGTTCTTTGATCAATCTTAACTCTTAGTTTTGATGTACGTATTTGTCTTTCATAAGAAGCCACTATTTTTCTAACAGAATAGAAAAATTTTTTGACTTTTTCTTCCTGTTATATATTATTGTGGATATAATTAGCATAGGTTACATTATGACACTTTCATGTAATATTATCTACCAATTACTTTCCATTTACTTTTTTCAGCATTTCAGCATTCAGAAACATATGTTTAATGTACTAATGCAATTCAGTAAGCTAAAGTAACCACAGTCTTTTTGATCTCATAACAAAAGAAGTGTTTTGCCTAAACCTTCAAAACCTTTGGAGACTAAAATTCCATTCTAATTCTGAAAGACCTGTTTATTCTAGCTGTGGAATCAACTTTTAACTGTTACCATACAAAAATTTCTGAGAACTTAGCTCAAAGGTGAGTCAAGTTATCAGACTTCAAGACTCAATATGTACTTAAATGATTCCCAAACTTGAAGATTACTTAAGGAACAATGACTGAATTTTATGTTCTTCCCATATGTGGAATTCCTATGCATAAAAAGCTAGCAAAGAAGTAGGATTTAAATGACTATGAGAACTGAAAACCAGACACTTATTTCATCTTGTAACAATAATAGCTCAGTGTTTTCAATAATGTGTCTGCAGGTGCATCTCATGTACACTCTCATTCTAAAAGTAAAACTTTAAATACTTCATTATTTTTAATGTTTGTCTTTTCAGTTTTCTTAACTATTTCTGCATTAGAAGAGCATCCTGTCCTTGCAGGATCACACTTAACCTTATCATCTTCCCACAGAGGCCATTATTACTATGGCCTATTGACATGTTATTTTTATAAGTATATAAGGAAGATTTAATACATTTTATAACTACTTTGTATAGAAGTATTTCCAAAAGAAAGGACTTTGTGTAGGCTTTTTACTAGGTTATTTCAAGGGTTAATATTTACTGACTTCATTTTATAGTTGAGGGATAATTAATAGACCTGAGTAACCTGAAAAAGGCTACCCTTATTTTTTTTTTTATGTAAGAGAAAAAATATGTGAGCAAAGCAAAGCATTGCTGCTCCACTAGCAGAGCTGCTCCTGTTTGTGACTGTGCATCCATCTGGTGCCAAGATAGGAATAGGGTTGGGGCTGGCCATTCATCTGACCTTCCTCTGCTTCTGTAGTTAAAATCAATCTCTCTCTCTCTCTCTCTCTCTCTCTCTCTCTCTCTCTCTCTCTCTCTCTCTCTCTCTCTCCCCTCCTCTCTTTCCCTTCCTCCCTCTATTTCTCTCTCCCCTCATCCCCCCTTCCCTTCCTCCTTATGTACATACACCTTTGGCTATGGAAGATGAGTCTTTTGAATGACAACAAGCAAAAGGGTTGTCTTCCCTTATCATAGCAAACTTCTGTTCTCCTTTGTAAGGAGTTGAATTGAATATTATGAGATTGGCTAATAACGTTTGGCCCTTCTTCCATACTTCTAGATTATTTACCATTTCTATGTTTCTTCTTTTTCTTCATTCCATAAGTTAACTACTTCTAGCCTTCACTATTCAGTCTTATCTCTATGACAGACTGTTTGTGCTAACCACCACCCAAACTCCATGACTCCTACCTCACTTATTGTTTCACAAAATGCTGGTAATCTTTGCTAGCACTTTCAATTTGCTTTTGATTTGGTATTTTGGAGATTTTTTTCCCCTTAGGGAGAGAAAAGAGCAAAAGTGATGACAAAGTATTCAGATTTATGATATCATCAGTATATAAAATTCCTCTTGTGGAAATTCCCTCCACAAATGCAGATCAGCATATCATCCATAACTGGATTCTTAGATGCAATGAGGAGTTGACAACGAATAGGGAATTAATGGTAGATTAAGTGACTTGCCCTGGATATCACAGCTAGTAGCAGAAAATGGATCTGTAAGGCCATGCTTGTGTCCACTATATTATATAATTTCTTATATATTGTTAACACTATTCTATTTAGATATGTTTGTTCATTTTTGTTCTGTTCTAGTGATCACTAATATTTTAAAGTCTTAGGTTTTACAGTAATGACTTCTGGTGATGAATTAATCATTTAAATTGAGATTAGGTTTCTGAGGCACAGACAAATGAAATAATGAAGTACATTCTTTTCTTATAAAGGACACTACAATTTTTTAAATAGCAGATTATTCTCTTCTTTTAGGGATATAAACTGTCTTTTATTAGCCATTTATTCCCTTTTGGGAAATGAAGACTGTCTCCCTCATATCAAAACCTATTATTTTATCCCACAATGTTAAAACACTGACAAGGCAACTAAGAAGGAAAAAAGAAAAAAGCAAAGAAATTTATGATAGAGGAAATTTAATAAGACTATGGTTGTAACCATACTTTGTAGTAAAGTGTTTGCCAACTTTTTTTAGTTCATATATATTTATGAACTTACCAAATAGGCTAAAACAGATCATACAAATTCACTGGTAATTCATTTATCCCACCTTCTTCCTCTTTCCTTTTCTTATTCCTAATCATATCTCATGGTTCAGCTATTCATACTGTTCAGACACATTACATATTATATAAATATACATTATAAATAAAAACATTCTTCAATTATTTTTTCTCTTCCTACACAGTGATTAATACCACTCCCTTTTTTTCAAAACTAATAAAGGAAAGTGAAGAAATTTTCATTTATAATACATAAAAGCCTCTTTTATACCAAAGTTATGACATATTGGTTGAGAAGCAAGCTTTAGGACATATTTAAAGCTCTTACATACTCTGAAACTGATTTTCTTTCATCTTAGACTATGCACTAGGAAAAAGGAAAAGAAAATCTTACTAAAAAAGTTTCCTTTTTCTGGTCCTCCTTATGTCTAGGAAATACTGCTTTGAAACGAAAAGATGTCTTCTATCTTATAGTTAAATGATTCCAGAAAGACTTTTTTCCATTTTTCTAATAGCAGTTATGGTCAGAAAGTTCTTCTAATGCCGAATCTGATTTTTGCATTTTATGCTTATCTTCCTTTCCCTATTCTTAGTGGGAGAAGAATCTCTATTACTTATTTTTATAAAATATTAATTCAAAGGCAGGATTGATAATTTGTATACTAAACATTTTGTCTATAAGAACAATGGTGGTTGTTGGCTTTCGCCCTCAAAGAGGGCCAAAATGGCAGCATCACTATATTGGGGTTATTGTACAGTGTGTTCTGTGGTGACTGCCTGACCACAGGTCAGGCAGAAATAGTCCATATGAATATTTGGGATGGAGACAGAAAGCTCCTAGGTAACAAGAGTTATAGTTATCTTTTCATAAATCTGATGTTTTGCCACCAATAATCAGATATTTACATACCTTTGGTGGAAATGCTAAAATCTTCCCTTAGCCTTTGCTGTTGCCCAAGTGATCCAATTACTTTAGTTTTTCCTTATAGAAAGAGTATTTCCTAAATTTTTTTTCAGTTTAGAAATGAATAACTGACCGAGTATTTTCTAGAGCTGCATGATTGGGAAGTTTAAACCAAGAACAGCAAATTGAATTAACTTAATTTTTATATCAGTTGTATTTTTTTAAACTAGCATATTTTTTGTTTATTTGTCCTTCCTGTTATTCCTTCTACCATTGACCAAAATTTTAAAACTGACCTGAAAAACAAATTTCTCAGGACATATGTACATAATCTGGCAAAGCGATTCCTACATTAACTGTCAAAATATGAGTATTTTTCTTTATTCTTTTTGAGTTCATCATCTCTCTTTTAGGAGATGAGTAGAGTGCTTCATCTTCAGTATTTTAGATTTATGGTTTATCATTGTGTTAATTATATTTATAAAGTCTTTCAGAGTTGTTCTCAATTTTATTAACATTCTGTAAATTGTTCTCTTGTGTCTGCTTGCTGTAGTCTATATCAACTCATAAAATTCTAACGTTTTCTCTGGAAAAACCCTTAGTTTCAAATTTTTCACTTCAACAACAAGCTGCTATAAGTATTTTTGTAATTTAAATGCCGTTCTTTTTTCTTTGATTTCTTTATCACTTTATATTTTGACCACTTTTTTAATTTGTCATGATCACTTCAATTTTTTTTTACTTAGTACTATTTTTTAGTCACTTGGGGTAATGTAAAATTTTAGTGATCTTCATTTTAAAAACTAAATACAAATCCTATATATTAGTATCTCAAGGATTGTACTTCACATTTAATTGAGAAATAGACTGGATTCTATTACTGGAATTGTTGCTCAACTATAACTATTTTCTTAATTATTTACCCAAGATGCCACTTAGTTTCTCTTGATGCCAGTTTTCTGTTTTCTTTTACAAAGAAAATTATCCATATAAAGAAAATTAAAATAATTGCTAGGAAAGGATTAAAACCCAAGATAAGAGAACACTTAACTACCCTAAATGACCTTGTGATCTGGTTGAATGTCTTATATCCCTGGATTGTGAAAAAATATGCAGATATGATTGCTGAACTGCTCTTTGAAGATCCTTGAGAAGTCGTGAAGAGCAGAGATTCTATTGGGGGGGGAAATTTTAAAGTTCTGATTTTCAGAAAATGTTAAAAAGAAAAGACCTTCAAACTAGATATACATACGTGGCAAAATTCTAGAATGTATTATTTTAAATATGTTTTGCAAACACTTAGGGAAGTAATGAGCTTCATGAAGTTAATACATATTCACTAAAAATAAGCCAAGTTATTACCTTGTTATTTCTTTTATATTCAAATAGACCCCATACACTGGGAATGCACTCCCATTTGATCTTTCTTTGGAAATTTTTCTCTGCCTTCAGTGTCAAACTCTGCAAAGATTTCCTGCAAAGTCCTCCAACCTCCTACTTCTGTTTAAGAATATTCTTTCTACACCCTTGTTCTTCATTTTATAAGTCTTTCCCTTTCTCCAGTAGAATTTAAGTTCCTTTAGGTCAAGCACTATGTCACAGAGATAGAAAAACTAGCAGTATCCACAATGCCTTATTACCTAGTAGGTATTTCAGGATCTGCTAAATGAATGAAGTGATGCCAGATTAAGCCTATTTTCCTTTTTATCCAGGATGTTGTATTAGAAGTACTAGACTTTTATAATCAATTAACAGGATCTAGATTTGAGTCCTGGCTTTGCTGAATTAAACGTTTTACTTTATGCCTCAGTTTTCTCAACTATAAAATGGAGAAAATAACACATGAACTACCTACCTTGGCTTTGAGTTGTGAGGTTTTGGTGAGATTTAAATTTAAATATTAAAGATTTAGAATAGTAATATGCTGTTAGACCAAAGTAATACTATGGACATATTGTCAGAACATTATAGAGGAATTAGCCCAAGTGGATCCTGAAGGAGTATGGTACAAGTGAGACTGCTCCATAGAAACTTCTTGGAACACTTCTGACTGTGGCAGGGCGAGGAGAACTGATGAGATTCTTCTGGTGTAAGACAGAACTCCTGACTTAATATACCTAAATTTTAGGTGTAGCTTTGCCACTTTCTATGTATAGTAATTATACCACCTGCCTGGCAAGGAGGTTACAAGGACTAAATGAGACAATGTACATAAAAGTACTAAAGTGCTATACATTATGAGTTTATGATCATCATTATTATTAGAATGATACATCATTTGAATGTTGCTTATGTAGGAAGGAGGAAGAAGCACAGCCACATTCTGACACATGACACAAAGGAGACCAATTATAGAGACTTCCTTTAGACATTTCAGGGCAGTGGATAACCACTGGATTTGATTATCTTGCCTAGGAATGCATAACCAGGGTACTTAAGAGAGGAAAATAAAATGAACAGGTCTGGTACATCTTTGAAGAGCATCAGTTGTTGCTGCCCTACAACTTGCAGAGACATTGCATGAGAGGCTAAAAGGAAAATGGGAGTCAAGTTCAGAGGTATAATAATCTAAGAGTCACAGTACTAGTAAGTCTTTTGCAGTATTTATCTTTTGTATGTTTAAGTGAGGCAATCAGGTATATGCTGTTTTCTGGCAGGGAGCCCAAGTATGTTTTCACCTAGATAGTAAGATCTAATGAAGGATCAGGTAGGCCAGGTCCTTGGTGAACAAAGATTTTCTCCGAGCCATTCCTCCTCTTACATGTCATGTGCTAATTAATTAGTTCATGGGACCCAAGCACACAGTACTGTACATGCAAATTTCAGAGGGATATCTTAGGTTAGGGGAAGGAAAACAGACCCTAGAATCATAAAACTAGAGTAAAAATCCTGGCATCAGTCTTCATATTAGCCACTTGACAGCAGATAAGTCATAACCTCTCTGAACTACAATTTCCTAATTTGTAAAATGGTAATCAGTCAATCAATGGGCACTTAATGAGCAACTACTACATATTGGGTACTGTGAATAAAAGACAAAAAATGAAACTACATTTCTGAAATGACTGCTATCTAGCAAGATGAAACAACATGTATGTAAAAATATAAGGCACTGGTAGCTGAGAGTATCAAAAAAGATTCAATATAAGAAGATGACACTCAAGATAACCCTTGAAGAAAGTAGGGATTCTAGATTCTATTAATAGCATTTAACATACATATTTGACAAGATTATTGTGCTTAAAATGTTTTATGTTATAAAGTATAAAACAGATGTGAACTATTCCTGTTATCATTATTTTATTAAGAAAGTTGATAAAATCTCATTAGAACCTAGAGAATAAGAATGGAGAAATATGAGCTGGATTAAAGCCTACAACTGGTTAAATGAAAATTGGTTAATAGATTGGTATTGACCCAAAGGAACATCTTATGGAATGTCACCAGGCTTTCTCTTTTACTTTGTAATGTTCAAAATTTTTACCAATTATTTAGCTAAAGGAATTTTAATCACATTCATAGGTGACATTAAGCTTTGAGGTAGCAAATATATTAGATAGTAGGAACAGTATCTAAAGCCCCTTTGGCAAAGGTGTGGCACGTTATGTCCCAGTGTGCAGGAGGGGGCTGTTCCCCTCTCCCTCTCCACCACACCTGAGGACAATGTTCCCATTCTCTTCTCCTCTGCCCATCAGTCCAGTGCAAGTACTTCCTCTTTCTGCTGTCTGGTGTAATGTGGGGGGCTCATAGATAGCTTGAAGGTGCAGTTTGGGCACACACTCTTGAAAAGGTTTGCCAACTTTGATCTAGAGCCATTTTGATGGTGTGGAACAGTGGGCTAAATTTAAATTGATGAAAGCTAATAGTGATAGAGAGGTCTATGAAAGCTAATAGTGATAAAGAGGTCTATTCGTAGTCATACAAAAAAAAATCAGTTGCATAAATTTCAAGTTTTAACTTCCTATAATGATGAATCCAAGAAATATTTGTGTTTAAGGGCAACTAAGAAACCTTGATCATACTTGGGGGTAGAAAAAGTAGGGGAGCAGAAAATCCATTGAACTGAGAAGAGTGTAGGCATAAAGTGGTAACTGATGAGGAGGCATCAAGAAATAGGGGCTGGAACTGTGTTCAGACTGGAAGTATGGGGGATCAGGACAGGACTAGTAATGTAACAATTACTACAGATGAACCAATAATTCTTACAGAAATAACTTTTGGAGGGTATTTTTTTTTTTGTGGGAATGGAGGGAGGGGGTGGTAGCACTCTCTAGCCATACCCTTTCCTTTTTCAGTTATATCAGTATTGATTTGGGTCTGGACACCATCCATGTTTTCCCCATCCTACCCTATCTCTGAATGCCTCTATAGAACTCAAGGCCGATGCTTAGTGGGTTTGTGTTGGTGGAAAGCACCTATTATTTCTGAAGCATATATGTTGTTTCCTGATTCATGTGCAGATCTCTCCTCAAGGCTAGGTCCCTGCCAATCAGGTAATTTCATCACCTATATGATTCTATGACCTATTGAACTATTTTTCTCATCTTTTGTCTGATCAGGTTGGACAAGGTTTCAGCAAATGTAATTTGATGTGGAAGTAGAGACATCACAAGGACTATTAGAATATGGAGTAGATGCATAATACAATTGTAATTCTATCCAGTCAGGCCATAGATCTCAATATCTGAATGATGGAGAAAAAGCTAATTACTTAGTTCACTAGCTACCAGGAAAGGCTAGTTCTGTGTAAGTTTTAGGAGGGAAGCCAGATATGATCCAGGATATATGGTGAAGCCTCTTTGTTAGTAATTGGATATATAATGTGACTACAGGGAAAAACTGGAGATAGAGATCAAATAGAAGTTCATGTTTTGAATAGACAAATTCTCATAGTATAAAGGAGGGCAACTAGCCTTTAATGGTAGGCTATGTAGAATTTGATATGTTACTCAAGCATCTAGTTTATACAATGTGAATTTTTGCTTGAAAAATTATGAATACCAAAATTCAAAGAATGAAAGAAATTGAGGGCCCTGGTCAGAGGTGTTATGAAAAGGGAAACTATGGAATCAAAAAATGTATTTCAAAAGGAGTTGGACAGTCTCAACCACAGCAGTGAAAGGCCCACCACTTTCACTAGACCTTACAATCCCATCAAGTTATTGACTTATATCTTTCCTGCCTTTCTTAGCCAAACTCTTTGAAAAAATTATCACCATTTATTGCCTCTACTTCCTTTCCTTTTCCTCCTTAATCCTTTGCATTCTGGCTTTTGACTTCAGTCACTCAACTGAATGACTACTCTATCTCTGTCAAATCTGATCATCTTTTTTGGCCCTCTCATCTCAACATATATGCTGCATGTGACACTGTTGGCCATGCTTTCCTCACAAATTTTCTTGGCAGTTTTCATAACACTACTTTCTCCTGCTTTACCTCCTACTTGTCTGACTGCACTTTCTCAGTCCATTTTGCTGAGTTATCATACAAAGCATATATGTCTAAGCCCCTTGTGTCCCCAGAGGTTCCAATCTAGGTCCTTTGCTCCCCACCTTTCTCCCACCTTCCCCTTCCTTCCCTCCCTTCCTTCTCCCACCTTCCCAGCCCCTTATACTCTTAGTAACTTCATTAATTCCCAAGGGTTTTACTCTCATTTATCCACAGAAATCAGCTCCCTTTCCTTGAACTTCAAGTCAGCATCACCAATTGCCTAAAAAATTAGCTTATCCAAAACTGATCTTACTGTCAATTTTATCCTGAACCTTCTTCCTGCCTTTTGAACTTATTTTTCTATTGAAGACATCACCATTCTTCCAAACTCTCAGGTTCATCATTTCAAAATTATCTGTGATTCCTCATTCTCGTTCATTACATAAAACCAATTAGTTGCCAAATCTTGCCTTTCCTATCCCTACAACATCTTTTGCATCTTTTCTCATTCACACAGATATCACCTCAGTTTAAGCCCTTATCATCTTTCTCAGTCCCTCACATACTCTTTTAACTAAGTTCCCTTCTTCCCACTGTCGTCCATCCTACATATTGCTGCCAAAGCAGTTTCCCTTAAATGCAGATCAGGCTTTCTGGAGCTTTGGTTGATTGAAACCTGAGAAAGCAAAACTGAAGATAAGGATACCCCACTGTACTTGTAATTCTAGCAACTTATTGTAGACATCTGATAAACACTTGTTGATTTACTGTTTGTGAACTAGAAATTTTCTTTCAGAAACAGTGACAATTTCAGCATTGTGGGAGATCCATCATAAAAGAAGAGAAGTAAGCTGTTCCTAGTTATGTTGTTTATAGTGACCAGAATGGCAGTTCGCCATTAGAATAGGAGTAGGCCACATTGAAGTCTATTGCTTGGAGTAGAATGGTTTTAAAGCAAGCCTGCTAACCACCATCTAGTTCTGCAGGCATGCTAGAGGAGACACCCTGAGTCCTCTGTTGGCACACGTCACACCACTGCCCCAGCACAGAGTTCATTAATAGAAAGGTAGGGAGGGGCTGCTCCCTGCTTGGCTCCACAAGCACCTGAGGACATTTCTCACATCACCTGCCCCTCTAAAAAGTTCGCTATCACTGATCTAGGTGTTTGAATGTTCCCTGGAGCATAACCGGAGCCATAGATATCTGATCCAACAGGTGTTTGAGCTGACCTAAACTCTGATATTCCCAATTTGAGGATCTTTAGAATAGCAGGAAGTTATATTACACCACTGTCCAAAACACAAACCAAAAACTAAATTTATATGTTAACAACCAGAAGACCTAACTTTCCTAAGAGGTTTTTTCCCCTTTTAAAAAAAATCTAATTAGGACAAATGAATCTAATTTGTATACAGGCTAATATTTTTGATCTAGGGTATGATGATGGGACAGACTGGAAGCAGACAGTTTCCTTCCTTCCTAATTACAATTTTCCAAGAGATGAAGCTTTTTCTCATTAAAACTCAGAGAAATAAGGGCCATTCCAAAAATTTTTATGTAATTTTTATTTCTTTCTCCCACTTCTCATCCCTTTTACCCATGTTTCCCCATTCCTAGGTATCCAACAATATGTAAGGAGAATTCATTTGCTGCTTCTTGTGACCAGTCAAACATATTGATTTACATAATATTTTTCAGGAATTCAGCTGCCACAGTAACTTGGGGCACAGTTGTATTCTTTTAAGGCAATCTCATTTCAACTTCACATACTATTTTTGAATTTGTTTTACTCTTGTATAACCAATAAACAAATATTTTAGGTGAAACAGGTAAATGCTATAGAATAACATTTAAATTTTGTTTTTAAGGAAATGTATGAATAGGGATTTATTGTTATATTAATTATTAAATGTACTATATAAAATATACTATATTATATAATTTATTAATTTTCAAGTAAGCTACTGAATTGTTTTTCAGAGAAAGCATTGTACAGTTTATAGATTGCTAACTGTGGAATATATATGACCTAGAATCAAATCCCACCACTGATTTTTAATAAGTATGTAACTTTGGGCAGATTAGTTAGCTATGTGCTTCAGATGATTTCCCCACATTGTGAGTTTTCCAGATTCATGTGTTATTTATAAAATAATTGAATTAGCATTTATTATGATGTTTTTAATTTTTAAAAAGAAGCTAATTTGCTTTTCTTAGCAAACGATGTGGCATAGGGTAAGTATTAGCCTTGTAATCAAGAAGATCTGGGTTCAAATCCCACATATGTTATTTAGTTCTTTAACCCTGAGAATGTTACTTAATCTCCCTGATCATTAGTTTATTCATCTGTAAAACAGTAATAATAATAATACCCATAATATTTACATAACAAGGTTATTCTAATAAAATGAGATAATGGATAGCAAGTGTTTTGCAAACTTAAAATTTCAAATGAATATTATGTATTATTATTCAATCTATTATTGAACCAAATACATTTCTGCCATGTGTTAGCTCCCCATTTTAGGGGAGTAGGCAGTCATCTATTTGTCACTAATTATCAAGATAGTTGTCATCATATTGACATTGCCAAAGTGGCTTGGTCATTTATGTAAGCCTGTTTGTAGTTTTTTAAACTACATTAAAAAATTTTCTTTAACATTTCACCTTTATGGGAAGCTTTGGTAAATCATATAATTTATAATTATGAAATTTTTCCAATAGTCAAGACTGGGATTGTTTGCTATTACTTGACTTAGTTTTCTTCTAACAGTGAAAAATGATTGAGGTTTCTATATGTCATCTATTTAACTGATACAGAATACCCTTAATTACATATTTAAAGAAACTTATCAGTGGAATAGATTTGTATTTACTGGTAACTTCCAATATATCATTTTGATTAGATAGTAGAATTATTTGAGAATATTCAGATACATACTTGATATTCAATTTTGTTGATTAATCTGTTGCATCATAGTTTTATTCAAGAATTCTGCTTTTTTACATGTTGAATCCAAGAGCAACAGAAAAGTAAAGCTGATTCTCAGAAGGCATAGTCATTGTCATTCAAAATTCTTATTGATAACTAGTATTTATATAGTGTTTTCAGGTTTGTGAAACAGTTTGAATATGCTCTCTCATGATCCTCACAGTAACCCTGTGAGGTAGGTATTATTATTCCCATTTTACATATAAGAAAACTGAGTGTCAGAGAGTTTAGAATTTTTTTTACCAGGTTTGCATAGGTAGGCAATGTGTGAGATAACATTTGAATTCTGATTTTCCTGACTCTGAGGTCAGTATTACATGGGCTCATTGACCTGGCAAATATAAATGAAGGATAGAAATTAAATTATACTTATTTAGAAACAAAAAAAGTAACTCATTAAAATATGGCTATTATTTTTCATCATTTGGCATAAGTAATACCAGAAATAATTTCATTACTTGATTAAAAGCTAGGAATTTTCATTAATTATAAGTAAAGTTGGGTGACAAAACATGAATATTTACTATAATAAGAATGGGGTTAATATTTTAAGGGTTGAAGGTTGACAGAAGAAAAATTACATTAGTTTGCAAAAAAGAAATTTGTTTCTTTAAGTGAAAATTGGGGTCAAGAGGCCATAGCTTTCCTTGTACCCACATGAATGAAATGAATTAAATAAAGCAGCAATAAAGAAATACTGTGTAAGCTAATGACAAAATCTTACATGGGTCCTTGAATAAAATTGCTACACATTCAAAATATGTATATATATATATATATATATATGCAGTATATGAAAATGTAAAATTGCAAATATATGCCCTTTTCTACCTCATTTATCTTCAAAGTGGAATATAAAATGAATTCCTCTCCTTTTGTATTCATTAGAGAACTCATGGCACTTTTGAATGCGCAAGGTTATTATTGCTGGTTTCCTAGAAGTATTTCCATTTCAGTTAGTACATTCAACCTACTTATTTGCACTATCAACTTGATAACAAGATTGTATTTCAGAGTTCTTCCTATGGCTTGTATATTAAGCCTAACATCCCAATCTGAAGCATCATTAGCAGGAGAATTTATTTTTCTATTGTATAAAAGCATAAGCTTTTTAATCTTTCTGGTAAATGTAAGTATATAATATTGATATGTAGGTATACCCCATGTTTTTAACACAATATAAAAACCAGTTTAAGAAGTATATTTGAATTTAGTATATCATTACATTTCTTTTTGTTAAAATAGAAAGACATTGTGATCTAGTAAATAGAGAGTAGCCTTGACACCAGGAACACCTGGGTTCATTTTCTACCTCTGACTCATCCTAGATGTGTGATTCTTCAGCACATCACTTATGTTCTCAGATTTCCCAGTATAGGCATTCCCTATACTAATGGAATCCAAAGAAGAAGAAGCCTTTATTAAATATAGGTTTGCTACCTTTATTTGCTTAAGCTTTTGGAACTCATTAATCTTCTTTTGATTTGAAAGAATTAGAATTTTTTCAAAATAATAAAGTGTCAGTTAAAATATATTCTAAGCACACATGAGTACATATATATACATATTTATATACAGATTTGTTTGTATAGACATATTATAGATTAAAATTTTTATCTTATATGTTTTATACACTTGGATGAGCTTTTCAGTATTGAATGTTGACAATCTGTCATGAAATATTCCCTAAAAACACCAATATGCATAAAGGAAGTTTATATATTCCTTCATTTACTTATACATAGGCATACAATGAACAAATAGTCATACTTTTTCATGTCTAGCCATTCTTTTACATTACTATTCTATATTGTCATTTAAAATCTTGAACAGATTCTAGCTGTTGCCTCCCTCATTCCAAAATGATAAATTAATAATCATCTAAAACAACTGATTGATGCAGTGAATAAATTTGCTAAATATGTTATTTGAGAGTATAGGCAAACACAGAGAGGGCTTTATATACTTTTAACCCCTTTTTTTGGAGTCACATAGCTTCAGCCTACTAATTTTTTTCTTAATGATACTTTCCTTCTAAATACAGAATACAGAAAATATTCCATTGCTGTAGGAAAACACTTAGTGTCTTCTATTAATCTTTTAACTTTCACATAAAAGGAAAACAATGACATTATCCTGTCTAAAGATCATATACTTGATTGTTTTTATAGATAGAAGTATGATTTAAATCACCAAAACTAAATTTTTTAAAATAACATTTCAGAACTATAGCTTTCAAAGAAGGGGCAGAGGTAGTCTTACTCCTGTTTTCTCTCTAACATCTAGACAACTTCTGCATCTGTTTCTTTATTTTAATAATGACATTTACACTGTGTTGCATTAATATGAAGCAGCATGAAATGCATGTGCCAGTAGATTCTTTTTAATTACTGTGTGAAAAAGGTATATAATTGAAACAAAAAGCATTGTTTCCAGTCCTAATTTTTTTTTCCTTGAGTCCATCCTGTCAGGCTGAAAGCGTGAAAGTTATTTTCTGGTGGTGTGATTAGATTGGGGCTGAACTCTCCAGCTGGCAGGCCTGTCGATGACTGGCGGCGGCCTGTCCCCAGTGCTTGTCATTTCCTGACATGCCTGACAGGATGGGGACAGCCGCCCCAGACAGGTTCATTAGATGGTATTTTCTACAGCTGGGCTAAAAATAAAAAAATAAATAAATATAAAGGCTGTGCTTTGTCAAGGCCCAAGCTGGAGGGGCCCTTCTTGTTGGTTTAAACCAGGGCCTTGTTTTGACAAATTTTGATCTGTGCAGTTTTTAGATTTTCTGACACATTTTTGTTTTCTTCCCCTTTGGCCTGCACTTTGTGCACTCAGCCTTGTTGCTGCTTCAAAATCCTAACATAGCCTTCCCAGGAGAGAAAGAACACAGTTAGTGAGAGCTTAAAAGAAATATTGTACAATACTGTAAAATAGCAATAATTACACATTTTTTCATGGTGATCAGCACAATGGTTGAAAAAAACAATCTGGAGACTTGAAATAAGCCAACTAAAAAAAAAGTTGAGAACTTTTAAAGTGCCAGAAACATGCCATCCACATAAGAAAATAATATCATTACTAGCAATCAACACAGTCAAATACATCGTATTCCAGGACTGCCAACTTTAAACTCTCTTTATTTTTGGTCTTTTAGGAAAATGCCAGCATTTTCTCGGTGTGTTGATGGGCTTTGATTTAATAAAGAAAAATTAAATAAGATTATATATTACTATATGTTACTTATTAATTAAAACCAGAAATGAAATCAGAATTGTGATTTAGAAATAAATGTTGCTACCCCAGAGTTGATAGAACATTTGAATTTTTATTCATATACTACCAAAAGTTATTTCAGAACTGGAATTTAAACACTAAGGTGGGGGGGGGGTGGAATAAACCCTCTGTCAGATAACTATTCTTATAGTGAATTTGTAATTAGACAGAATATGTTGACACCTTTAATTTACAAAATGTTAGTCATAATCTATGGCATTATCTGATAGCTACCTTCCTTTGGGAAAACCATGAAAATCTAGGTATTTTTAAGTAGTTAGTACTGATCAAAATGCTAAAATATGTGGCCATCATCTTGAAAAATAAGGTAATTGAAAAGTTTAGCTATATTTATATTCATATAGATCTTGATAGTGTTTTTCTGTCTGTTCTGTTTAGCCACTGGTGGCATAAACAGCATTGTTGAAAAGCAAGCCCTTCATTCACAGAAACCCTCACACTTACCTTTCCTTTGTATTGTTAGTTACTGCTGCTTTAGTTCACCGTCTCTATGACAACTGTTTAAATTGGGATGGGCAACTGTCATCTGGAGTATTACTGGGAGAAAAGTGTTAGTGAGCACACAGGCCGGTAGATAGAGCATTTCAATATAATCCAATTTTAATTGAGCTCCAGAGACTTTGATGTGCTGCAGAAGGTTGGGAGAGAGCTATTCCAGGGAGAAATTAAAGCAGCCCAGCAAGGCTTCACTACTCCAGACTGTCACCATTTTAAGTAAGCATTAGCATCAGACTTAACCTTCCCCTATAGAACATCTCACTATTTTTTTTGCCTTTCACTGATTTTTTTTTTCCATATGTAAAAGCAAAGACACTTTCATCTTTTTATTTGTTCTTTACACTTCTTTGATTAGGCTTGAAAAGCTTGTACTGGACCTAAGATCCATCTTAGACTATCTATTAGCCATACTTTGCAGTTCACAAAATAAATAAAAAGTAAGGTAGGGATTAGTTTGCAATTGTCAGCTATCATATGTTGGATTTTCTTTTTAAGACTTCTATGAAGGTAACCTATTTTAGTGCTTAAAAAGTTGAAGGAAGTATAATTTTTACTTGGCTTTAGTTTAACTTGTGAATTTCTTTTTAATACATGGGTTTTTTTGTGAAAGAAGATTTCCTTTTTTAAGTTGAATTAAAATATTCTTTGTCAGAGTAAAATTAGATCTTAGAAAAAAATTGAATAAAACACATAATTAGTGGGAAAACAATAATTTTCTCAAAGCTATATTCCAGGGACTACTAAATTTTGTCCCCATAATATTGGATGTATATTAAGTGATTCCATTATTAATATTTATGACAATCCACAAATAGAAAGATTGACTGGACATTGAGTATATTGTTTTCTTCAATTTGGAGGTGCATTAGATTGAAGGAAGTAATTTCCTTTTCATAATATTCCTTTGAGATTTCTGATTTGTATCCTCACAAGTTATAAATTCAATTATATTATATTTGTGTTGGCATATATGAATAAAAAAATAGTCTTTGTGGCATAACAGAAAGAGAGCTTGACCTAAAGTTAGGAGAAAAAAAAAGTTGGGATTACTGTGTTTGAATTCTCTCAGTAGCAGAACTAATAGACTAAATGATACGTGAGTCATTTAACTTTAAGACTTTTCTCAATTTTAATATGAAAAAATCAATAATACTTCTATTACCTAACTCACAGAGTTTTGGGGAAATGTTTTGTAAATCTTAAATTTATAAATGTAATCTATTATTATAGAAGTTTTAAAAAAGAACGTCAATATTGAAAACTACTAATATCATACATGTATTTTTTAGTCTTCTAGATATATATCTACAGGATTTTTTAGAGAGTAAAACTTTAAAGATATCTAAAGTATAATTATAGCTCAGTCAGTTATTAGGAAATTTATCCTATACCACATTCTAAAAAAAAAATCCAAGATCTAGTCTATTAAAGTCATAAAGTTGCTTATATAGATCCCTCTCCATTTTCTTCTGCTCTCACATCTATTCTAATGTCCAAAGAAGAAAAGACAACCTCATACTTGCAGTACCTAGTACTTAGAATAATAGGTGGCACTCAGTATATGCTTAATAAATACTTATTAATTGATTGATTTCCTTTAATGATCATTCTTCTACCCACCCTCAGAGTTAGTCTTTATAGCCTTCATTGCCTACAGGCATGCCTTAATTTCCTCTTTCATTTTAAAATAAGTTTATTTTAACCCTACTTCTAAAAATATTATCCCTTCTCTTTTACTACAAAAATTCATAGTAAATTATTTATGCTTACTTATCAGTCTCTTGAAATCTTACTTTAACCTCAACCACTCTACTACAAGCAATCTACTACTCCAATTGCTCATTGAAACGTTAACTTTTAAACCAGTCCTTCTCTGATAACTTGCAGTCTCTAACACAGCCTCCTCCTAGATGTTTTTTCTGTAGCAGTCCACCCCTAGCTATGGGCAAGGGGAACAGTTGGTATGTGCAGATTGCCTTAAAAGAGAGCATGCTTAGTCTTGAGCATGCTCAGTATTGCACATGGCTGGGAAGGCCTCTGACCCTTGACCCCAGCTTCCCCCAGGTTAGGCGGGAAAACAGGTTTCTTTGTTCTTGCCTGGTTAAGAGAAACCACACCTATGCCTTGTCATTAACCAATGAGGATCATCCCTATGTACTGTGTATCAAAGGGTATATGTAGCCCAGCCAGCTCTGCCTCTCTCTCTCTCTCTCTCTCACTCTCTCTCTCTCTCTCTCTCTCTCTCTCTCTTTCAGGCTAGCTGATGGCTGTCCTGGCAGGAGCTTGGCCTCTGGCCAAGCTCCATCTTTAAATCTTCTCTATCTCTCTTTCATCTCTCTGACCTGTGTGGTATTAAATGTGGATCTCTGGACTGGTAAAAGCCTTCGGAAGGGTCCTTTGATCAGAGCTTAGCTGTGGCTCATGGAAAATTAGTAAAGACTCATTCTGGCCATCTCATATCTCTAATTTGACTCCGTCATCCCCCTCGTGGTATCTAAAACTTCTATCCTGTCTCTATCTTCCTACCTTAAAGCTTCTCTCCCCTCCGAGGAAGCTTTATATGGCGCCCCACGTTGGGCGCCAGATGCAACCTCCCGGCCCGCGAGAGGTTGCAAGGAGAGAAGATAGAAACAGGATAGAAGTTTTAGATCCCGCGAAGGGTGTGAACGAGCCGACTTTAGAGATCTAAATAATCGAGTCAGTAATCAATTATTATTTTTCGGGAGCCACAGCCTGCTCCGACCACTGGTGGTTATTAATTCAGGCTATTCCCATCCAATGGTCTCAATTTAACACTGTACTGGTCAGAGGATAATGCTAGCTCAGAAGGAAAGGAGATCAGAAACTAAAGGCGGTAGATAATGCTAGGTATTAGCATTAGAAAAGAGAGAGAAACAGGGAGGCCTGGCCTCAGGGAGAAAGATAGAGAGGAGAGAGAAAGGGGAGAAGTTGCTCCATTGCAAACCTGTCGGTGTCCTCCCAGTGGGCGTGCTGGCTGTGTCACGTCCCTTATATTCTCTTTGATATACAAATGAGCTCAATACATATTGATCAGTTACATGATACCTCAATACATATGGATGAGTTACCTGGCGTATTGCCATTGGATAATGCAACTTATGACAAGGTGAAGGTGGGGTTATTATCCTCGGGCAAGTGAGACAAAGGAAAGCAAGGTTTCGCCCCTAAACTTCAGCCACGCTGGGAATAGAACTCATTGCCATGCGCAGGGTGGCCATGTGCTCACTCACAATCCTTGTCTCTCCATAATACCTATGGGCTGGACTGCTACATCTTCTTTCTTAGATTTCTTGGATATTACTCTCTTTTGTTTCTTTTCTCTAGAAATAGTTCTACTCCTTCTTAGTCTCTTTTCCTGCTGCATCATCCCTGATGCTCCAAACTTTTCCTAAATTTCTGGCCTGCATCCCCAAACCTTTCCTAAATTTCTGGCCTTCATTCCCCTTTTTTTATCTACACTCTTTCCCTTCTTAATCATCCCCATAGATTTTATTATTATCTTTAAGCAACTAACTTCCAACTCTGTAATCTCTCCCTAACCTCTTTCTTGAACTCTATCCCCATTTTACTAATTGCCTCTTGAACATCTTCATCTTTATGTTCTAACAATATCTCAAATTCAGCTTGTCCAAAATGGATATCTTTAGCCTTCCTCCAAACAAATCACTATCCTCCAAACTTCCTTATTTCTATTGAAGCCACTACCATCCTTCCATTTACCAAAATTTAGTAGTCTCATGTCATCTTACTTTCCTATATCAAATTAGTTGCCAATCACTGGCAATTTTACTGTCTCCAATATCTTTCATGCCATTCCCCTACTCTTCACACACACACACACACACACACACACACATACACAAACACAGAGTCATAGCTCAATTCCCCAGATTCTCCTTCCAGGACTTGTTTTAGAAGCAACCCAAGTAGGTTTCTTTTCTGTCTTCTATCTCCAATCTACTCTCTACACGGATGCCAAAATTACCTAAGGTACAGACTTGAATGAAATCCTTCATTGTCTCTATCTTACATTTTGGTTAAAATATAAGCTTCCTAACATGGCATTTGAAGCCTTCCAAGATCTGGTTCTAAGATATATCTGTTTTAGTCTTATTGATACATAAATCATTTCTGGATTGTTTTTTTTTTTTTATGGTGCAGCATTTTGGTTTTGTCTCTGTATCCCTACCACCTTGCTTTTTTCAGAGTAGGGACTTAAGGTTTCCAGAATTAATCATAAAAGTTTCCCTCTCTTTAGAGAATCTTAATGGCAAATTAAAGTGGAAACCTAGCTATTTCATCCCTTAATAGCCCATCGTGTCACTTTTATATTGTAATAAACCCTCAAATGATTAGAAAATTTGGTTAGGAGCAAATATTTTAGCAGGATGGGGGTGGTGATGGTGGTTATAATTTGAATTAAAACTAGTTCCACACCTAGATCTGTTTCTAGTCTCACTGATGAATCACTTTACCAAATATTGCTTTGTTGTTATATAATGCCAATAGACTTTAAATTATAAAATATTTTAATACTTTTATGGTCTCATTTCAGATCTAATTATAGTAACTCTATTAAAATAAACTTGTAAAGTAATTTTGTTGGTACCCTGTTCAAAAGCCTTCATTGTCTTTATGTTTTCTACAAGATTTAAAACAAACTATTTAAAGTTTCATCTGGGACTCTTGTTGTCAGGCATCAATTTTATTTCATACTACATACACCCTCTCATATATTGAATGTTTCAGCCAAACTGAAACATTATCTAATTCTGTCCTTTCTTTCCTCCCAGTATTTGAACATGTTCCCTGGAACATGCTCTCTGTAAAATAGAATGACTTGCCATATAATTTTTTCTTTGATTTAGTACAGCATAGTTGCTGCCTTCTCAGTGATCCCCCCACCACAATACCTTTTCCAACTATTAGTAGCCCCTCACACCATCTCCCATCTTCCTTTGTATTTAATATAAGACAACAAACATTTATTAAGACTTTGTCTATTCTAGAATTTTGGATGAAAACATAATCTCTTCCCCCAAAGAGGTTTCATTCTCCTGGAAGGACACAAACTCTAAACTGATAAATGAGTATAATATAATTTGAGAAAATAAAGTACTAATTAAAGAATCAGAGAAAGTTTCCTTTGGAATGTGTCTAATAAACTGAACCTTGAAAGAATGTTGAGATTTTAAGGTGTAGAGAATGTTATTCCAGGTGTATAGATAGCTTTTGCAAAGGCACAAAAAAGGAACATGGAATCCCAAATCCTGGAAATAGCAAAATAGGCAAATTTAGCTGGAACATGGAATGAATGTGTGAAGAACACTAGTGTAGAATGTCTAGATTCTGGTTGTGGAGGTCATTAAATTCCAGGCTAAGATGTTTGTTTTTTATGGCCAATATGGAGCCACTGGAGATTTTTGAATACAGGAGTGACAGGAGTGAGTGGTCAGAACTGCCTTAAGGAAATTAACTTCAACAGTTATGTAAAGAATGGCTTAGAGTGCAGAGAGACTAGATGAAGTAAAACCTATTGGGATGTTCAATCAAATAAGTTAGAGGTGATAAGGTCCTAAGCATGTTACTAAGTCATAGAGAATGTCCTATACATAGAAATTAAGTGACTTACCCAGGATTACACTTATAATGCATGGAAGTGTTAAGGTGAAAAATCACCTTTAAAGGTTGTTATAATAAGTTATGGTCGCCAAGGAATTTACTTATGAAATTCCTAAAATGAAACACTCAAGTCAGAATGGAGTTTATGGAGGTTTAATCACAATGGGAGTAAGAAAAGGGGAGAGGGAGAGAAGGAGAGAGGAGAAAAGGGGAAAAGGTTAACTCAACCTTCTGAGTGAGCTAGAGGGAGTTTAGACCCAAAGGGCCAAGGTAGAGAAGAAAATCAGTCCGATCTGAAGGGAAGCTGTCTGCGGGCCTCCTCCCTCCTCAAACTCTAGCACAAACTGGCATCTAGCCCTGTCTACTGGAAGTGTGCGAATTCCAGAGGCTGTTCCCTACCTCACTTCCTGTGCCTCACAAGTGCCAATGGTGGCTCTAGCTTGACCTAGGACCACCCAGAGGTCTGTCCTTTTTTGCACATGTCTGTTGAGGGCCATATTCTCAAATAATTAAATCTTGAGTTTTGCTGCAGCCCTTCCTAATCTCTACCTGAGTAGGATGGAGATTGCAGTTTCCAAGACCTGACTCTGTTACTCCAAGTATCTCCATTGTCATTGATCAGGAAATAGCTAAAATCCCATCCTCCAAAGAATGGTCTGAACAGGGTGGAGTAGTTTTGAAATTCACAGAAGAGGAGAGGCCTCTGTCTTCCTGACTCTAAGCTCTTCATTCCTTCCCTTTCATCATTGTGCCTCTGTCCTTCCCTGAGAGGAAATCAGTTAGACATTTTTGTCCCCAGAAAACCACATAGAGTTCTTTTGGCACATTTATCTATAGTCCCAATTCTGAATAACTCAAGTGATATGGGCAGATTCAAGCACTGTCCTTTTGAGTGCCTTCCTCCATTACCAGTAAATTCTATGTGTTCTTTAGTTTGAAAATTAAGTCGTTCATGAGGGTCCAGTTCTGCCACAGCTGGGAGATTAATTACATTCATATCCTATACCCTCATTTATAATTTTGCAACAAATCACACCATTTTGCAAAAATCCTACCAACTTTGTGTATATGCATGTGTGTTTTTTGCAAAAGCCTGGCTCAATCCAAAAATAAGAATAAGAAGAATAAAGAAAAAAGAATTTAGACAGTAGTACAGTAGATAATACACATTCAAAGAAAGTACAAAAGTCCCCAAAATTCACAATAGCCCACTTAATTACAATAGCAAACAAACCCACTACCATATTTTACATGAGTTGCTGAGTGACTTAAAAAACCAATGAACTGATAGATATTTGTCACAATTTTTACAGATGTACCAAATCTTTCAACCTAGGCAAACATATTTTTAAAACAAAGTAAAACTTATTTGGGTCCAGAACATCACCAAGAAATCTATATTGTTCTGGTCGAAGTAAATTAAACTGAAGAGTTAAATTATTATGCATGCACAGAAGCTCTTTTGACTTCCTGCTTTATATGAACTTTTTACCTTTAATACAACATTCTGTGACAAGGAAATCACTTTTAAAAGACTGATATATATTAATTTAAGGTCGCCAAGGAATTCAGCTATGTAATTCCTTAATGAAAACTCAAGTCAGCCGTCAACCTTTTATGGAGTTTTAATTACAAACAGGAGGAAGAAAGGAATTAGAGATAGAGAGATAGAGGGAGAGAGAAAGGGGAGAGAAGGGAATAGGGCTTAAATACCCCTTCTGTTTAGGCTGGGCCAAAAGGCCCAAGCCCTTAGATAGCTGGGGCAATGAAAGGAGATCAGTCCCTATTACTCACGTGACCAAAAATGGAGAAACAGTCTCCAGGGCCCCCACCTTCAGCTTCCTTCAGCGCAAGCTTCTCAGAGCACACCGCAACCACTCCGACAAACTCCTCAACCCTCCCCTCGAGTCTTCAGACCCCCCTATCCTTAAGGAAACCATCCAAGTTCCCTCCCCTCAGTCCTCACATCTACCAATCACCTGTCCATCAATTTCCCTGTGCCAATGGAGGCTCTAGCTTAACCCAGGACCGCCCAGAGGTCTCTGGCTTTGCACATGTCTGTTGAAGGTCATATTTTCAAATAATTAAATCTTTGATCCTTTGCTACAGCCCTTTCTAAATCCTGTTAACCTGAGTAGGGTAGAGATTGGAATAATTAAATTTTGATCTAGGCTGCAGCCCTTACTCAATCCTGTTAGGACTGAATAGGGTGGAGATTGATTCCAAGTATCTCCATTGTATCAATTCTAAAATCAATCATGACTCAAAGAAATTCCTGTTCTATGCTTAAGCATAGGTCAAAGTCCTTTCCATTGTTCAGCAAAAGGTTTCTGTCCTAAAGTAATCTTAAGAAGGGAGGAGAAGGAACCTCCCATGCCAATGGGGTTCACATTCCAATAGTCAAGACCCACTATCAATAGGAAATTTTTCAAGTATGAAATTTCCCAATGGTGAAATTTCCAACATTTATAAGTCTAAGAAATTTTGAGGTTTACAATTCTTTATTATATATGGAAGACTCCTTAGATATTACCTTTTAAATTCTGAACTCATTAAATACTCCAAAGGTTGCATACAATTTAACCAGTTTTATTGAGATCCATCCATCATCATCTATGTGGCATTAACAAAGGCAACATGTGATCTTCAATGGATCTAGTGGCAAGGGTTTGGGGCAAGATGTTCATGGACTTATACAATTGATATTTTGTTCTTCAGCAAAGGTAAAGGTACAAATCAAAAATCAATATAGGAAAAACATAGTAGCTTAAAATAATTCAGTATAACAGAAAGATATTGATTAGATTAATACAGATAAACTTTAAAAAAATTAAACCTTAAAGCAATCAATGATATAAGGAAAAGACAAGGTACAGGCAGGCAGTGCAATCAGAATCCTTTTCATCAATCTAATAGACTTGTTCTATGTTATCGGAGAAGAATAAACTCAAAATAGTTATCAGTAAATTTCCAGATCTCTTTTAAAGGTTCTTCCCCCCCCCCCCCAGTATTTATTACCCATTTAGATTTCTTTTGTCAAAGCTCTGAAGTTTCTGATAGAAGCATTGGACAAAATATAAAGAATCCTATATGGGATGTGGTGCAGAAACTGGGCAGGACAAAATGACAATGGGATATAAGGAGATCTCTCCCTTGAATCTTAATATTAGTTTAGCACTCAACTGCAAAGTATCTCAATCAGCACAAAAACCTCCAGGATCAGAAGTAAGAAAACACACTATAAATCTGTAAGCTGCATGAGCTCTATAAGGCTCTGTGGAAATGGAAACTGTTTGAGGTAGGCAAGAAACTGAGCTATGCTTTTTAATAGCATTATTCCTCAAAAAAAAAAGACAATAGATGGGGTCTGTTTACAGAGTAATAAACAAAGGAGGCAAAGGGGTCTGTTTACAGAGTAATAAACAAAGGAGGCAAAACTTTGAGGGAAACAATAGGGTATTTGCATATGATATAAAAAGTACAGTTCCTTGGTGTTTGGGGGTCAAGAGAAAGAGGAAAAAAGCAAGCTTATTTCCCAAAATTGACTTTAAATCCAATGATTTGGAACTAACTCCTCTCCCTGTGAAAAAACCTTTAGTAACAGTTTCCTAAACTAGAAGTCCAGGGTCAGCTTAAAAAAAAATCTGCTTGTAAACTAGAAGGTGTGCAATTTCTTTTCTCCAAGCTGAAAAATGGCTAGCACAGGCTCAAAACCCATGTGGGGTGAGAAAAGGGATTGGGGTAGAAAGAATTTTTTTTTTTATTTCACCCTTGGTCGGGGGGAAGAACATGGGCAGAATGGCAGGCAGGTATGGTCCCTGGCTGTCCGAGGGCCAGAGACTAGGCCATACAGCTCAGGCTGAATCAGCAGCAACAGCAGTGGCAGCAGGTGGAGCACAGTGGCTGCAATGGCGCAAAAACAGGTGGGCAGTAGCTCAGGCTTGAAAAAATATATCTATTCTATCTTTAAAATATTTGAGAATTCTTTCTTTGTGGTCAGCCAAATGTGGGTTTTAAAAATTAATAATCAATAACTATATTATATTTTTAAAGTTTTATTAATAAAAACAAAAGCAAAATAACTGCCTGGTCGCAGGTCAAAGAGAGAGAGAGGGAGGGAGGAGTTACAGCCACAATTAAATACAATCACCCAAAATGTGAGAATGCAGGAAAAGGGAATTTTGGGAAATAGTAGGGACTTCTGGGAGATAAAAGTCCAAAGTTATAAAATCTCCATTTACACACCTCAAAGAGTAATTTTTGTCTCAACACAACTCCCAAAATGAATATGGGATCTGCATTAATGAAAAGTCACCACTTCATCTTCAGACCAAAAAAACATTTTTTGGGGTGAAAATTCCTCTGGTTTTTGGGAATGCACAGAAAACCTAGAATTTCTTCATTGGATTCCTATAACACATTGGTTATTAGAACTTCTGGTTCAAACTAGTCTTTCATTAGGACAAGGTGATTAGCTTTAAAAAAATCAAATAAAATCAGAAATGCTCCTCTTAAGTAAGGGTATGAAGTTCTCAAAAAGGAAGTAAGTGCTTAAAGTTGATTACTGAGAGTTTCTAGACCAACTGTGGAATTGACATCATTAGGATAATAGACAAGTTGCCCTACTGCAAGCTAGCCAAAATAAAACAAGTAATTTATATAGACTTAGTTTTTTGTGTTTTTTGGTTTGTTTGTTTTTTTTAAGCAACGTGATTAGCAAGGTAGTAGACTAGGAACTTTCTCCATTCCTTATGACCTCTCAAATCTCTCCAAAATAAAAATTATACCAAAGAAGTAAAGCAGCTTTTACTCCCTATTATATTTTAAACTTCTTGAGATAAGGGACTATCTTTTGTTTTTTGGGGTGTGTGCTTGACATAAAGTAGGTACTCGATAAATGTTCATTGATTTATTGATTAACCTCTGTCTACCATCCTAAGATACCAAGAACTCTAATGAGATGATAACCTGAATGGAGAAGGCTAATCCCTAACCCCTAAGGAGCTGGTTTAGCACTTCTCCCCGACTAGGACCACACTGACAAAGTGACACTAGTTTACCTGAGGGATTACCATAGAACTTAACTTTGCTTATTCCCCCTCTCCTACCTGACCACCTGCTTGTATCACAGAAAATCAAAAGGCAGACTGTTGTCCCTGACTGGTACTGCCCAGTGACAGCACTCTGTGCTAACCAGAGACTTAAGGAAGAGAAGGAATTGTGGCAGGATGATAGAGTGCATCTACTAGACTTAAAGGAAAATTGGCTAGGATACAAGTAGGGCCAGTTTTGTCCTCTCAGAAATATAATTCTCCAGGATGGGCAGAAGATAAAACAAATCCAACTCTCAAAGGGAAAAGAAAACTGCATTAAAGGGGAAGTCATGAAAAAGTGAGTAATAAGAGAATATAAGTTGATGTGTCAGTAAACATTTAGTAAGTGCCTACTATGTGCTAGGCACGGTGCTGAGTGCTAGCAAGCACTCACAAGCTAAAGGTGTAGACAGCAAGAAAACAAGTATATACATATAAGCTACAAGTGCTACTTTGGCTGGAAAGTAATAGAATTAAAGGAGATTTGGAAAGGATTCCTATAGAAGGTGATATTTTAGTTGAGACTTGAAGGAAGCCAGGAAATGAAGATGAGGAAGGACAGCATTCCAAGAACATGAACTATACGGTGAAAATGCCTGGAGCCAAGAGATGAGTATTTTGTTCATGCAATGGCAAGGAAGTCAGTATAACTGAAATGGAGATGGAGAGTGAAGAATATTGCAAAGTTAGGTATAGGATTTGTGAAGGACTTTGAATGCCAGAGGATTTTGTCATTGATTCTCGAAGTGATGGGAGTCACTAGAGTTTATTGAATAGCTCTGGAGTGTGATATGATTGGATATATGCTTTAAAAAAGTCACTCTGGTTGTAAAATAGAAGAGAGACTAAAGAAGAGAGACATATGACAGACAGACCAACCAGGAGGTTTTTGTAGCAGTCCAGGTAAAAGGAAATATGAGGCCTACACCATAGTGGTAGCAGTATCACATAAAAGAAAGGAGAATATTCAAGAAATACTTCAATGGTAAAATCAAAAGTCTTAACAGTAAGTTGAATGAGAGGGCTGAGGGGTAGTGAGAAAAAGTCAAGAGTGGTACTTAGGTTTCAAGTCTGAAGGACTGGGAGGATGATGGGGCCCTCAATAGTAATAGGGAAATTTGGGTGGTGGAGAAGGATTTAAAGAGAAAGAAAATGAGTCTGGTTTTGGATATATTGAGTTTAAAGTATGTGTAGGACATCTAGTTGCAAATATCTAAAAGACAATTGAAGATATGAAATTGGAGATTAGAGCTGGATAGGTAAGTTTGAGAATCATCAGAATAAAGATAATACAAATCTGTGAGAGTGAATAAAATCACCAAGCAAAATAGTATAGAAGGAGAATAGAAAATAGCCCATGGTTACCCATGGTTAGTAGGACTTACCTGGATGATGATTCAGTAAAGGAGGCTAAGGAGTGGTCAAATAGGTAGGAGAAGAATAAGAGAAAGCTGTGTCCTGAAAACCTAGAGAAATGAGAATATCAAGAAGAGAGAGGTTGATATTATCAAATGCTGCAGAAAGATCAAGTAAAATAAAAATGAGAAAACACTATTGTTTTTGTCAATTAGGAGATCATTCATAACTGGCGAGAGGAGTTTCAATGGAATGATGAAGTTGGAAGCCAAATTGTAAGGAATCCCAAAGAGAAAGTAGAGGTATTTATCATAGATGGCCTCAAGGAAAACAATATCCTAAGGATAAGGAAAATAGCCTGAAATTTTCCTCTTAAGAGGAAGAAAAAAAAACACTGTTAATGACCTTGCACATATAAACCAGTAGGGAAGATATTAATAACAGGAGGAAATGTGGCCTCCAGATCTGCTAAAGGAGCCCATACATCTATGAATCAATGTTGTGAGACAAAGGAAATTGAACTAATACCCCAATGAGGGCAACAGTCTCTGTGAATTTTCAAAAAGTATAGAACCACACTAGGATATTACTCAATGTGTTTAATGAGAAATAAAAAATTATGAAACAAAAATTATGGCCTGCGTGTCAGGATTATCCACAGAACAGAAAAACTGGAATCCATAGTATCAAAGAAACAAGAGGGAACAACTGATTGGGGAAGCAAAGAACACAAGTGAAGAACAACCTGGAGGAAGAGAAGCAAAAAGTGATCATGTTATGAGAAAACATGGAGGGCAGCTGGGTGAATCAGTGGATTGAGAACCAGGCCTAGAGATGGGAGGGTCCTAGGTTCAAATCTGGTCTCAGTCACTTCCCTCCATCTACCATCCTAGATACCAAAGATACCAGTATGAATGGAATGAGGTAAACATTTTCAGATACATATGCACTCATTTATTTTGCTTAACTCCTTAATAGTTCCTAGACCTCAGTGATCCTGAGCAATCACTTAACCCCCATTGCCTAGCCCTTACTGCTCTTCTGCCTTGGAACCAATACACAGTATTGATTCTAAGATGGAAAGTAAGGGTTTTTTGTTGTTGTTTTTGAGAGAGAGAGAGAGAGAGAGAGAGAGAGAGAGAGAGAGAGAGAGAGAGAGAGAGAGAGAGAGAGAGACAGAGAGAGAGAGAGAGAGAGAGAGAGAAAGCATAATCTCCATATAAGCAAAACATATTGGTCTAAAAAAGATGTAACAATTATTAGATTCCCAGAAGAACACAAGTCAAAAATGAAGAAAATAATACAAGGCAACTGCTTAGAACTTCCAAATACACAAAACAAAGTGCCAATTGAAAGAATCCACAAATTGCCTCCAGAAAAAAATAATGTGCGATAAATGCTCTGCCAGGTACCAATATTCTGAGATGCTCACAATCAGCCCCTGTACTTGCAATGGACACAGAAATACAACAGATTTTAAGTACATAGGCATTCATCCTTGTAAAAATTATATCAAAGAATGTGGTCTGACTTGTAATTGAATTCTATTAGAACACTGTCCCATTTCAATCTGAAAACAAAACAAAAATAATTTTTCTCATGTGGATTCCAGCAAATACAAATTATATCACAAACACATACTGAATGAGCCCCCCACAGTGCAACACTATCCAAGGTACCCTACTTATCCCAACTTATACTCACACGTTGAATCTCCCAGGGAACAATTTCCCCTGGTTCAAGGTGCTCTGTGTGTCCATACTTCTAAAACTTTACTTAAGAACCCCTCACTTATGTACTTGCCTCTACTATTTACCTCATAGACATCAGTTCAAAGCAAAAACCCTCACTGAAATAGCATAGCGTGAACAATATTAATAAAACATACCCTATAAACATGGTACTTCTACAAGTACAAAAGGTATCCATGGGAAAAGTGGTCACATACCTAAAGTACTTTAAGATGCCACTATGCTTTCTCTTCTCATAATTATGTGACTTCTATTAGGTGAATTCTTGGTTGAACAGGTTACTTACTCAGTAGGGACAAGTAGACCTCTTCTTCTGTTCAGTTCACCTCCTACATACCAGGGCTCATTTTCCAAGAGATAAGTTTCCTCCAAAGAACTGGATTTTTCTTTGACCATTGGCCCTGTTCTCAGCCAACAACAGAGCCCATCTGTGGCCTCAAATCATTCATTAGAGAATTCTTTGCTTTTTGAAATCCACCAGGAGCTGTCTGATCATATGGCCATTCGATGACTAGCTGCCCTATAAATTGACCAGTGTCTTCCCTTCCTAAAGGGATAACAAAGTGAAAATGCAAGTATGAATATTTCTTTTCATGTAAGACTATAACACTGGATCACCTTTGTTATCTGCCCCATATATTTTGTAATTTCTTCAAATGAGGAGTCTCCTGATCATTCCTGCCAGGTACATCAAAATATCATATTGATGGGTTTTTTTTCCCCATCACTTTCACTTCCTAATTACTCTCTTCTATTTCACTCTCAAAAAAGAACCTTCTTTTTTATGAATGAATGAATGTAAAAAATCCTTATTAAGCACCTATTGTTCTAGGAACTGTTAAGGAGTTAAGCAAAATAAATTAGTGTATATGTATCTGAAAATGTTTACCTCATTCCACTCATACTGCATGGTCCACCTCCTCTCTGCTAAAAGGTAGGAGGCATAGAAATAAGTACATTAATTTCTACAACATTCTTCCTGCATAATTTCTCATTTGTTCTGTGCTTCTTTCCATTTTTGTTTGATTAAGACTCAACTTCAATTTCTGAATGGGTAGTATTTCAAAACTTAGCCATCACCAAAAAGAATCTCAGAAGAGATTTGCTCTTGTTTCAGGAAAGAGTTTCAGATCATTTAAAGAATTCTACCCTTTCTTCTCTTTCTGAGCTCAGATCATTGCTTCTTTACAATGTCTACCCTAATATCTGTGAAACAATGGAGAAACACTCTGGATTGTACATTCAAATGCATATCATCATCTTGATTTTAGGCTTTCTTCATCTACTTTACATTTCTTCTACAGATAGGTTTAACTCTTTTAGTGATCATGGACCTCATTTAGAGGACTCTGCAGTATTCTAGGGCTTAATACAATGAGTACAATATCATTTATTTGCAAATGAAAGCATCATGTTAGCCCTCTCCAGACTATTGTGGCAGAGACATGAAGAGAGAGAGAGGTTTTGCAGGACTTGTGGAATGAGATGCAGGGCTGGAGATCTAGCTCTAGATGTCAGTCAAGAGAGTATTCCAATGGAATGTTCCCAGGAGGGGCAGTTGGGGGCTTTTGCTGGCCACACTGAGAATAGAAACTTGGCTTTTGGTCTCTGTGTCTCTGACTGGAGGTCACTCTCTCGCTCCCTGGAAGTTTGAGGCTGGCTGAAAGACCTTTGTGAAGCTGATTTGTTTTTGTTTTTGTTTTTTTGTTGGGGGGGAGGGGTTCTCTGGTTCTGAGCAGTTGAAGTTGACACTGAAGAGATTTTCTTGGTAAAGAAGAAAGAAGATTCAAACAGTTGTCTTCCATCTCCCTAACTGTCTGGAATACTTCCTCAAAACTTTCTAAAATTATCCCCGTAGTCTAGGGAAACCCTCATACCTCTTACCTCAGTTTCCCATCCTGTTACCCCAATAAACCCCCTGACTGAGAAAGCAACTGGAGTATCTTTATAGTTCACTCAGGAGGGAGGGAAGAAACAAAGGCTTCAAGAAGATTTGGGAGGTGAGGGAGGCAAAAGGGAGAGGTTGGTTAAGGGAGGGAGTGAGGGAGGAAGGGGGTTAGGAAATAGATTGATCCATTAGCAATCAGTAGGGACCAGTAGGCAAACCCCAGAGTAAACCCCAGAACAGTGTCTTCAGTGTACCAGCATCCCTGTGTGGTGGCATCCCCCAGCATTTCTCATTTCTACATCCATTACTACCAAGCAGTTTCAGGTCCCTGTAGCAGCTCTCTCAAGTCACAAGCCAGAGAACAACAGTTTCCCCTCAGTTTACCTCACTCTCTCAATAAGAAATAGGTTTCCTCAGCTTACTATTTTATTTCACTATGCTGCTGTAAAGGTTGGTGAATGCTTTTTTCAAGTATGTATCTCCTGGTTTATACTTCAAAGGGGTATGAAACCAGTTATTTCTATTGTCTATTTCTATGTCTTTCAAGGAATCTTGACTGATTTTGACTTGTGCATGATTGATGCCTTGGATTGACTAGCTAGACATGATATTTTATTTTACCAAATTAAAAAAATTTATAACTGCATTATGGTTTTGCATTATCTAAACCTTTCAGCTGATTTATGACTCTAAAGGTATGGTAATATAATCTGGAGTGGCTGCCTATTCTTTTCTCAGTCTATAAAAATAGGTGAGGTCTGATCTTTCAGGCTGAGGTGTTAAAACACACACATACATACATCTCTAAAATTGGAAAATGTAACCAATTGTTTTGTACTCTTTCATAACCTCAGACCCCACTTACATTCCATGTATACACATGAAATGTCTGCCTGATCCTAGACCAGATCTTTATAGTTATGATCAGGTCATTTAGTCTCTATGCCTCAGTTTCTTTCATCTGTAAAATCATTTTTCAGCATCCTTCTGCCTCTGAATCCTGTAGTCTTCAGCCTCTTGTTTTAATCTTCTATTTCTATGCCTAGTTTTCTGACTCTGTTCCTGTCCAGGGTAACCTTTGTCTCTGTTGACCAACCCTCTGCTTTGTAAAACCACCATCTTGCTGTGTGTCCTGACTCTTCTCTAAGAAGGCCTGGGGACAGTATTCCTTTTTTTTTTTTGCCAGCTGAAAGAATACATTTTTATGCCAGAGGTCATGGATAGGTTCATTTTGTGGTCCATATATCAAATACCAACTCCCCCCAAAAAAAGACATTATCCTGTTCTACATATTGATAGTTTATTCTGATATGATTTTTCACTTCACTATTTCTTATGCCTCCATTTTTAGAAGTTATGTTAATAGTGCTTATATAGTGAAGATATTTATACCTAAATATTGTCTAAGCTACTTAATCACTAGCAACTTAACCTATATCTACTTTCATTTCCTAAGCAACGATATTCTTAAAAACAAGAAAGTTGAGCCTTTTTTGTAAAGAAGTATTAGATGTTTAGTGATGTTGTTAGACTGTCATTGTTCAAGCTGATAATCTCTGACTTATTTGTACTGAAATTAAGAGATAAAAATAAAACAATAAAAACTAGTCATAATTGCATAGATATAGTGACTTTAATATTTTATTTTAGGTTCTTGCATACACAGAGGGACTTCATGGAAAATGGATGTTCAGCGAGATTCGAGCTGTATTTTCAAGACGCTATCTTCTCCAAAACACTGCTCTGGAAGTGTTTATGGCAAACAGAAGTATGTCTTTAAATATTTCAAAGGAAATTATGCTCATAATTCTTGAACATTGTTTGAAAATTTTCTTGATTCTTTTTCTTTCATTTGTCCTCATATCAGAAAAAAAGTTCTGAGTTCCAACTCAACCACTTTCTGAATAGAGTATAAATTTAGTTTTTTATAAGATAATGCATTGCTATAACAGAACAATAACAACAAATACTTGAAAATTGTCTCATATGTTTTGTGCTTTTCTTCTTTTCTAAATAATGTTTTCTCTTCTCAAACAGCCTCAGTAATGTTCAATTTTCCTGACCAAGCAACAGTAAAAAAAGTTGTGTACAGCTTGCCTCGGGTTGGTGTAGGAACCAGCTATGGTTTGCCACAAGCCAGGTAACTACCATGTTACAAGTGTTTTGTGTTTTCTTAACATATTTGATATTCAATATGATAACTATAGAATAATTATACCAGTATGATTAATAAGTTATGTTTACTTCAAGGAATATACTTCTATTTGTATATTATTTGTAGGAAAATATATTTCTTCAAATACAAACTGTATCTTTGAAATAAAATTTATTTAATAAGAAAAATTAGATATAGTTTTACACTAAAGTCAATTAAATATATGTTAAATGCACTTTATATGTATAGCACTAGAAGAGATATAAAGTTCATGTAAAACCCCATGCCTGCTGTCTTGAATTGATATTCTAATAGAATACAAAAGATACTAATGCATATAATTTTTAATAAACAATATAAATGCTAAATGCATGCAGTGGTATAAAGCAAAGTGCTTTGTGATGTCTTAAAAGGAAATTCATTATCATCAAGGGCTGGAGTTCAGGGAAAGCTTTATAAAAGATGTGACTTTAGACTTGGTCTTTAAAGGTTGCATAGAAATTCATTATATAGAAAGGAAGCAGAACACAGTAGGCACAAGCAACAGAGCAAATAAAATCATGAAAGCAGAAATGTTTGGGTGATAGATAGTAATCCAGTTTGGTTGAAACATAAGTACATGAATGGGAGTTCTATGAGATAAGGTCAGGGCTACATGACTCTAAAATGTGGAAAGCCTCAAATCCCAGGAAAAGGGATTTTAACTTTATTTGGGAGATACTATGATAGTGTAAATAATTGATAGAAGCAAAGAGGGAGTCAATCAGTCAGCAAGCATATATTAAGCTCCTATTTTGTGCTAGGTACTATGTGAGGTGAAAGAGTATCTAATTAGGAAACTATAAGTAGGAGGCTAGATATACAGTAATGAGGTCCTGTACTCTAGTCAAATAAAGTTTAAAGGCATTTATTAAATGCTGACTAAGTGCCAGGCACTTTGTTAAACTCTATGAATACAAATGCAAATAGAAAGAAAGAATCCTTGTCCTCAAAGAGCTTACATTCCAAAAAGGGAAGATAGTACATCAAAGAAAGCTGGAAAGATAAAGGCACTTGGCACTGTGAGGTTCAGATGAGATAATACTTGTAAAGTGCTTAGCTAGTGCTTAGAAAATAAAGGTTAAGTGCCTTGAAAAAGGTCACACAGCTAGTAAGTATCTGGGTCTGGATTAGAACTCAGATCTTCCTTACTCCAGATTTAAGGTGGAAGGTAACAGGCTCAGTTTTGGAGACATTGAGGTTGAGATAGCAGTAGGATATTCATGAGAACATGCCCAGAAGAGAGTTAAAGATATGGATCTGAAGCTCAGAAGGAAGGTCGACAGAAACAGAGGTCATTACTGAAAACACGGGAGTGAAAAAATGCCAATTCAAGAAATGAAGAGAACAAGAGATCAAGGATAATTTTGGAGGGCCTTTCATATTCATATATACACACACAAATTATAGCCTGAAAAATAAATTGTGGAAAATAAAGGTTAAGTGATTTACCTGAGATATGAAACAGCTAGAAAGTATCTGAGGCTGGATTTAAACTCTGACCTTTCTGACTCCAGGCCCAACATTCTATCCATTGCTTCTTCAACCTAGCTGCTTCTAATAGATTAAAAAGAATATTGGAGATGTTGATGGAGAAGAATGGAGCAGGACAGTGGCAACTATTTTTATTTATAAACTGAAACACTGGAAAGCAAACTTATTTTTTATTGACTAATGACTTTGAGACAATTTCCTTAACTATATATTATTGTTAAGATGATTCTGCTAAGCCATCTTCTGATTTTTAACTTTTTAAAAGACCCATGTTTTCGACTACAGTATGTTACAAGCATGAAATAGAATTACTTTTAAAATGAATAGTATCTATCATGTGAAATTTAAAATACCATCTTCTCAGTTATAAACCTTTTAGATATTAGTCAAATCTGGAATTTATTTTTAAGTATAATTATTATTGATAAAAATAGTTGAAAAATTACTAAGTTCTCTAATAATTGTCATTGAAATTATTAATATGTACATATCAGACAATTTAGTGCATTTTGATTTGAAAATACTTGTGGCTTCAAAGTATCTAATTTGTATTTCATTACTAGGAGAATATCCTTGGCCACTCCCCGACAACTTTATAAATCTTCTAACATGACACAACGTTGGCAAAGACGAGAGATCTCTAACTTTGAATATTTAATGTTCCTCAATACCATAGCAGGTAAGGTATCTGACTCTTTAATTCCTCATAAGTATGTTAATATTGGTCAAAATCATCACCACCATCAGTGATAGAATACATTTTTATCTTTCAAGTTTGTCTACAATGTTATGCTAGATTGTGAAGCAATTGTATTAAGTTTTTTCAGAAAATGCACAGTCTAGCACCTAAATTTTATATTTTTTATTGATGAAGAGACTGTTCTTTGCTCTCTTTCTGCCATTTCCATTTCTGACAGCTTTGTCTGAAGCTTTATTAGAGTCAACAAACCTTTGCATAGGAGTGTCTACAAATAATAATGGGAAAATATAATTTCACTACTTCGTCATTTTTAGCAACAGCAACTAGACAGGAGAATAACTACAGTATTCTGCCTAGTACAGATGTCATCTAGATTGTGGCATGATTGGGTTACTACATTTTTTCTTCTTCAGACCTTCAAAATAAAATATAAATCAGATTAGATATTTCAAATAATGAATAACTGTCATCAGCACAGGCAGTATTATTTGCAAATGAAAAGGATATTTCCTTTGAATGAAATGAAATGTGGTATTTTTGCTCATCCAGTGAATATCACTAATTAAGCATATATGTGAGGCTTCTCCGCTTTTTCTTGTTATTTCTAAATTATAGGATCAAATAGAGATAAATGATTTTAGTTTGATTTGTGGATAAAAAAAAACTTAGACTCTTATTACTATACAATTCATTAAACATATAAAGATTCCCAGAGCAATGGGAAGTCACTCTTATTGTGGGGGAAAATGATCATCTTTAACTTGATCTGTAGACCAAGTAATCCCAGTTCTCTGAGGTGGGAGTACTATAGTGCCCTGGTAATAGGACTATCTCTCTTATATTTTTTTTCAGGATAATTCCAGAGATCTCTGTAGCTAATCAAAAAAGTAGCTAATATAACCCAGTTGAAATTTTTTTACTCAGGTGTTACACATTAGTAATGGAAGATTGGTCTTATTACTTCTAAATCAGTGTCTTTTACTTCTTGCATTTTATTAATATAACTAAGGTTTTGTCTACCTGGCATTGATCACTTCAAACTTGGCATTTGGAAAAATTAACAACTGAAAAATGAAATGAAAAATAAAAAATAACTCCTTTAGATACAGGGAATTTTCCCTGCAAACTAAATCTATTTTTTTAAATGAGGCATGAGGGGCATGGCAGTCAATAATATTGAACAATTATTAATCAAATAGCATATATTTTCAGTATGTATTATATTCGTGCTTTTCGTGATGTTATTTTGAATCTACAAAATCCTGCAGCAATTTTATTTTGTACAAAGGAAGAAACTACTTTGCTGACATTGGTATTAGAGGTGATATTAGGCTACTTCAAGTAATTTCTTTTTTATATTTTAACATACTTAATAGCATATGAGAGGAAGCTAAGTGCTATATGGTAGAATATGTAGGACTTGAAGACTTGAGTTTAAATTTTACCACAATCTTACTAGCTTTGTGATACTAGGCAAAGTTTTAGTTACAATTAAATAATCATGCATGAGTTCAAATTACTTGACACTTTGTATTAACTATTAAGTCCAACTTAATTATAACACAGATGTGAACTTTTATGAAAAGATCAGGAAATAAATCATGAATACATTGACTACATTATAAAATTATCTTTGCCTTAATTTTGTCTTTTGGGAATTAAAAACTTAAAACCTTATATATTCTCTCTCTTGGACCAAAGAAATTTGTATTTCTTTTGGAGGAAACAAATTGTTAATGTATGGTACTTTAACTTTCTAGTTCAAGAGTATAAGATGTGTTTAAAAGTGAAGTATAAAAAGATGCAAAACATAGTTGCTTGCCCAAAGAACCTTACTCTGTAGTTGTATCATTATGTATAGTTATGTATATATACGTACACATATATGTATGTATATGTGTGTGATATGTGCTCACACATATACATATTTTTTAATATGGGTATACCTCAGAGATATTGTGGGTTCGATTCTAGACCATTGTAGTAAAGTGAAAATTACAATAAAGGAATCACGTGAATTTTTGTTTTCCCAGTACATCTAAAAATTATGTTTACACTATACTATAGTCTATTAAAAGTGAAATAGTATTACATCTAAAATAATGAACATCCCTTAATTAAAATACTTTATTAATTAAAAAATCCTAATCATCATCTGAACCTTCTTTGAATTATAATCCATTTGCTGATGAAGGGCCTTGTCTTAATGTTGATGGCTACTAACTAATCAGGGTGCTGGTTGCTAAAGGTTGGGGCAATAGACAAGTCACCATTCTTCTGTGTTTTAGGTAACTCCTTGAGGTAATAAATTACAGAGAAGTTGCTGACCTACTTTGGCTGAAAGAGTTTCCTCATCTGAGAGTTACTATATTAATAAGATGACAAATCCTAATCATCGATCCTAATCCCTATCTGTATGTGTGTTAGTATATACAGAGCAGTGTTTGGGAGAGACTATTCTTCCAAAAATGTCTACAAAGAGAGGCTAATCTGAGAAAGTAAATGAGAGATTATTTCAAGTAGTATAGGATAATGAAGACATAAACTGAAATAGTAGCAAGTAAGGGAAAAATGCAAAGGAAAGTACTAGGTGTTATGAGCTATACTAAGAAATATGAGACATAGCCTATAGCTTCAAGGAGATTGCAATTTAGTTGGAGAAGTTAAACAGTGCTTATGAAGGGGTGGTATAGAGAGAGAAATGCTATGGGAGTTAGAGAAATGACAAATGAATATGCTGAAATAGTTGAGAAGGACTCTGTAAAGAAATGGGATTTGAGATATATCTTTAAGGATATAAAGGAATGAAAAGGTATTTATTAAGCTGTTACCATGTGCTAAGTACTATGCTAAGCACTGAGTATAGAAATGTAAAAATCATTATCAGGCTTTGAGATATTTATATTCATGATATATATATATATATATTGTATATACTTATATAGTTCAATAAATATATTATACATACTTATAATAATGGTTATTAAAGCTTAAACCTGAACTAAGATTTTTGGAACACCTTGAATAAGAGAAGTCATAGCCAAGAAAGGGTATTCTGATCTAGAACCCATGTATAGAGCAGTAGGAGAGCTGATGGATATTCCCTTTTCAGGATAAATGGCAATAATAATTTGATTATGGCTCTCCAGAGAAAAGGCAGGTACAAATGAGTGGGTCTAGAGGAAGAGAGGTGTTACATGGGATGGATGCATGCAGCAACAGGGTGAATGGCAGGAAGATAGGTTAGAGTAGACTGTTAATTAGTGGTAATGTATTTTCTAATAGAGATAATATAGGCCCCAAAGCAGAAGTTCCAGAGCTAAGTGTAGATCTTAGATTAGTGGAGAATACATTCCAAGCAGTATAAGGAAAAAGTACAAAGATGGCAATAATATAACATGTTCAAGGAACAGTGAAAGTTGTAATTGAGAGCTTATATTGGGATTAATGTTAAATAAATTAAACAAGAAAAATGGAATTAAGTTATTTATTTGTTGCAATTTTACAATGGTAGATTTAGGATTTAATCCCATAGTACATACATCAACAGTTATCTGATTGTAGAGACTTTTTGTATGACCTTCCAATTGACTTTAACAATATGCAAATTGTTTCCCCAATATATTGATTAATATATCATGAAAAACAAAATCATTACATTGCTACAGGCAATGCATTCTACCTATTAATTGTATTTGATCTGCTGGATTATTGTTCTTTTATGGCAGATTAGGTTAACTATGATAACTAGCCATATAACAATTACTCAAACACTCTAAATACTTTCTATGACATTAAATTCTTAAATAGAAGTTTCAGTTCACATTATGCCATCCTTATTACCTCTTTGAGTGATGGCTTTAATAATACCCTGACTAAGATATGATTTATAGCAGAAATCCCCAACTAGTTCAAAATTAGGAAAACTGTCAGCACCAATGACCATATCAATAACAAAAAACAACAGAATTTATGCAATTATATTGATGCAGAAAAGGTTTTTGACAAGATACAACATTTATTTCTTTTAAAAACGGTAGGAAGCTTAGAAATAAATAGGGCTTTTCTTAAAATGCTAAGTAATATCTATCTAATACCAAGAGGAAGCATTATCTGTAATAGGGATAAACGAGAAGCCTTCCCAATAAGATTGGGGTAAAGCAAGGATGTACATTATCACCAAAAGCAAGGATGTACATTATCACCATTATTATTCTGTATTATATTAGAATTACTAGTTATAGCAAAAAGAGAAAAAAAATTGAGGGAATAGCAATAAGAACAGGGAAACAAAACTATCACTTTTTACAGATGATATGATGGGATACTTAGAGGACTCTAGAACATCAACTAAAAAAACAGTAACAACTTTAGCACAGTTGCAGTTTATAAAATAAGTCAACATATATTAGCAGCATTTTCAATTTATTACCAACAAAACCCAGCAGGAATCAGTAGGGAAATAAAGGTGAATGAAGGCAACCTAAATTACCAGAAAGTTGTAATGGTTGATCAGTAGAATAGATTAAGTATACAATATACAAAAGTAAAAAACTACAGTAATCTATTATTTAATGAACCCAAAGATCCAAGCTTTGGGGACAAGGATTCACTATTCAACAAAAACTGCTGGGAAAACTGGAAAGCAGTTTAGCCGAAATTAGGCATAGACCAACATTTTCTACCATTTACCAAGGCACTATAATAAGGATATTGATTAAGTATTGATAAGTGTAATAGATGACATTTGAGGGTGTATTTTGATGGACACTAGATAACTAATGGATCAGGTAGTTATCTTTTTTGCCTAACCTCCTCCCTTTTCCTCCCTCTTCAGAAGACTTTCAGCTTCCCCTCCCCCCTTCTTCATTCAGTCTCCTTCAAGTCACTCGGTGAGAGCTATGAGGTTTTAATGAAATAGTTCTTAATCTTCTTTGTCAAACAAGGGGTTTATTTGGGGAAGACAGGATAAGGGTGGAGGATGGAGGTAAGAGGAATAGGGTTTTCCCTATTCTCTACAGTGAGTCTAGGTTGGAGGATATTGAGAGAAATGGCAATTCAGTCACTGGCATGAAACAGAACTAGTCAGAGAGATATATGAGGACTACTGTCTTTCTTCTTCCTTTGAATCAGCCAAAGCCAAAAGACCTTCAGCTTCAGTCACCACCATCAGCCAAAGACCTTAAATCCAGTCAAACTGTTGGCTCTTGCCTCCAACTGTTTCCCAGTAACATTCCAAATGGAATGTTCATTTGACTGACAGATGATCAATCTCCAGCTTCTTGTCTTATTGCATGCATGCCTCTACCACATAAGATAAGAAACTTTAAGAAAGGTATTTCTGAGACTGTAGGCAAAGCAGAGTCCTGGGCATGAGCTGAGAACTTGGAAGGAGAAACAGCAGGCAAAGTTCTGAAACTTGGTCAGGGTCTTCTGGGAGTTGTTCTCTAGCTTCTGATGAAGGCAGACTCAACTCAGACCTTGTAGGCAGACTCAACTCAGACCTTGTTCTCTGCTGGTGATAGGAAAGAAAGAACTTTGTAATGATTTTAAGAGGTTTCTTACTTTCCTGGCTGTGAGAATTCACTCTGAAGAGAAAGCTGTCAAATCTGCTGTGTTGGAGAACAGTTTTGGGGAGGAGAAGGACCAAAGGCCTGTTTTGCCTGAGCTCTGTGAGACATCTCAGAGATATACTCTGGTCATTTAACCTGGGAGACATTGAGCTAACTGACTCTCGTTACTTGGAGACATTTTAAACAATATTAAGTTATTTTAATAAGGATTATTGATTAGGTTTTAGTCAGATAGCGTGTTATGGGTTTTTAGTAAGTGTTAAGCAGGTCAGAGTAGCTTGAAGAAACTGAAGACTTTGCTGTGAGGTGTAATAATTAAAATAGTGGAAGATATAAATTGTAGTAAATTTAAGAGTTGGAGAGTAAATTGTGACCGCAGAAAATATGTTTTCACTACAGTGTCTTGTTTTTAAATCAATATATAAGGTGGTCGCCAGGGAAATATTCCCAATTATTAAATATACCCAAGTCAACTGGGTTTTATAGAGATTTTAATTAATTACTACAATGAGGAATTAAAGAAAGAGAGAAAGAGAGAAAAAAAGGAATAATGAGGAAAGGATAGGCCAGCCCAGGGCAGCCCTGGCCAACACAGGCCTAAGCCCTTAAGAGAAAGATCAGTCAGTCCTTAATCACTCACCACAAGAGCTGTCCAAGCAAGGATTCTAGTGACACCAGGCCAGCATCATCTCAGCTGCCTCCACCAGCTCAATCCTCAATCTGAATGTCCATCTGAATGAATCTGAGCTCCTATTTAAAGGGCATTTTCTCCTATGTCACCTCCCCTAAGTCCTTCCATCTACCAATCACAGTAGACATTTTTCAAAGGACAGACCATTCTTAATTCACACCTAAGAAGCTGTAAATTTTTGAGTAATTCACACCAGGAAAGCTCTGAGTAAGTTTCTCACCTCTTTGTTCCTTGTAAATTCACAAGTTGCTTGACCTTTATAGGTACTTAGCCCCCTTTTGTATTAGTCCTAAAATAGGCATGGCTTAAGTATGGGTTTAAGTACTTTTCATTGTTCAGCAAAGAGTTTACCACTTTATCTTCCCCTAGGGCAGACTTAAGTAGGGGTAGAGTAGAGGTCTCACATTCCTGATCTAAGTACCTTCATTGTTTAAAATGAGGAATAGTCTTAACCCAACCTTATGAAGTAAGGTCTGAGAATTTTTAAGGTTAACAGAGGCAAACATAGGAAAGTGGGTGGATACTTAGTTCCTTTTAATGTTAAGGCTTTTCTTGTTACTAATCCTTATATTCATATTCATTAAATGTAAATAAAAGTTTTTTCTATAAATATTTAGTCTTCAACTAGTCATATACCAGCCTAGTAAAGGGGGAGTCACTCCAGGCTTTCCTTCAAGGAGAGCTGAAAGATACTTTGTAATCAGCAAGCAAAGTATTTTACTATAGCATCTTCCTCAATAACATTTATAATCCCAATACTTCAGTACCAATAAAATTGGATACATGATTTAGACAAATTAGAGAAAAAAATTACCAGTAGGTAAGGAAAGAGTTTATGATCAAATAGGAGATAGAGAAGATCATAGAATATAAAATGAATAATTTTGATTACATTAGGTTCAAAAGAATTTACACAAACAAAATTTAATTTGGACAAAATTAGAAGGAAACTGGGGGAATTTTTTTTATAGAAAGTTTTTCTGATACAGGTCTTATTTCTCAAATATGTGGGGAGCTGAGTCAAATTTATAACAATAGGAACTATTCACCAGTGGTCGAAATGAACAAGCAGTTTTCAGAAGTAATCAAAGCTATCAATAGTCATATTTAAAAAATGCTCTAAATCACTAATAATTAGACCAAGGCAATTTAAAAATACTTTACACATTATATTCAGTAACATGATAGAAAAGGAATATGATAAATGCTGGAGGAAATTTGGAAGAATTGAGGGACAATCTATAACTATGTCCAAAGGGCTATAAAACTGTGCAGGCCCACTGGCCCAGAAATACTGCTACTAAATCTGTATCCCAAAGGGATCAAAGACAAAGGAAGAGGCCATTTGATCAAAAATATCTATCAGTTCTTTTTGTGATGAGAAAAAGAATTGGAAATTGAGTTGGCGGGGGATGCCAAGGAATGGCTAAACATATGGTATATGATTGTGATAGAATGATATAAGAAATTATAAAGAGAATGATTTCAGAAAAAACTGAGAAGATTTACATGAATTGATGCAAAGTTAAATGAAAAGCAGAACATTTTACATATTAACAACAAAATGGTAATGATCACATTAACTGTAAAAGACTTAGCAAATGTAATCAATACAATCCAAGACAGTTCCAAAGGACTCATTGTGAAAAAATGATACTCATCTCCAGAGATGGAACTGGTGAATTCTGGGTACAGATTGAAGCATATTTTTTCAGCTTATTTTATTGCTTTTTTTTTTACGCTGCTAATATGAATGTATGTTTTGCATAATTTTACACATATAATGAATATCAGAGTGCTTGCTTGCCTTCTCACTTGGTGGGAGGGACAAAATTTAGAAATGAAAACTTTAAAAGGATTTAACAAAAGAATAACGTCTTTTCAAAGGAAGATACCATAAAATAGACAGAAAAATCTCTGAGTGGATACAATAAGTCATTGTGAAACAAAATTGTATCTTCAGGGTTTTTGTTCCCTCTCTTAAACTGAAATTCCTTATCAAAGATGTGAACCAAAAGGAAAATAAGTTGTTTTGTCCTGTTTATCTGAGAGATATCTGAATGTTTATCTGAGAGAGTTAGTATTATGTCTGAAAAACCAGTGATCCATCTTAATTTATAATTTTACATTTCTGAATACTTTAATGTGCTGATTTTATATTGTTTTTTGTTTGTAAGAATTGTGAAGATTGAGTGTTTGGTTTGAGCCTATAATTTTACTAATGTGGGTAATTCCTATTCTGGCAATTCCTCCTAACAGTTTAGATTGGCAGATCTCCTATAATTAGTAGTTTAAAGAGTTGCCTCAGGCTCAGCCTTTGGTCATATAATTAGTATATATCTGGGGTAGAACTTAAATCTCAGTCTTCCTGAATTCACAACCACTACACCTCATTGCTTCTAATTATAGAATACTTTTTTTTTAATTGGCCTTTTGCATACTTTGTGTTATATCAGACATTTTTGTGCATAGGCATATGGCATCCATTACCATCTTATATCTATGTTTCAGCCATCAGTCAACAATAATTAATGTGCCAGGCTCTGTGCTAAACTCTAGGTATAAAAAGAAAGGTGAAAACATTGTCCCTACCTTCAAAGTGGTTGCATTATAATAGGAGGAGGCAATATGCAAATATTATATACATAAAAGGTTATAAAGTGTACATCAAAGGTAATCTCAGAAGGAAGAGACTAGTATTTCCAATATTGGAGAATGGGGAATGCAGAAAAGACTTCCAACAGAGAAGGTAGAATTAATCTGAGTCTTGAAGGAAGCCAGGAAAACCATTAAGTGGAAGTAAAGGACCAGAGCATTCCAGAAATGGGGACTGTATGTGGTAAAATTTAACTACAGTATGCATGAATCATAGAGTACAGAGAGGGAAGTCAAATCCCTCTAAGCAAGAAGGTTGGAAAGGTAGGAAGGGGCCAAGTTATGAAAGTTTTAAAATGCCAAACAATAACCCTTATATTTGGTCATATGGCTAGAGCTTAGTACAGTGCCTGTCATAGGGTATGTTCCATGTCTTTTGAATTGTTTCTTTGTGGCTCTTTGCAACATATTCTTTTTCTTTCTTTCTTTCTTTCTTTCTTTCTTTCTTTCTTTCTTTCTTTCTTTCTTTCTTTCTTTCTTTCTTTCTTTCTTTCTTTCTTTCTCTTTCTTTCTTTCTTTTTTCTTTCTTTCTTTCTTTTTTCTTTCTTTCTTTCTTTCTTTCTTTTTTCTTTCTTCTTTCTTCTTTCTTTCTTTTTTCTTTCTTTCTTCTTTCTTTTTTCTTTCTTTCTTTCTTTTTTCTTTCTTTCTTTTTTCTTCCTTCCTTCCTTTCTTTCTTTTTTCTTCCTTCCTTCCTTCCTTCCTTCCTTCCTTCCTTCCTTCCTTCCTTCCTTCCTTCCTTCCTTCCTTCCTTTCTTTCTTTCTTTCTTTCTTTCTTTCTTTCTTTCTTTCTTTCTTTCTTTCTTTCTCTCTCTCTCTCTTTCTCTCTCTCTTTCTTTCTCTCTTTCTCTCTCTCTTTCTTTCTCTCTTTCTTCTTGCTTTCCTTCAGTGATTTAACCAAAAACCCTTACCAGCCCATCCTCCACTTTTACAAATTGAACATTAACATCCTCCATTCAGAATTTTTATAGCTTCACATTTTGTTTTGTTCACTCATTCCAGTTTCTCTGGCACATTTTATGTATATTTTAAATACTTCCCCCACTTTTGTTATTGCTTATGCAATATCATCTGCATAAGCTATAACTGGACAACATTCCAATCTCCACATAGAAGAACAGTTGTCTCTTTGGAGCAAGAATCTTGCCAGCCCACGAGGGTGTCTTCTGCCCAAGCCATCAGCACAGAATGGAGTAGAAGAAACAATCCCAGAAAACTCTCTCCCAAGACCTCGATCTCCTCTATGGTCTCATCCTTTAAAGCCCCTTTTCCCACATCTCTTCCTGTCTCTCTCTGAGCTGATCTATCACCTCTCAAGAACCAATCAAAGTCTCTCTGACCCACTCTTAACCCTTAGTTCTAGGTCATGTTCCTAGGACTCTTAACCTGTGACCTCTGTTTTGAGCATTCCAACTGCTAATCAGATTGGTTGGACAAGAAGAAAGTTCACGACCCTGGGAGGAAGGGGTTCCCTTTACTTGTCTAACCTGATTATGAGAAATAATAAGTTTCCATGGCCTTCTACCAGTTTTCCCCAGTGTATCTTTACCCCCATTTAATTTTTTCTTTCAGCATCATTAAAACATAACAAGATCTTGTTTCTCATTTAACTATGAGGTAATCACATATCTGTGACCTCTTATGATAGTAGGTTTGTGGAGAGACTTTTTTTATCATCCTCCTTCCCATTAGAGTGTAGTAGTTTATCTTTATCAAGTAATTGTTCATTAGTATTTATCAATTTATTTCATGCTTGACTCTCATATTTGTATTTCAGAATTCCAATGTGGTTATTAGCTCTTTTCATTAGGAATATTTGAAATTTCCTCTCATTGAGGGTCCATTTTTCCCCCTGGTAGTAGTATACCTACTTTTTCTGAGTAAATTGTTCTTGATTGTAGACTATTTTTTGCCTTTTGGAATGCTATATTCCATAGTCTACATTCATAGTCATAACTACTGGATTAATATTTCTTCACTCTAATAACAGACTCCCCCTTAAACCCCGCAATTCTAGGAGCAAAATTCTTGGCAAATACCAGCTAGGCATTTAATAAAATGCCTGCTGGTTGAGTGATCTTTAAAATGTGGCTTCACTTCAATTTCTTTACCATTTCTTTAGAATTTTGAAATTTTAGCCTGTGTTCAGGAAATGAAGCCAGTGGCTTCAACTTTGTTTCTTAACATTCTCTATGATTTTGAACATTTCACAGATTTCTTGTTTGCTAGTATTTCGTGAGTTCAATTTGATCTCCTTAAATTCTTCCCAGGATCTGAGTATTGAGTATATCTGATACTCGTTTTAAACCAAATGTTAGATAATGCTTTTGATTTTACAAAAAAATTAACGTGACTGTGCTTTTTTGTCTTGCAGAGATGTTCTTCAGTTATGCTAGTAAGCATCTTGGTACATTAATAAATTAAGCATTCAATAGATTTTTTCACATCATAATACATGTGAAACAAAGATAGGTCTTCAAATAGCTAAATATTATTTATGGGAAAAGAAAAGAAGCTACTTGAATTATAATTCATCTAAATGAAAATTCTCATTTTTTGAAAGCTATACATTTATTTTGGAGATCTGTGTCTATGAATCACATGATATGTAGCATTTTACTAAAATCTAATTTTAATTTATAATTTCTAGTTTCCTTTATTTTGGTTAAATGTTTCTAAAATATACATTTTATTGTGTTACTTGAGTAATATTTTAAAATATTAAAAATTCATCATCTTGCCTTTTAAAAAATGATAAAATGATTTTCCAATAAAGCTTGTTATAAATGATCCCCTTTAACTAAACTTTTAATAAAGGTTTGTGAAGTTTTCATATGATCAGCTAATGAATTCAGCATAACTTTCCCCTATTCCAACCTTTTTCTCCTGTTTAGCATTTTCCACTTTTTTTACCCTGTGATGTACAAGCCCTCACTGGTTAATTATGTATATATTTAGCTACTGCATGTGTTGGGCTTATTATTGTCATCTAATTAGATGTAACTTGAACTGCTTGCTTCTAGAAAAATCATTAAAAATTCTTTCCTAATGACCTAGAGATGACAAAATGTCTGTAAAGTGTGAAGAAGCAGACAAGCATAGGAACATCGCTCTTAAAGAGTGTTAATCCAGATGCTGCAATCATCTAATTAAACAATATTTTGCTGTCATTAACATTTTCACCAAGGAATTGCAGTTATAATTTCTTTGTCAGCTGTCTCTGGATCACTTTACCTTCAAAACTAAAGTGCCATATAAAAACATTAAATTGGATGGTTTAATTAAAAAGTTTTTTAACCTTTTTTTTATAATGAAGAAACATATCCAGTGTTTCTGAGATCTCATTTACTGTGCCTCACTTTTATCGTTCAAGTAGATTAGTGTCATAGACTTGCAATATTTAATATTCAGCCTTTTAACATTAATCTTTATGAGCCTATTTGGTAAAAAAAAAAATTGGCTCTTGCCATAGCTCAAGACTTGGAATCTACCAAAAGTTTATCTATTAAATTAAAACACCTAAAGAACATATCTACTTTATATAAGAACAGAAAAGTATTGCTATAAAAATGAATTACTTACGGTGATTTAATGAATGGCAGCCAGCCATTTTTTAAAATAGTAATAGTCTTATTTGAGAGGATTAAAATAGTAAACCTTATTCATTATTAAAAATTATGAGCCACTGAATTTAATATCACTTGCAATCACTCCTTTATATTATTATATTTGTAAGTACATTATTTAATTGAAATTTAGATATTTTCCCACTCTTTTAATGTGAAAAATTTAAATTTATAATTACTATTAACATAGCTCCTTTAAAATAATCTGCACATGGCATTATATGCACTTGAATTAATATCCTGCTAAAAAGTTTATCATTGAATATAATTACTAAAATAATTTTGAAAAAATATAAATAATTTTACAGTTACTTCAGAAGTATTCCAAGAAATGTTACCATAAGCGATTATGTAGATGGTGTATCTTGAATAAAGAAAGGTCCTTTGAGGAAGAAGTACAGTAGGAGTGAATGAAGGGAGATGGAGTGTCATTATAGGAGGCCTAGAAATGCCATTTTGGCTAGATCACACAAGATAAGAAGAAGAGTAATGTCCAGTGAGCCTAGAAAGGAAAGTTAAGGCTAGCTTGTGGAGGACTTTATGAGCTAAGAGGAGTTTATATACAACTAAATGTATATTTACATTTATTTCAATTAAATGGAAAATGACAGCATGTAAATTTTAGCATGGTAAGCTATTAACATGATTTGTTTCTTTCATAATTTCCATTTTTAACTGAAGTTTTTCACATTATTGCATATTTTACCTTCAGATCAGCTAAATTAAAGTAAAATGTTTACATTTTTATTTCCTTTGGGACAGTTGAACATTTTAAAGATATTCCTTCATGATTTATATTCTTTATCTCCTTTTCCCTGCAGATCAAATACAGTAGGAAGTTTTTCTGATTAAAAAATTGATGTTCTTAACTTGATATTTATTTTTTAATATTAACACACATCAGATTGTGAATTATAAATTGTAAATACTTTAATATAATAAAAATTATTTATTATAATATAAATAAATAAAAAATAATAAAATAACTTAAAAGTTATTTAATTGGTCTTTGGATTTATAAATTCATATCATATTCAATGGAACCAACTTTGTGCAACATAATACTTATTTTGTGAGTTCTATTAATAGTAATAATGGTACACTACATTTTGTAGCATTATACAATCTTCAATGTTTTCACATAATTATTTCATTTGATCTTCACAATAACTGTTTAGTCATATTCTAGTGTTAGTAACCTCCAGATGGAGTTTTCTTGGCAAAGATACTAGGGTGGTTTGCTGTTTTCTTCTTCATTTTACAAATGAGGAACCTGAGACAAACAGAGTTAAGTGACTTGCTCAGGGTCACACAACTAATGAGTATTTGAGACCACATTTTTACTCTGTCTTTTTTACTTCAAATCTAACACTTTCTCCACTAAACCAAATTGCTGCCTCTGATTCTCATAATACTATAATTTGTTATTAATTCTTAATATGCATAATGGTTTATTTTTACATTATTTCTTTCATTAGTACATTGACCAAATCATGTTGAAAAAAAAATGTTACCAACAAATCCAGACTCAGACTTCTAGTCATGTAGTTCAATATCATCCTAGAGCAGGGCTAAATACATAAAGAATGAGGAAAATTACATGTACATTATATCTTCACTATAAAATCTGTACTTTTAAGACAAGCACTTAAGAACTCTCTATCACCCTACCTCTCCAGCCTTATACAACACTATTCCCCAACACCTCTCTTACACTTTGACCAAACTCACGAAAAAAATTGCCCATACTCTGCCTTTACACATAGAATTAATTATACCAGAAGAGTCAAAGGTCCTCCCTTTTAGTCCTTAAATAATACTTCATTTTCTTTTGTAATGTTTACCTTAGTTTATCCTACATTAGAGCTATTAAAGAGTTATATTTTACATGTATGTGCCCTATCTCCTTGTTAATTTTTAAGCTTCTTAATGGTAGGTAGCATTTTAAAAAATTACCTTTTTATCTTGGCTAGTAAGATAAAATGTTAAGCAAGATACAAAGATAATTTAAACATAGTATCTGCCTATATTGATGTCAGTGAATGGAAAGAAGGGAGAAAGTTGAGCAAGTTTGCTTTCAGTTAAATCCCAACCATATAATGGAATTCCTTTTCATAACACCAAAATCAGGCATAAAGTTTATGATACTGGTATAAAAAGTTTCCAAATTTGTTTCCTTCTTTGCTATGTGGTTAAGTTGTATCTTATGTTTTTTAAAAATGCTATGATTAAAGAGCTTTGCTTTGTATAGACATGAACTAGAAGTGTTGAGTTATATAGTTAAGATTTGTAATCTTGAATATGTTTTCTTACACTACAGAGAAGATATCTTTTGATATATAAATTATAATTTAATTAACATAATAAACACAGCAAGATAAGTGATTTTTTTCTAATTGAAGACACAATTTGACAAAATAAGGAAGTTGCAATACCATAGTTTATTCTGTGGCATATATACATACATTTATAATATTTAATAATCATTTCATGTATAAAATATTTCACATAATATTTTTTCTTTATCAGGACGAACATACAACGATCTGAACCAATATCCAGTATTTCCATGGGTATTAACAAACTATGAATCAGAAGAATTAGACCTGACCCTTCCAGGAAACTTCAGAGATCTTTCAAAGGTATCTTTCAACAGAAAACCAATTCATTCTACAATATGCAGATATAATTATGCTTGATAGGACATTAAAGACATAATTCTAATAACATCCATTTAACAATATGAAAAGTAAAGTAGATTAGCATCCAAAAGACTTATCATTAATTCTAAGACAGAAGATAAGAGTTTAAAAAATAAAAAGGCAAGGAAAAGTTAAGGTCCTTAAAATCATTTCATAGGTAAATTGATTAAAAGAACCACCTTTTTTTTTTCACATATTTTGTACATATGCTTACATGTGAATGTGTATTATGTTTACTACCCCATTAAAATGTAGTGGGTACAACTCTAGGCCTGAGTACAGAAGTTCAAATGTGTCCTCAAGCACTCACTAGCTCTGTGACTGAGGAAGTCACTCAACTTCCATTTATCTCAGTTTCCAAATCTGTAAAATAGGAATAATAATACTGCTTACCTCTTAGGATTGTTGTGATATTTAGATAAGATTATGTTTGTAATGTGATGAGCACAATGCCTGGCACATAGTAGGCATTTAATAAATGTTATCTTAGTAATAATAATAAGATCATTGAGGATAGAGACCATTTCACTTAGTGTATCCCTCATGCTTATCACTGTGTCTACTTGCTTTTTCATTGACTAACTGATGTTTAGCATGGAAATGGATAACATGATGTCTTCAAGTCTTAAAAGTTCTGTCATTTAATTTTTTTTTTAAACCCTTACCTTCTGTCTTGGAGTCAATACTGTGTATTGGCTCGAAGGCAGAAGAATGGAAAGGGCTAGGCAATGGGGGTTAAGTAACAACTTGCCCAGGGTCACACAGCTAGGAAGTGTCTGAGGCCAGATTTAAACCCAGGACCTCCTGTCTCTAGGCCTAGCTCTCAATCCACTGAGCCACCAAGCTGTCCCCAGAAGTTCTGTCATTTAGAAGAAGAAATGAATTTGTTCTGCTTGGCAGGAGAAATATATAAAAGTTGTAAATAGAGAAATGTAGACTTAGGGCAAAAAATAATTTCCAAAAAATTATTAATATCCAAAAGTGGAATGGGCTGCACTAGGAAATAGATTTTCCCCCTCATTGAAAGTCTTGAGGTAAAAGATGAATGATCATTTTTCAAGGGTTATAAAAGAGATTATTGTTCATATGAGTTAAGACTAGATGATCTCTACTGTCCTTTCTAACTCTAAGATTCTAAGAAGTCTCTTGGTGAGAGGAGATAGCCTGTGCAGTATCTTTCCCTTATTAATTATAAGTTCAGATGTAGGGGATTTGTGAGGAAATGATGATTGGAAAAGGTTGGCAGTTACATAACAACAGGTTGGTAATTCTAGCTGGATAGTCTCTAAGATATACTGATGCCCACAAAATGTAAAAAGACAGAAGACTTCCATGGCAGGTGGATCCTTTAAGAATGAAAAGGGAGGGAGAACTTGGATCTGTACCAGAAGGGAATATTTACATTTATGAGATTATAGATGGATTGAAACTTGACAAAAGAGCTTAAGCATATCAAGACTACAAAATTCTAAATCTCAAATGGCATTTTGTTTTACATAAATATGAATATTCATTATATTTTTGCAAATATTAATGTACCAAGTATTTGAACTCATCGCCTGTCATATTTTTCTCCTCTATTTCTGCTCTATGCCATGCTCTAGCAACGATTCCTTCATATCGTGTGAGATTAATTTGACAGAAAAACTTTAGCAAATTAAATGTGCTAATAAGTTATTGCTTTGAACTCATGCTTCATTAAATTTCTAAATAGTGACTTCGTAAAAATGGACTTCTGTAGCATGATAGACTGTCCTAAATAATAATCATTGGTAAATATTAAATTATATTAAAATATACAATTTAAAGAGAAACTATTAATAGACTGATGAGAAAATACCAATAAACTTTAAGAATATAATAATTAATGATATAATAAAACACTAGCAAAGATAAATCATAATGCAAATTTTTTAGCTATACTGAAAACTACAAAATGAAACTTTGATGATGAATGTATTCTTTGTAATCTCAAAAAATTTGAAATATTTTGTGTGTTTAGCCTTTTTCACTCAACAAAAAAAAAATATTAAAGGCTCTGGTAATTAGAAAAACATTTTATTTCCCAAGCAAATATAATAAAATTGGAATCATTACTTAAAAAACTCTATAAGACTCTCTCTGAAATCAATGCAATTTAGAGTCCCTGAAATCATTATGTATTGTAAAAGAAGGACTGAAGATGAACTAGGAATAGATTTTTATTCCTTTTTTCCTCTTTGGGTAAATTGTACTTATTATGTATTATATATAATATAGTCATATTATATGTAATATAAATATTATATAAAGTATTATAAAGCTCATGAAAATGTTTTGAGATCTGTTTCTGTGTTTTGTGGCCATGTCCTTGTGTTTTATTGGGTTAGATGATGGAAAATACATTAGGCTTCAAGAAGATAGTAAATGGACCTCTTATTTCAATGATATATGAGGAAACTCCTTTTATCAATACAAGTCAGTACCTTCTCTACAATGGTCTAAGAGAGATGACTATACTACTGAGAGGTTAAATGGTTAAGCCTAGGGTCACACAGTCAGCCTTTGTCAAAGTTGAGCCTTGAATTTAAGTCCCTCTAGCTCCAAAGTCAGCTTCTATCCACTATGAAATGCTGACTCCCAGGGCAGAATTGCATATTATCATTAATAACCTCTACAAATATATTTGAATTTTACATGCTGGAGTGGCAGGACATATCAGTAAAAAGTCACGTGAATGACATTATATGAATTCAGTATAGACTTTGAGTCAAGTCATCCAGCCTAAATCACCAGAGGTCAAAGTCAGAAGGGCTAGACCAAGGGCCCCAAACTATGACCCGCGGGCCAAATGTGGCCCCCCGAGGCCATTTATCCAGCCCCCATCGCACTTCTGGAACGGGCACCTCTTTCATTGATGTACAGTGAGAGGAGCACTGTATGTGGGGGCGCCACAAAGCGCGGCGTCGCTCACATACAGTACTACTTCCAGTGACATAATCCTTTGCGTGGTGCCTTGTTCTGAGAATAACTGAGAACAAGAACGAGGTGCCAGGCAAAGGATTATGTGGCTGCACAATAGAAGACGTCAGCATGGTGAGCAGCGATCTGGGGAAGGGGATTCCACACTGTGTATACTGTTGACCGGTATAGTGGTGGTAGTAATGGGCCTGTGCAAGGTGTGACAGGTCCATCACAGCCAATGCTGCAGCCTCCTCTATCCCAGACAGAGAGAGGTATACAGATTTGTTCATAGTTTTTTTTTTGTTTATTTTTTTTATAGTCTGGCCCTCCAACAGTCTGAGAAACAGTGAACTGGCCCCCTGTGTAAAAAGTTTGGGGACCCCTGGGCTAGGCAATTCATCATATTTCAGACTCTGACTTAAGTAAAGTAGGACTGGAGAGGTAGATTAAGAGCACTCAGTCTTCAAATGTTCAAGTGCCTATTGTGTACTTCAGAGATACAAAAAAGGTGAAGATATAGGCTGTTCTTTCAAAGAATTTATCTATAGCTATGAAAATAAATGCACAAGATAATATAATCAGCAGAACCAGGTATAAATAAGAGCCAATAAATGCCTAGTGAAATTGACAGTATTATAGGAGTAAGGGGAAGATGTCACATTAAAAATGACTGACATTTACTTAGGTCTTTTAGGTGTACCTTAAAGCACTTTACAAATATTATCTCATTTGATAGTTACTACAGCTCTGGGAGGCTAATGTTATCGTTATCCTAATTTTCCAAGAAGAATTCACTGAGTCTGTGGGTTTTTGGCATGAATTACCAACTTACTGCTTAAGGCAGGATTCATACCAGGGTCTTAATCCTAGTCTTATCTAATTTGTTGTTGCCTCTAAGGAAAGTGTGTTGTTGTTGAGCCTTTTTTCCCCCCTTCAGTATTTTTTTTCCCACTTAACATGTGAAAACAATTTTTGGTGCTTATTTTCTAACATTTTGAGTTTCATATTTTCTCCCTTCTTCTCTTTTCCCTGCCCTTCCTGAGACAGTAAACAACTTGTTATTGGTTATACATGTGCTATCATACAAAATATATTTCCATTTTCATCACAATGTGGAAGAAGACACATCAAGAAAAACATGAAGAAAAAGAGTGAAAAATGGTCTTCTTCATTAAGATACCATTATTAGTTCTTTCTCCAGGGATGTGAATATTATTTTTCTTAAATCTTTTGAAATTGTCTTAGATGATTGTGTTGCTGAAAATAGTTGTCATTCATAGTTGTTCCATCACACATTATTTTTGTTGCTGTGTATAATGTTCTCCTGGTTCTTCTCCCTTCACCCGGCATCAGTTCATATAGGTCTTTCTGAAATCTCCTGCTCATAATTTCTTATAGCATAATAATATTCCATTACAATCAATATATCACAACTTGTTCAACCATTCCCCAATTAGTGGACATCCCTTAGTTTCCAATTCTTTGCTACCACAAAGAGAGTTACTATAAAGAATTTTGCGCAAATAGAGATCCTTTCTCCTTTTTTAATGATCTCTTTGGAATTCAGACCTTTTAAGGATATTACTGGATCAAAGATATGCACAATTTTATAACCTTTTGAGCATAGTTCCAAATTGTTCTACAAAATGATTGAATCAATTCATTAGTGTCCCAATTTTCTCACATCCCCTCTCACATTTATCATTTTTTCTGCCATATTATTCAATTTGCTAGGTGTGGGATAGCATTTCAGAGTTGTTTTAATTTGCAATTCTCTAATCAATAATGATTTGGAGCATTTCTTCATATGACTATAGATAGCTTTGATCTCTTCATCTGAAAACTGCCAATATCTTTTGACCATATGTCAATTGAGGAATGATTTCTATTCTTAATAAATTTGGCTCAATTGTCTATATATTTTCCAGAGACACTTGCTGTACAAGTATTTTTTTTCAAGTTTGTTGTTTTCCTTCTTATCTTGGTTTCATTGGCTTTGTTTGTACAAAATTTTATATTTCATGTTGTCAGAATTATCCATTTTACATCTCATAATGCTCTTTATTGCTCATAGTCTGTATATTTTGTTTGGTAATAAATTCTTCATTTATCTATAGATCTGATAGGCAAACTATTCCATGCTTCTAATTTGCTTATGGTAATACCCTTTTTTGTCTAAGTCATGTACCCATTTTCATTTATCTTAGTATATGGTGTGAAAAGTTGGTCCATACCCAGCTTCCGCCATAGTTTTCTAGTTTTCCCAGCAGTTTTTATCAAATAGTGAGTTCTTGTCCCAGAAACTCAGGTCTTTGGATTTATCTAAAACTAAAATACTATGGTTATTTTTGGCTTAATTTGCAGCTATTCCATTGGTCCATCACTCAATTTCTTAGCTAGTACCAGATTGTTTTTTACCACTTTTATAGTATAGTTTGAGATCTGATAGTGTTAGGCCACCTTTTCTTTACTTTTGTTTTCATTAATTAATTCACTTGATTTTCTTGACCTTTTGTTCTTCCATTTGAATTTTTTTTCTAGACCTATGAAATAATTTCGTGGTAGTTTAATTGGCAGGGCACTGAGCTGATAAATTAGTTTAGGTGGAATTTTCATTTTTATTATTTTCATTTGACCTACCCATGAGTAATTGATGTTTTTCCAGTTATTTAGATCTAACTTATTTGTCTAAAAAAGCATTTTGTAGTTGTGTTCCTATAGTTCCTGGTCTTGTCTTAGCAAATAGACCACCAGGTATTTTATACTGTCTACAGTTATTTTACAAGGAATTTCTTTTTTTCTATCTCTTTGCTACCAGACTTTGTTAGTAATATAAAGAAATGCTAATGATTTAAGTGGGTTCATCTTGCAATTTTGCAAAAGTTATTAGTTATTTAAACTAATATTTTTTAGCTCTCTAGGACTCTCTAAATATATCTACAAAGTGATTGTTTTGTTTCCTCACTGCCTGGTCTAATTCCTTTGATTTATTATTACAATTAGTATATGTCTCCTTCACCTAATACTGGGCCTCAGACTACCTACTTATTTCTGATAAGAAATCTAATAGACAAGCCAATCATTAGATGCCTTTCTAACAGCATTTAATATAATAAACAGATGATAAAAATATGTTGAATAAATAAATGAATGCTGTTTATATAAATGTAGTATAAAATGTATATTGTCTTTGTGCCATCTGACATTTGTGGGGCTCAGAAAAGGTAATTAAGAGGATAAGGTGACTGAAAGATAGTCATAGCTTTACTTTTGTATCTATATGCCACTAACACTGCTAACTTATTTGCTATTTGTGTTGTAAGGCAAGTCATTGACTGCACGCTAGTGTTTCCACTCTCAGTACCAGGTGTTAGAAGTGATTATTCTAAAAATGTCAAGTTTAGTTATCTTCAGATTATGGTTTGAATGCCATCTGTGTATTTGAGTTCATGCCCAGTGGTCAATCTTATAATCACAATAATGGTATATTAGATTTTACCATCTTGATAAGATTGAAAAAATCCTATTTGTGAATCCATAGCTCTCATGGAGATTCAGATTGTATAAAATGATACATGCAAATAATATACAAAATAGTATTCTTTATAGCAATGATTAAATTAATGATGTAATTTTGATCCCTTTTTAAGCTTTCCAAAATATTGAATAATTTTCTGGCAATATAGCATGTTGTTAGTCCATAAGCACTACAAATACTATTTTGTTTAAATATTAAAGATGAAGGTCCATATTCCTCAAATTATCTCCTTATGTTTTCTATTTCTTAATATTCCTTGCCCCATTTAATTGGACTTTATGAAAGGGCTGCAAAGGGAACAATCAACATCCTTTATCATAGTATGATAGATGGAATCTTTCATTTGATTAGGCAGTATAAGTTCAAGTTTTATTTATTACATTTTCAGGGTTAGAAGTTATATTTATCATTTGACAGAATAGAAAGCTAATGAAACAAGCTGTCATACATAATCTTTTAGTATCAATCTATGAAACAACATGCCCATTTTTCTCCTTTATCAGTTTTCTTAATATGCCCATGTAGTGAAATATAAAATTTACTATTTTAGTTGTGTAGTCATTTTGAACCTGATTTCCAAATAATTGTGATTGCACAATTTTGACGTTTCCAGCTTCATATTGTCACTGCTTATTAAAGTATAAATTGGAATTTTTCCTCATTTACTTTCAGTCATGCACTCAGTTATATAAAATAGTTTTCCTCACAAAAGAAAATTCTACTAATATTGACATGTGTATGAGACATCACATATACCTATCCATTGAGTGGAAAAATATATTTTGTTAATATAGAAGGTATTTGACTGACAGATGATGATAAACATAACCATTTTCTGAAATTATTATGGCACTTTTTAAAAAAGGAAGTGATAATGCCTTGAGGCTTCTAAATGTAATAATGCAAATGACTGCACTGAAGTGTGAATACACATCAACAAGGCACTCTTGATACTGCCAAATCTCTGTGATCTGTTTATAACAAAGTTTACATTGTAAATGAGGAGGGTGAATGATCTTATGCCAGAAAAATACTGGTACATGTTTCTCTAGTTTATTTTAAAGTTTTGGCTAAAGTGAGGCTTTCTGGAGCAACTAGATTATACAGTGAATAGTGATCAAGAAGACTCATCTTCCTGAATTCAAATCTCAGACACTTACTAGTTGGGTGATCCTAGACAAGTCAACCCTCTTTGCTTCAGTTTCCTCATTGTAAAAATGAGCTGGCAGAGGAAATTGCAAACCACTAATATTTTTGCCAAGAAGATACCAAATTCAGTCATGAAGAGTCAGGCATGACTAAAACAATTGAACAACAAATCTATTCACAAAACAAATACTCTTAAAAGTATAATTTTCTGGAATTAAAATAGATATTAAAAATATCATTCTTTGTATTTGTATTTCGCCACCCCTCACATGTTCAAATTAATTTAATTCAGCAAACATTTACTAAACAAATGTTCCCACCCTTTATCTGGCCATAAACAGTTTTTACCATGACGGAAGATTTGGTTAAACTTGAAGTTGTTCTTGATGCTTTCACATATTCCCTCCTTCTCTTTACTTATCTCAATTTTTTTCTCCAGTAGAGAGACAAGACCTCTACCCTTCTCCCTTCAGCTACTACTCCTACATCTTTCCAACCTCCCACAACCTTTATAATAATCAGTCACCAAAATGTGGCAAATTCTTTCCATTTTGTAGTGTGATGAACTTGTATAAGAATCTTATATAGCCAGTTCTTTTGACTGAGACCATAGAATCATTATATCTGACTCTGAATTTTCCAAAGTTTGAGGAAGGTTACTTGATGTATTTGCCTTCACCTGAGACTTGAGGACCCCCGGGTATTTGTTAAGGTTCTCTTCTGCATACAGGTATACATAGCACAAACCAATATTGGCAGAGACAGTTAGGTATTTTGGATCTATGGGGTAGAATATTTCTTTCTGAATAACTGAATTTGCTTACCATCAAGGCCTGCATGCCCTAAAGCAAAATTATCATTTCCAAAAGTGAGTGGCTTCTCATCTGGGTTGTTTCAACCCTGTTTGTGTTCAGGGTCTTAGTGGGCCTTTTTTCTACCCCAACACAACAAATTGTCTTATAGGTAATTTGTATAAGAAAAGCCAGGATACCATTATTCATGTTGCAGTTTCAGCATTTTGTGAGACCACATATCCATCTATTCATCTAGATGCACCTTGTTATCACTGGTATAAGGCCAAGAAATTCACATTGGATAAAACTATTGGTATACTAAAACCTTTGTTAGTGCAGTCAGGTAAAATGTATTAAGAATATATTAATAAAGTGGCTTGAGAAAATTTCTGCTAGTCATTAAAGAGAACAATATGTTCATAAAGGAATTAAGTTACAAGATGTAATAAGAAAAAGAAAAGGAAATGGCCCTTTAATAGTTCTAGACATTGTAACTTTTCATCATTTTTTCTCTTCTGATAGCCTTTGCTGGATCATTATGAATATGATGGTGAAATTTAGATTGACTGTACCAATAAGTGGATTAACAGTTGGTTAAAAAATGATTCTCAATGATTCATTTATAAATCATTCATTGTCAACCTGATTGGAGATTCCTAGTGAAAATTTACAGGACTCACAGTGCTTGGCCTTATCTTGTTCCTCATTCCTGTCAGTTCTCTGATAAAGGAATATTTATCTGTTTTGCAAATTCTAGGTCTTATATAGGGAGAGAGAAAACAGTAATACGTAAGATCAAAAGCCATTCTGCAACAGATAGATCAAAAAGTAAAAACAAACCTTTCTCAAAAGGATCAAAAACTCTTACCAAGAATGCTTCCATGAGTCAACAAGCACTTATTAAGCACTTTCTATATACCTGAATCTGTGTTAAATGTTACTGTACAAAGAAAGGCAAATAATGGTCCTTTCCAAGGAGCATGAAGTTAATTAGGTATTTATAAGATCTGTAAATTGTGCATGGAAGGAGCTCTCAAGGATGGAAAGAATGCATAGTTGGGGGTGTCTAGGAAAGGCAGTAGGAAAGGCTAGTGGGATTTGAGTTGAGTCTTTTTTTTTTAAAACCCTTACCTTCTGTCTTAGAATCAATAAGCAGTAAGGGCTACAAATTTGGGGTCAAGAGACTTGCCCAAAGTCACACAGCTAGAAAGTATCTGAGACCAGACCTGAACCCAAGACCTCCCATCTCCAGACTTGGCTATCTATCCATTGAGCTACCCAGCTGCTCTTTGAGTCAAGCCTTAAAGGAAGCCAGAGAAGTTAAGAAGTGGAGGTGAGTAGACAGAACATTCAAGTCATGGAATATAGCTGGCACAAAGACCAAAGATAAGAGTATCATGTTTGAGGAACAGTTCAATGATTAGAAATGCCATTTCTAGTCTCTCACAATCCTCCTACCTATTGAATTCTTAAATGCCAAAGGAAAGGTCATGGAGATAAAAGGGAGCCACTTATTTCACTGAGCAGTGAAGTGGCATAGTCAAACCTTTGCTTTTGAAAAACTACTTTTGCAACTGAGAATGGATTAGAGTTGGGAAAAATGTAAGGTAAGAAGACCATTTAGAAGGCAATTGAAATGGTCTTGGCAGGAGATGATGAGGACATGAGCTAGGGTGGGAGCTATAGGAGAAGGGAGAGGGGCATATATATGTTAGAGATATTGCAAAGATGTCAATGACAAGAATAGGCAACAGAATGGTTATATGGGATGAATGAGAGTGAGATTAAAAATGTAGGTTTTAGATTTGGGTGACTGAAAGGATCATAGTGTGCTTTGATGAATTTTTAAATTTTCAGTTCTAAGTACTCTTCCTTTTTCACCTCGCTCTTCCTCATTCACTGAGAAAATAAAAAACAAGAGGAAATCTATTAAAAATGTGTATAGTTAGCTAGGTGGTTCAATGGATTGAGAGCTAGACCCAGAGGCAAGAGCTCCTTTGTTCAAATCTGGCCTCAGATACTTCCTAGTCATATGACGAAGGACAAGTTACTTACCCCACCATTGCCTAGCCCTTACAGGTTTTTCTACCTTGGAACCAACACACAATAGTGATTCTAAGACAGAAGACAAGGGTTTTAAATATATATAGGCAAGTAAAACAAATTCCCTATTAGCCATGACCATGTGTGTATATATATATATGTGTATATATGTATGTATGTATGTATGCATGTATGTATGCTTTAATCTGCCCTCTGAATCCATTGCCTCTCAGTTTGAGATATATAGCATATTTCATCATGAGTTGATGCTAGACTATAGTTGATTCCATTGTGCTTATTGGAATTCATAAATTTTTCAGTTTTTTGTCTTTACATAATTGTTGTTATTGCATTTTTCTCCTGGTTTTATTTATTTTGCATCCATTCATACAAGTCTTACCAGGTTTTTCTGAAACCATTTCCATCATTTCTTAAAACACAATAGTATTCTATCACTTTCACATTGCATAACTAGTTCAACTGTTCCCCAATTGATGGGCTCCTCTGCAATTTCCAATATTTTACCACCATGAATGTAATTGTTATAAATTTTTTTGTATATATGAGTCTTTTTCCTCTTTCTTTGATCTTCCTCTGGTATAGACCTGTAATGATATATATTTAAATTTTTTCCAGATTATATGTCAGTATAATTTTTAATATTCTTTTTCTTACATTTTATAATCCATGTTCTCTCCTACCCTTCCCCTGAAAGCAGTTAATATAATATAGGTTGCACATATGTTATTATATAATATATATTTCCATGTTTATTATGATATGAAACAAGGAAGAAATAAAATGAGGAATGATGTTTCTATTTTATTTTATTTTTTTACCCAAAGATATTTTATTTTCCCAATTACATGTAATAACAATTTTCAACATACGTTTTATGAAATTATAACATCCAAATTGTCTCCCTCCCTTCCCACCCCACTCTGGGAAATGGTAAGCAATGTAATCTGCATTATACATGTATTATCATGCAAAACATACTTCCATATTGGTAATTGTTATGAGAGTACTCATATAAACCCAAAGCCCCAAAATAAAATCGTAAACAAACAAATGTGGAAAAGTGTATTTTCATCTGCATTACAATTCCAATAGTTCTTTCTCTCTGCAGATGGATAGCATTCCTTGTCATGTCCTTCAGAATTGTCCTAGATTTAGGTAGTTTGATTGGTATGGCACTGAATAAGTAAATTAATTTAGGAAGAATTGTCATTTTTATTATATTGGCTCAGGCTACCCATGAGCAATTAGTTTTTTCCAATTGTTTAGGTCTGATTTTATTTGTGTGAAAAGTGTTTTGTAATTGTGATCATATAGTTGTTGGGTTTGTCTCAGCAGGTGGATTCCCCAGTATTTTGTCTACAGTTATTTTAAATGGGATTCCTCTTCCTATCTTGCTGTTGGGATTTTTTGGTTATATAGAGAAATGCTGATGATTTTTGTGGGTTTATTTTATATCCTGCAACTTTACTAAAGTTGCTAATTGTTTTGATTATTTTTTGTTTGGTTTTCTAGGATTCTTTAGGTATTCCATCATATATCATGGAGGCCATTAGCAATTAAGCTAATTTATAATCAAGAGAAGTGGATATCCTGGATTCAAATCTGGCCTCAATTAATACTCATTCACTTATTTCTCACCACTCTTCTGCCTTATACCTGACACATGGTATTGATTCAAAAATGAAAAAAAGTAAGGGTTTAGAGAGATGGAAGAGATCACATGCATTCTTGCAGCTTAGGTAGCCCAGGAGATAGAGAGCCAGGACTAGAAACTGAAGGTCCTGGTTTCAAATCTGGTCTCAGATACTGCCTAGTATTGATTCTAAGAAGAAAGTTGAGAGAGAGAGACAGAGACAGAGACACACACACACATGCACAGAGAGAGAGAGAGAGAGAGAGAGAGAGAGAGAGAGAGAGAGAGAGAGAGAGAGAGAGAGAGAGAGAAGAGAGAAACCTTTAAAAAAGAAAAATATGAGGCTTTTCAATTTTGTCTTTACAACATCACTCAGCTATACCTACTTCTCTCCTTTGATCTGATACTGGCTCTGCCCTTGTGAAGGCCCTTATCAACTCACACCTGCACAATTATAATAGTCCACTGGTGGTTCTGCCACACTCAAGCCTCTCACCACTCCAATCTATCCTCCATTCAGCTGTCAATGATCTTCCTAAAGTGCTGGTCTGATCATGTCATCTCAGCCTTCAATATCTGACCATGCTCCTGCTTCTTCAACCACCTTCATAGCCATTGACACAAACTGTTCTCATCCACCCATTCCTTGGGTTTGAGGCCTCTTGTTTCCCTTAACCTGTTTTAGCCTATCTGTGAGATAGTTTTGCCGGAGTGTGGCTGCTGTGCATGCAACAACTCCTTGGATCTGCAGATGAGAGTTGGTTGAAAGGTGAACACCAACGGTTGATGAGCAATCCTGAAAAGAACTTGACAGGCCTTTCTACCAGAGGTGCTGTTCCTCCCTGAACATCCCTTATATGGCTCCACAGTATAAGTCTTTTCCAAATACTTGAATGTATTTCCCTTTCTATATTCCTTTTGACTACTTATGTTTGAATTTCAGAGTTTTTACGTATCTGGTCTTGAAATTTCTTTAAGTAATTAGTTAAAAGTAATTTCCCCTCTGTAGAATTATGCTCAAGTTTTACAGGTTAAGTCATTCTTGGTGATAAACCATTATATTGCTTTTTGGAACATCACATTTCAAATTTCTTCTCTGTTAATCATTTACCCAGTCTGAAATCTGGTGGTTATCTCTTTATTAATGTTCATTTTAAAAGAATAGCCAAGTCACATTTAATTGCATTACTTTTGTATCTCTAACAGAGAATCTCCAAACTTACGCTATACTCACTTTAACCATCTAAAAAAGGAAACTTGTACCATAATGAAGTATTTCTTTTCCAAGTAAATTTTTAGATTTCCCTTTCCTTCTAGATTCATGATTTCTTGGAAGTAAATGAAAAACATCAGTAAAAGTTGAAATAACAGATGTCAACACATACTAAGATCAGGAGTTTTGACAAATTAATTTATAATTTTTACTCATTAATGAGAAGATAATAGAAATTAAATTAAAATATTTTGATAAGCTTCTTATTTGTTAATTTGTTAAAATTAGTAATACATAGATAACTGATTGAAACTTGAGTGAAACAGAAAAATATATACATTTACTTTATCCTTTTTCCACTATTTGAAAAGAAAGCTTGAAAAAGATTGCATTAGAGATTATGTTGTTCTTTTTAAAAAAATATTTTGTGAGTTTTTCTAGGGCAAACTTTATCATGTAAGGTTGTTCCTTTGGAATTGTTAAGACATTTTACACATGTGAAAAATATATTGGCATAATCATGACATGGTAAAGTGTAATAAAAACAAAGTATTTAGAAAAACTAAAATAACACATTTACATTAATGTGCAAACAAAACAAAGTATAGCATTTGGGCTGTTGTTACCACATTTAATTTTTTTAAAAGATATTATTTTTGTTCATTTGTTGAAAACTTATAGTAAACTTTAAAGTAATTTCTTTTGTTTTTATAGAATAAATTAATAACTGTAACTACTTCTAGTAAATCCTGCTGTAAATATTTATCACATTGCTTAGGGAGATTAAATCAGCTTTTCATTAGAAACTTAAGGTGACTAAATAACTCATCATATTTATTAAAGAATGGAGCTGTCACAATTTTTAAATGTTCAAACAATATCTATGTAATTATATAGAATGCATATTCAAGTTATGTGTAATTTTAAAATGATAGAATCCAAAAAAATCTATGAAATGTAAAATGTTAAAAACCTCTTTATATTAGAATTATAGCCTAGGTAGTATTGTTTCTTTGTTTAAATTTATTATTTTAGATGAAGTCACATATAGGGTTTAGGAAATAAATTAACCAAACCAATAAGTAAATTTTATATTCATCTTAGGAATTCTGACTCATTAACTGCTTATTTCATTGTGCTATACAAATTAGCCTTCTGGGAGCTAAAGGAAAATCTCTTGAGCCATTTATTAGCTGATTCCTTTCCCTTGTGTGATATTTCCCTCTTTGAAGTCCTAATTTTTGTCCTAATTTTAGTGTCAAAATTAAGCCTTGGGGGAAAGTTTGCAGAATTCTATTAACATTAAATTATGAAATAAAGTAATTAGACATGCTACATATTACTCATCTAATCATTTATTCTCTAAAATGTTTTTCTTAATGGTATAAAGCAGAAAACAATATAAGTCTTATAGCTTAAGACCACCAGACCAAAATCAGGTGAATGTTGCTATTACAATCCTGAATTTGAAATCAGGAAGAATGCAAGCTTTGAATTATTAATGTCTAGGTCCCTATAGAGATTCAAGGCAATTATACAAATAACATAGGTTTGAAAAAGCCACTTCAGCTTGAATTACAGCAGTGTTGTCCTAGAAAATATGCTTTTCAATAGGGAAGTTAATTATAGTCAGGGCAAAGGATCTTTTTCATGACTTATCTGAATATATCAACACTTTGATTATTCTACTATATGAATGATATAGGTGCTGTCTTCAAAAGTGTAGAATTCTACCCATTCGTCATCTTCATTATCATATTATTTGTATAGCATCTACTATGTACCAGACTGTTCTTTGTGCCTTACAAGTATTATCTGATCCTCATAACAGCCCTATTGAGGTAGGTGCTATGATTATCTTCATTTTACAGGTGAGGCAAATTGATAAGTGACTTCCCAAACTAGCCATAGACAGTAAGTTTCTTTTCTGACTTTGAATGCCAAGTTTTCCTTACTCTAGGCCCAGTACTATAAATAGCACACTACCTTACTGCCTTCTCATAATTAATAATTCATATATATTTTATATATCCCCAAAAGCTGGTATTTTCTGTGGTTCTAATATTCTAGAAAGCATTACAGTATTCTGGTTGTCCATCTCTTTGCCCTCATGCTTTTTATACAATCTGGTCATAAATATTCTTTTTAATAAGTATTAGTACATTTTGTTTTATCATTATAGATAAACCCATATACAAAAAACCCAAGAATATTCTTTCCCCAAAACAGGCAAAAATCACCTAATAAGGCATTTATAACTTTTAGTATAGCTTACAGATTTTTGATGTGTTTTATCTGTCTTCTTGAGCAAAATTCATTGTTAGTAATATCTTCTAACCTAATTACACTCACAGTATGTCTTTCTTTTGACCTATGAGGTACTTGCAAGTTTGAATTTTCTGATATTATACATTTCTCTTCTTTTCAGATCTTAGCATCCCCTTGAGCATATCTTTATTAAAAAAGGGGGGGGGGGAGGGTGTTGTTGTTGTTTTCCAGCAAAGAGCAGCTAGGGATCCACTAACATAATTTCCCAAGTGCAGTCTAGCCTGGTCTGCTTTCATTGTTCAGTTTGGGACCCAGTTCACTGTCAATGTGTACTTTCTGTTCAAGATATGTGGACTAATGACAACATTTTAGGAAGCAGATTTATAAATTGGAGAGCAGCTAGAGTGAGACTGCCAAGATCATGAATCTTCTCAAAATTATGACATATGAGAAGTTGAAATAGCTGGAAATGTTAAACCCATATAAGAAGAAAAGATTTAGGATCAATATAGTAGCTGTTTTAAAGTAATGTTACAACAGAATCAACATTTAATTTGGAATTGTAGATTCTAGTCCTGATACTTGCTTTTGATACTAAAATCTCCTAAGCCTCCCTAGACCTTGGTTTTCATTTTCTGAAGCATGAAGGATTTAGACTGGAGACCCTTAAGGTCTCTTTGAATTATATATCGATACGTTTTATGATTATTTAGACTTGCTCTGCTTTGATCCAGAGGGCAGAATTGGGAGCAATGACTGGAAGTGACGAGGCAAATTTTAAGTGTTATATAGGGACATTTTTCTGACAATTAAAGCTATCCCAAAGTGTTAGTATATCCCAAAGAAGTCGGTAGATTTATTTTCATTGAAGTCAAAGAAATAATAGTTAATTACTATTTGTTCATTATGCTGTAGAGAGGAATCCAATTCTGGTCTTGCTCTTAGGTTTCTTTAAGCAGTCACTTGCTGCTTTGGGCCTCAGTTTCATTTATCTGTAAAAGAGGAGACTCAGAAGTTTTAGCTTTTTGTGTGTGTGTCATGGACTCCATTGGCAATTTAATAAAGTATATGGATTCCTTCTCAGAATGATGTTTTTAAATGTATAAAATAAAGGATTACAAAGGAAACCAATCATATGTGAAAAAAGAGGTATTTTTTCCCCACCCAAGTTCACAGATCCTCTGAAATCTATTCATATTCCCTTTGCAAGTATAAAGTAAAGAACCCTTAGATGAACTTAAAAGTCCTTTCTGAATTTAAGAACCCATGCAATTGCAATTCATAAATTGGATAATAAACATTTTTTCATTCACTTTGTTTTTTTCTGATATTGATTTGATAGCTCAATAAATCTGTTTTGAGTGACCACTGATCTAATTGAGAATGCTTTCTAATATTATGGATAATAATGCAATCAGTGCAATTTCATTGAAAAATCTTACACTGGGAATGACTGATCTATGTGGACTTTGCCTTACTTGTCAATATTAAGTAGATTATTGAACTATATAATCAGAAGTATCATGAAGTCATATATAATTTTCATATGGGAAATACTTTGAGGAGAATGGGGCTATATTTTTAATTATGTCAAAAATGAAATAAGCAAATAATATAGAGAGATCTTAATTTTCTATCATTTATATGATTATAAAGATGTCTTCACTAAGTTTACCCTTAATATGTACATAGAACGTTCTTTGGTATAGTGTGAAAGAACTTTGGATTTAAAGTTAGAGGACCTGTGTTTGAATCCTAGCATCATGAATCACAGAAAATTGACTCTTAGGTCTCAAATTTGACTGATTAGGGGAATAGTGGTACCCTCGACAGAGACAGGGTAGAGGTGGTTTGAGAGAGAGGTCAATATAGAATCAAAGATAGAGGTCCATTTTGAACATCTGCTTCCCAAACTGAGTTTACAATCCAACTGTCACAACGGATTTATTAAGCATTTATTATGCACCAGGCACTGTGCTGAGGGCAAAGGATAGAAAGAAAGGGAACGGGGATGGGGGGTAAGGGGGTATAACCAACAGCTCACATTCTCATGGGGAAGACAATCATGAAAATAACTGGGTACATAAATGATTGATAAATCTAAACTGGAAGATAAGCTGAGTGGAAGACATTAACAACTGGAGAGACAAAGAAAGCACTTCTGTAGAAGGTGGAGTTGAGCTGAGTTCTGGAGGAAAGAAAGCAGGCAAGCTAAAAGATAAATGTGAATGAAGAGGGAGAATGTTCCAGGCAGAGGGGACTGGCAGGATAAGGGCATGGACATAAGACAGGGATTATTGTGTTTAAGATCTGCACATAGGTTAGGGTGGCCTACACTTCAGAAAAATTACTTTGGCAGCTGAATAGAGAATGGACTGGAGTGGAGAGAGCTGGGAAGGCTAATAGGAGAACACTTCAACAGTACAGACAGAAGGTAATGAGAACTCAAATCTGGATGGGAGTTGTGTGAGGGGAGAAAAGGGAACATATATGAGAGAGGTGAAGGTAAAATAAGATCTGGCAACAGGTTACTTTGTGAGTAAGAATGAAGATTCAAGGATGACACCAACTTTGCAAATCTAGGTGGCTGGGAGTAGATAAGAAAGAAGGGATTAAATCATTTAAATTACTTTAACCTTGTATTGTTGCTTAAACAGTGGAGGAAAGGTATTCTTAACTGCCCAGGAAGCTATATTTTAGGTTCATAATTTCATAATTTCTGTCCATTGAAAAGGAACTTCAAATACAGCTTTAGTGTATACGAATTAGAAAATAAGGTAGCATTGCTCTCTGAGTCAAATTCGTTAATGGAAAAAGAAAAAAGCATATTTCTAAAATAAATAACAGGATTTCTTTTTTTTCTTAATAGCCAGTTGGCGCTTTGAACCCCAAAAGGGCAGTTTTTTATGCAGAACGCTATGAGACTTGGGAAGATGATCAGAGCCCACCCTGCCACTATAGCACACACTATTCAACATCACCATCTACATTATCCTGGCTACTTCGAATTGTAAGTACTTTCATGGAAACTTTTTAGCTATAGAACTTACAAAATAGTCTGTAATAAAAGAGGCATTTTGTATTCCAGGGCCTTGGAACTTTAGAGTCCAAAGTTTACTCCATTGCCTAGACTAATGAAGTTTATTTTTGTTTCTTGACTTTAATCAAGTAGTTAAAAAATTTTTTTTAGATAATGTTAGTATATAGTTTTTTGTGTTGTGTATGGATTGAGTTGCAGCTAACTGATACTACTCCTAGTATCCCTAGTAACCCTCCCCCAATAAATTATGAGAAAAACTTTTCCTGGCTTCTGGCTTTATCCACTCTCATTGTTTCTCTTCAAACTCACCAATATTTATAAGCACTGAAATTTATCTACTTCTCCTGCTCCAGGATTAATGGATTTGTAAGTAAATTGTTTTGTTTTTTTTTAAATCAGGACTGCTTGTATGATTCATTTCTGTAAAGAAATCCCAGCAAGAAAATTCCCTTTACCATTGCTGCTCTCACAACTATTTTGCAACCTAAAGTCTTACAGTTTCCTGAACTACTCAGAAGTCAGCATGATTTACTCAGCCAAATGGCTAGTATTTTTTGGAAGTGGGAATTGAACCCAGGGTTTCCTGATTCCAAGATCAACTCTCTACTTAATATTCCACACTGATTCAAGATAATTTTAACCTGAAAGCACGTTAATGACAGTTTTAAGTATTTTTGTTGAAATGTGCTTCCTATGGATCATTGTAAAAATATAGAGTTGAGAATTTTCAAAGTGGCCCAATTTTAATGCTTCATCAATAGCGTAATTGAAAGACTACATCTTTTGGACTTAAAACACTTGGGTACAAATTCAACTGCCACTTACCAGCTTTGTGCCTGGATAAGACAATCTCTCTGAGATTTGGTTTGCTTATATGTGAAAATTAGTGTTGTACTAGATGACTTTTAACTCCCTTGCAACTCTGCCTGTGAACATAATGATATCTGCTATTTTTTATTCTATTTCTTAATAGGGAAGAAAACTAGAGACAGTGATTCCTGAATACAGGGATTAGGAAATAATATCAATAAATAGTTAAAAAGCATGTATTAAAGGCTTACTATGTGGCAGGCACTTACTAAATACTGAAAATTGGAAGAAATACAAAAATAGTCCCTGTCCTCAAGGAGTTCTAGTGGAAGAGATACCATGAAAATCCTAAGTGGGTGTGTACACAAAAACTCTCATGACATCTTTAAAAATAAAATAGAGAAATATGAACTAGAAAAAGGTAGGATTAGATGGTCTTAAAATTTATTGAATAATATTATCTAAAAAATATTCATTAATGGGATAATATTGTCAACCTGGAGATATGTATATCTTTAGTGACATATCAAAAGATCAGATCAACCATTTTTTTCTATTTTTATGAGGCAATTGAAGTTAACTTTCAGTTTTAGATTCAGTTATTTCAGTGTAATAAAGAATAGAAGAAAAAGGTGAAACATTTATCAAGTCAGTATGACTTAGGTTGGAGAAACAAAAGAATATGACAGCTTTAAACTACTTAGGAGTCTCAAACTTATATACCATAAATACATTTTTTAGAAGAGTCAAAAGGCAATAAATTTGGTGAGCATAAACACTGTCACAAAAACTGAACCAAAAATGGTTACCAAAAGTGGGAAATCATGGCAGAACTGGCTGTCTACATTCAATTAGATAATTAACTAGTTAGAACCAAGGCCAGGTCAACATCAAATTAAAAGAAAAGATAAAGTTGATAAGATGCTGTAAATTATTGCAATAATTAACATTCAAATTGGTTTGTCAATGATGAAAAAGAGGAAATGGAAAAAAGGCAGATGAGGCATTCAGCAAGCATTTGTTAGGTACCTACTTTGTATCAGGCATTGTGGGGGTGAGGGTGGAGAGGAGGGCTGGAGAGGAAGATGGATACAAAAAGAAAAAAGTCCATGCCTTCAAAAAGCTTATATTTTATCCAGGTAAATAATAGGTTCATAAATAAGTATATGAAAAAAATAAACAGAAGGTCATTGGAGAAGAGGGGAAACAAGGAGAGACCACACAGAAACTGCATTAGCAGAATTTTTTTTGGGGGGGGAAAGGCATTATTAGAGATTTTGGTAAGCTGGGAGTCCGTGTCCAGGAGGAAGAGAGCAAATAACAGGAAGGCCATGTTGACTGAACTAAGTATAAAAAGGAGAGAAATAGATAATATGGTTGTGAAGAAAGGGTTTTCTTTTTTGGGACAATTTTTGGAAGATTTTAAAAGCTTAACAAAGGAATTTAAGAATCCTAGAGGCTAGAATGAGCCATTGGAGTATATTAAGGAGGAGAATGACATGATCACACTTGTTATTTTAAGAAAACAACAATGGTAGCTATGTGAAGGATAGTAAGATTGGATAGGGGAGAAAAGTGAGCCACTTTGATCACCATCATTTTCTGCAAAAGTTTAGTCAGTGTAAAAGTTGCCAAGACAAAAAGCCAAAAGAGCTTAGAAACTAATGGCCTACAGAATTTGTCAAGCAAAGAAAGGCAGAAGCCAGGTCTTTGCTAGTTTATAATTTTAACTCATTTGTAGAACTCTATAAAGGAATACAATAGATGATGAGCAGTATTACAAATAGCAATTTGCTTTGTATTTATTTTTGTACTTTTTATCTTCCCAATAACATATAAGTCCCTTGCTGTCGAGGACCATTTAATTTTTATATTTAGATCCCAGTGTTTTGCCTAGGTCCGGACAAATGCCACATATTTAATAAATACTTTGTTATTGATTCATTGATTGATTAATAAACAGTATAAAAGATTTCTTCAAAGAAGTGTATGACTGGTAGTGGTAGTCTCTTGGCGACCGAGAATGACGATTGTCTTTGTGCATTATCATCTATTAATGTACCCTCATGTGGCTTTGGAGTCCAAAGGCTGAGGCGCAGTTTGTGGCACATGGGGCTGGGACACCAGTTGTTACAGGAGGTGCGGTTGTGGCCTGGTGTCGGCGTTCACGCGCAGCGGCAAGACGTCGACGTCGCTCATCTTCAAAGGTGGCGGCGGCATGGTGAATGTGGGTTCGCAGCTGCTTCTGTCAGAGGCAGCGAGTTCTAGTTGCTTTGGTGTCATGCCATCCCACTTCAAGTTGGACTTGAGCTGATCCTTGAATCTTTTCTTTGGTCGGCCTTGTTTCCTGAGTCCAGCAGACAGTTCACCATAGAATACCTGTCTTGGTATTTGCTGTGGGTCCATGCGGATGACGTGTCCAGACCATCCTAGCTGGTCTGGACTGAAATTATGAAGGCCATATTTTCAGTAATGGACAGACATGAGGAAATGTATAATCATTAAACAAAGCAGTTTATTTGTCTGCTTGTCATGCAATTGTGTGATAAGATTGAGAAATAAGAAATTTGATAGCCAAAGCTCTTACTGGTAACTGCAAAACAGAATGAAGGCCTAGATCAAGGCTCTATCATATTGGATGGATCTTCTTTTAATGAGCTATGAAAGAAAGTGGAAAAGCATAGCATAAAATGAAAAAGCAAATGTGAGTTGTAATGTGCACCAGTGGAGGGAATACCTAAGTCAACAGTATCACAGACTTATTGAAATAATGAAGTATTTAAAGGAGAAACCTTATCAGATTGCCAGTGATATGGAGATGAGAAGCAAAAGTAATATGTTAGATGATATAAAGGGAACCCCTTAAAATACCAATATAATAGAAGATTTGACTGAATCACATAAATTATTAAGGCCAGTCAATAGCACAAGGGCAAAATGAAAGATATATCACTAGATAATTGTTCATTTTTAAAACCTGGAGTTTTTACTTGGCCATAATTTCAGTGTGGTACCAGATGAAAGAGCTACCATGTCTTAAGCTTCATTAAAGAGTATAATATCTACAAAACTGGAAGTGATTAGTGTACTATTATTAGGCCTTGGTCAGACCACATCTAGAGTGCTATAAGGCCACATTCTACAATTCATTTAAACAGACAAATGTTAAGTGCTTATAGACAATACTTTGTGTTATGTTCTGATTGTGATAAAAAGATATTTAAGAATTTCTCCTTTGAACGTACAGTCTCATAAGGTGGGTAAAATCATAGTTTAAAATGAAATGTAGTAAATAAAAAGAGATTAAAAAGTGCCAAGCAATTTTTGAAGAAGGAAAGATTATTTCCATTTGGGTGCAAATTCCTACTTTATGCAGACCCAGTGATAGTATGTGTCATCATCATCATCAAAGTGATGATGGCATTGTACAGCACTTTACATTTTGTAAAGCACTTTACATATATTAATTCATTTGATCCTCATAAAAACCCCAACAGGTAGGTGCTATTATTATCCTCATTTTTCAGTGGAAGAAACTGAGACTAAGAGAGGGTAAACTTTCCCATGGTCACACAGTAAGTGTGTAAGGCAGGATTCAAATTCAAATTTTCCTAAATCTAAGACCTGTACTCTAATCACTGAACTTCATAGCTACCCAAAGACAAAAAAAAAAGTGAAACAATACAAAGATAAATACAAAGAAATGAAACAGTCCCTGTATTAAAAGAATTTACATTCTATCATTACATGAGATAGTATATACATATATAAGCATTTACAAAATGAATATATACTGAGTATATGTAAAATAATATGTCCAGAATAAATACAAAGTGATACTTGCTAGCTTTATGACCCTGGACAAGTCACTTAACCTCTGTTTGTCTTAATCCAGTGAAGAAGGCAATGGCAAACCACTCTCATTTCCTCATCAAGAAACTCTATGTGGGTTCACAAAGAATCAGGCGCAGCTGTAGTTAGAGAAAATACTAACAATTGGGGCGAGGGGGGGTGGTCAGGAATAGAAGGTGTTGTTTTTTCTGGGTCTCACAGGAATAAAGAGATTTTATGAGCTAAAGGCAAACGAAAAATTTCAGGGATGGGAATTTCCCAGTTTCAAGACACAGAAGATACCTTTCCATGTGTGGCGAGCAGAGAGAAGGGCAGCTCAGCAGGACCGTAGAATGTAGGAGGGGGAAAAATATAAGGAAACAGAAAAAAGTAGTTTGAGGCCAAGTTGGGAAGAGCTTTACAAAGCCCAATAGAGAAGTTTGTATTTTACAGGTATGAATATGAAAGTCTCATGTTCATACTGGTACTTAAGACAATTTGCTTTTAAATAAAGGACTTAAGCAGTGAGACCAATTAGGAGACCATTGCAAGAGGTCAGGTGAGAAGTAATTAGGACCTGTACTAAGGTGGCTGTTCTATGATTACAGAGAAAGGGCCATATGCAAGATGTTTTGAAGTAGAATGGCAAAAACTGGCAACTAATTAGATCTTTGGAGTAAGGAAAAATGAGAAGTCAAGGAGTTAAGTCATGAGCCCATTAGTGGGACCCTTTACAGAATTCAGGAATTTGTATAAAGAGCAGTATTCAGGGAGAAAAGATCATTGAATTCTAGATTGGACATAGTGAGTTTGAGATTTTCACCAAGATATATAGTCCAAAATGAGCAACAGAAAAATGTGATATGGGACTGAATCTTTAGAGAGATTTGTGTGTTGGCTTTACAGATCAGTAAGTCAGTTGAGTAAAGAATATAATTAAATGCATGGGATTTTAAAAGGTTTTCAAAAGAGAGAACAGAGAGCCAGACAAAACCCTGTAATACATCAATAATTTTGGATCATTATTTGAATAATGAACCTCAAAGAAATAAATGAATGAAAAGCATTTAAGTGTTTGCTGTGTACCAAGGCCTGTGATAAGTTCTGTATAGCTGCAAAAAATACCCAACCCTCTCTCTTTTTGGTTATATAGCCTATACAGTACATATATTATATATAGCTTTACATTAATTTAAAGATATATATCTTGTTTTAATATTTTTATTGTATTTTTAATATTTGAATTTTAATAAGTTATATCCTCAGAAAGTTGAAAGAAATTTGGATTTTCAATGTCCAGAGACTTGACCCATAATGTATGAATTAGCCATCATCACTATGTAGGCTACCTCTAAATAACATGTTATCTATATCAAAGTTAAATTTTTTTCCTTAAAAATAATATTTTTAGTTCTTTGTTTTTTACTTCATATCAGTTAAAATGAGAGAACAAATCTGTGGAGCTGTACAATCTGTATGAATTAGAATTGTATGAATCTATTTAAATTATTACAAATTTTAATTCAAGGTAAAATAATTGAAAACATCAAATTTTGTTTAGCTCTTAAAATTTTGATATACAGACTTTGTAAATACCCATATTGAAATTATTTATAATAACAAAAAACTAATGACTGGAAGTAATTTAATTTTGTCTTCAAATAGCACATTGATATCTAGGCCATCTATATAGGGTGAATTAAGAGAGGATTATTTTACTTAAGATAAATTTCCTTTGTTACCTTTTTTCCTTTTATGGAAAATGTTTTCTTTTGTGAAAGCAAAAATATTTATAGCAGTTCTTTTGTGGTGGAAAAGAATTAGAAACTGAGATCGTACCCAAAGGGATGGTTGGATAAGTTGTAGTATACAAATGTGATCAAATATTGTTGTGCTATGAGGAATGATGGATACAATAAATATTTATTAAATGCTTACTGTATGCCAAGTTCCACCTAAGCACTAAGGATACAAATACAAATAGAAAGATAGTCCTTGCCTCAGGAAACATCCAAACTAATGGAGGAGGAAATGACATAAATAAGATAAAAAGCTTAGTGGAGAGTCAGTTATAATAGACAATTACAAAGAAGTCCCAAAGTGTTAAAGAGGGTCCAATCAGAAGGACAGAGGCTACTGAAAAAATATGAGTATGAAGGACAAAGTCAATCTTGTAGCTTGAGATTTACCTGTTATGAGCCTCCTGAGGAAAGAAGGCATGAGAGACTTGTAAGGAAGTCTAAAAGCAGTGAAGGTGGTGGGAAATGAGGACAGGATGGTTTCAGAGAGACCTCAGAAGATTTTGTATGAACCACTGAAGAGTGAAGTGAATGGAATTTTGATGCTGAGTGAAGGAGAATAATGTATGCAAAAAGGAGAAGGAAATTATTGTTCAGTCATTTCAGTCATGTCCAACTCTTCATGACCCTATTTGAGGTTTTCTGGGCAAAGACGGAGTCGTTTGCCATTTCCTTCACTAGCTAATTTTAAAGATGAAGAAAAATGACTTGCCCAAGGTTACACAATTAGTTAAGTGCCTGAGGTTGGCTTTGAACTCCGATCTTTCTGACTCCAAAGTTATGTGTTCTATCCACTGTGCTACCTATCTACCTAAGGGAAGGGAAAGAAAGGAAACATTTATATAGGACCTACTATGTACCAGGCACTAATATTTTTACAAATATTATCTTATTATTCCTCACAGCAATCCTGCAAGTTAGGTATATTATTATTTTCATTTTACAACTAAGGAATATGAGGCAAGCAGGTTAAGTAACTTGCCTGAGATCACACAGTATATGACCTGGGCAAGTGTCTGAAGCTGGATGAGAATTTAGCTCTTTCTGACTCTAGGATCAGCACCTCAATAACAACAATGCTATAAAAACAGTCAACTTTGAAAGTCTTAGGAATTCTGCTCAACACTGGCCAACTAGGATTCCAAAGAACTAATAATAAAATAGTCTTCCCACCTCCTGATAAGGCAGGCAATGAGCCTAGAATGCAGATTGAGACATTTTTTAGAAGGGTAAAATCAATGCAAGAATTGGTTTTCTTGACATGTAACAGGGATATCTTTCTTCCTTTCCTAATGGGAGCAGAAAAGAGATGAAGTTGGAGGTAGAGGTGGCAGATATTCCTTTAGAAAAAGAATAAAATTTAATTTTTAAAAAGTATTGTCTTAAAGTATTATTTTCACAGTATCAACAGATATATTACTGAATTGGATTTAATTTAATATTCAAATTTAGAAATATAGCTTAAATGCTATTTCGTTAGTATTTTGGCTGAATATAAAAGGATAATAAACTGCCTAACATAACCAGGGCACAGTTGATGCACCAGGTATGATCTTATTAACTTGGTCATCAGCTTCTCTAAATATAGCCAGACTAATGCATAGGCAACATACCTTAGAGGTTATCTCCTTTTATAGAAGAGCTAATGGAAGCCCATATAAGGGAAGTTACTTGACAAGAGTACCAGAGCTAGTCAATGGCAGAATTGTTACCGAAACCTAGGTTTTATGTGTCTTTGACTTCAGTGGTCTTTTCAAAGAATTTTACTTTGATTCCTGGGGGAAATCCAGAATGGATCATTAAAATAGACAGTAAGTGGGCACCTTAAAAAAATAAAACCATAATTATAAAGTCTGAGCATGGCTTCATCAAGAACATCACACTAACCATATTTCCTTTTGTAAGCATTTGGAAAAGTATCTAAGTGTTATTAAAAATGATAAGGAATAATGAGGACTACATGATAATATTTAGGTCAATTTAAGAGCAAGCTCAATGGTTATTCTCAAAGAGAAGTTGATCTTGATTCAATGTCAGCCTGACTAGAAATCTCCGGTGGAATATTCCAAGATTCTGTCCTTGGTTCTATGTTGTTTAATATTCTTATCACTGACCTGAATAAAAAGCATAGATGATATGGTCCTCGGATATTTAGATGACAGTGAGCTGGGAAGGATAGCCAACATGTTGGATAAAGAAAATTAAAAAAAAGAATATTGACAGGCTAGAACACAGTGAATAATAATAATAATAGCATTTATATGGTACTTTAAGGTTTGCAAAGTTTTAAAAGTAGTATTTCATTTTATTCTCACAACTTAGGAGGTGTGTTATTATTATCCCCATTTTACAAAGAAGGAAACTGAGGTAGCCATAGATTAAAATTAAGTAGCTTATTCATAGTCACACAACAAGTAAGTGACTGAGGCTAGATTTGAACTTAGGTTTTCCTGGCTCCTTCCTTAGTGCTGTATCTACTATACCACTTAGCTACCTAAATCTAATGAGATGAAATTCAATAGGAATAAATATAAGGTCTTAAACTGTTCTAACACATCACTCTCATAAGTTTAGGAGAGGTCATAGTTACATAACAGTCTAGAGGGGAAAAAAAAATCTAAGAGATTTAATGATCTTCAAGCTCAAAACCATATGATAAGGCAGCCAAAAATGTTAGTGCAACCTTAGGCTACATCCATAGAGCATTCCAGGAAACACTGAAGCATGCCACTATATTTTGATACAGTGGAAAGAGCACTGGGTTCAGATCCCTTCCCTAATTCTTACTACCTCTGTGACTTTGAAAGACATGTTACCTCCCTGGGTCTCAGTATCCTAATAAGTAAAATAAGAGGGTTGGATTATATGGACTCTGTGGTACCTCTGTGTTCTATTCTTTGACCTCTTGGAAAAGAGAGAGAGTTAACCAACTGAAAATGCAGGTTGATATATGCAATTTCAGAAATGGTCATGTTGATTTGTTTTGTATTACTAGCTGTATTTATTTCAGATAAGGACTTCAGGGTCGGAAAGGAGGGACAGGAGATGGGTTGAATTAGTGGTTAGTAATAAAAGTGCAAAAATAAAAAAAAAATCAACCATACTTTTTAATATAGTAAAAAATGTACAAATGGGGAAACAAGCTATAATTTTAATAAATCCTTGTTAAATTCAATATGTATTTTTTAAAAACTACATATAAAAGAAATTCAGTTTCTTATACAATTTTCTTATTCTTTATATGTATTTTTGCTTACTGGTTGTTAAATTTTCATTTTTTAAATTAAAGTAATAAAATTGTAATAGCTCTACTGTATTTTAACTTGTTTAGACTACATGTAGAGTATTTATTTCTATTCTGGGCACTCTGGTTTAAGAAAGATATTGATAAACTGGAGAGGATCCAGAGGATAACCAGGAAAGAGAAAAGTCTTGAGTCTATGACATATGAAAATCAATTAAAGGAATGAAAGATGTTTAGCCTGGAAAGAGGACTAAGCAGTGACATGAAAGCTGCCTTCAAATATTTTAAAGAGTTGACATTTGGAGGAGAGGTTAGAAATGCTCTAGTTGGCCCTCTGATTGGACATGACAGAGAGGTAAATGTATACTTGATATGCCCAGGAAAAAAAAAAAACTTTTAAAAATTTGAGCTACACAAAAGTTGCATAGATTGTTCCTTTAAAAAGGGGGGTGGGGGGGGCAGCTGGGTAGCTCAATCGATTGAGAGCCAGGCCTAGAGACAGGAGGTCCTAGGTTCAAATCCAGCCTCAGACACTTCCCAGCTGTGTGACCCTGGGCAAGTCACTTAACCCCATTGCCTAACCCTTACCACTCTTCTGCCTTGGAACCAATACACAGTATTGATTCTAAGATGGAAGGTAAGGGTTTATTTAAAAAAAAAAAGGTGGATCTCTCCTCATTAAATGCCTGTGTCACTGAAATATTCAGTCATATTTTTATTCAAGGAGAGACTTGATGACTTATCTGGTTATAATGGGGATTCCTTCTTATTATAATTGGATTAGAAGATGGTGGAGGTCTCTTCAAATTCTATAAGTCCACAATTCTGTGATTTCTGCATATGTATATATATATACACACACACACATATATATATATATATATATATATATATATAGTTCAAATCCTGGTTCTGCAGTGTAGATAACCTAACATCTATTGATGTTTGTTTTCTCATCTGTAAAATAAAGGGGTTGAATCTCAATACTAACCTTGAATAAATGCTGCAAGAAAAGAAGCAGCAATATATTCTATTCTTTGCTGGATTTTAATGAAATTTTGTCACTATCCCATCTCTTTCCTCTTTAAGTGAAAATATCCTATAACATTTTTGCAAACCATTATTTTTAATGCAATACAAGTAAAGATTAATAACTTACAGTGTGGTGTCAGTATTAGTTCAAATCCATTGGAGGAGGTAGATGAAGACTGGAAAACCTGATAGAGAAGCACTGAGGAAGTTCATAGGATCGTAGATTTATCTAGATGGAAGAGATGGAAAGAATCTCAAAGGTTATCAGATCCTATCCCCTCATTAACAAATTAAAAAACAGAGGTCCAGTGTAGTTTAGTAACTTACCAACTGTAAGGTATCACACAGCTATTAAATGTCTGAGGCAAGATTAGAGCACATCTTCCTAACTGAATGACTGGCTTCCTATATTGTACACCATTTTTTCTCTTACTGATCTTTGTTATGAACAATCACAAAAGCAACTAATTCTTCCTCATAGGTGTTTTAAGTTTTCATTGTTATTGTTGTTCATTAAGCCTGACCTTGATAAATATAACAAAAAACCTTCAAGCAGAACCCATTTAAATTGCCTAAGATATTGAGGGAAAAATAGATTCCTAAGTGCCAAAATAAAAAGATTGCCTCATAATCCCCACAAAATTATATATAATTCAGGAAAGAAAGCTAATTATAGCATTCATCCACACAGTATCCTGTTTAATAAAATAACACTTGAACTAAATGCAAATAAAATATTCAGTCATGTTGGAATTCAGAAGTAATATCTAAGAATTTATAGGGGCTTTTACATCCTTCCTTGGATAGAAGTAAAATATTAAACTAAATATTATGGCTCACAAAACCTCACTGATGGCTTTCTAATTCTCTTTTGTTGCTTTCAGGCATTCATTAGTTGTATACTAAGAAATCTGGCAAAACAGCTTTTTTTATCACAGAAGCTCTATTATTTATAGCACACAGACTTATAAAATCCTAGCTCACACAGGAGCTCAATTTCCTGTACTAATTGAGGTTCTGAAACCTGATAGGCTTTGTTGTTACTAGTAAAAATGTTTTTCTGTTTTCATTTTTGTTTTTTTTATTAAAAAAATATTTTAGTTCAGTGGTAAAATGTATCTAATACTATGATAGAGTCAGTCAAAGCATAACTCAGAATGACTCAGACTGAATGTCCTGTGTGGATTATACTGCTCTGTTGCTTCTCCCTTCTCATCTTGTTTTCTGAGTTAAAATCTGACTCTACTAGAGTTGTGCCAGAGATGCAAATTCATTTTAGACACCATCAGTAGCTTAAATAGTGATTGAAGTAAAGTTTTTGTATTATTTTAGATTTCATTTAACATTGTTTCTTTAGAGATCCTTCAGCTATTCAATTTTTTGAGTGAGTCATCAAAGTGTTATCCACAGAAAAACAAAAACTCATTATATTTGATTTTCCTTTTTCATAAATTAAAAGTTTATCATTATATGTGTAGCTACCCATAAATCTAAGAATTGTGTGGATATTTTATTTTCTATTTCAATTCTTTTTCTCAGGCTTTTTCTAAGATAGAGAGGGAGGGAGCCCCTCAGTCAAGAAGACCTCTAGATTCATATCCCACTTCTGACACATTGCTTTTTTGACTATGGGCAAATCAAAGTCAACTCTCAGTGCCCTGAGCAACTTTCTAAAACTCTCAATTACAGACAGTTATAGATTTGCAGTGATAGAAGGACTTTATTCTCTGGGACTTCTCTATCCCAATGACATTTTTTTTTAATCTGCCAGCCATTTTTTCCCTTTCCCATTCAGAAAGAACTTTTTAACCTGTTTAATTTGTACAACCTCTGATCAACTTTCTAGACCATTTCATTAAATTATGCTAATTGTGTGATAAGAATTGAAATGCACATTTGTCTAGAAGTGGGGATCTATCTTCCATTCTTAGTGCTTCATTATTTTGCATTGTTTTATGTTTAAGAGGTAGCATTTTCACATTCCTGTAAAAACATGCCAGTGTATATTATAATCTCTTTTTCATATGTGTATATATAACCCCCCAAAAAAGTATTCTAAAATTAGAAAAATAAAGGAAAATTAAAAGTTCAAGCTACCACCATGAAATAATGAAAATAAGAAATGTCTTATTTAAAGGAATTTTTGAGTCCTAATCATAATATCTCAAAAATATTGTTTTTTCAGTCTTTAAGGATATGTTCTCAAAAGGTCCTTGCAGCTTATTTAGAATTAAAGAGGGAGACTTCTTTTTATTTTTCTCAGGTTTAAAACTGAAGACATAATATCATAAAATAAAAAGGTTTTTAAAATATTTGTGGCATTTTAACAGCTTTTAGCCAATTAACTTGAAGTGATTTATAATATACAAAACATTTTAAATATGTACATATAGAATAACATACAAAATCTTATCCTATATGCCAAGTCTTATCTCTTTATTCCTTATGATAAATAAGTGTACAATAAAGCACCATTTGAAATATTGCTTTCATTTTAATTATGCTAGCCAGTATTATTTGAGATGTTTTTAACTTGTTTTTTTTAATGGAAATTCACTCTCCAAAGTATCCTGTAATTTTTTAAAAAGGTTGTATTAATAACATCTGTTTTTATACGAAAGTCATTTCCTGATATATTATCCTCCCCACTCACCCCCATTGAATCCTCCCTTGTAACAAAGAAAAACATTTAATCAAAGCCAACTGACACAGTGACCATGTAAGTGTCTGCAATGTTCAGAACCAATATTTTCCCCTCACCCCCCATTTCTTTACAAAACGGAGCTAGGAGGTTTGGGTTATAAATTATCTTCTATTACCAATCTTACCTTTTAATCAGAATTCAGAATTAATGTTTTCGTCTTCATCATTTTGCTCTCCTGGTCCTGCTTTCTTTTTTCCTGCCTGAGTTCATACAAGTCTTCTCATGTTTCTCTAAATTCCTCATCTTTATCATTTTTTACAACATAGTATAATTGAATTTACATTCTTGCTTCACAATTTGTTCAACTTTTCCCCAATTATAGGAACCCACTTTGTTTCTAATTTTTGACTTCCACATAAGTGGTTCTTGTTTATGATAAAAGTATCCCTTACCCACTTAAACCTGCAAAAGATATGTAAACACATACACACACACACACACACACACACACACACACATATATAAATATTTTATATATACATATATATACTAGGTGTATTTATTTAGCATAATAGTTTAGTATTTAGCATAGTAGTTTATTATTTTAATATTCTATTCTATTATAATTATATATTTTAATATTTAGCATAATAATTTAGTATTTATTTAGCAATAATAATAATAGCAGTTTAATAAGGTTTGCTGGGGTTTTTATAAAGTTTTAAAGGTTTGCCAAGTACTTTACAAATATCTCATTTGATCCTCTACAAAGATCAACTTGGGAAATATGTCCTTATATCATCTCCATTTTACAAATAAGAAAACTGATAGATAGAGGTTAAATTACTTAACCCAGGCCTCAAAGATAATTAAGTATATAAGGACAGATTTTAACTCAGGTCTTCCAGGTTCCAGGTTCATCACTATCCCACTACCTTGTGCCTATAGCACTAATTGATGGTTAAATGTAATGTAAAGTCTTCTCTCATTGTTAGCTGGTTTTAAGCCTATTGCATCCCCTCCAAATCTTCTCCTATGGATTTAATAACCATTTCTATGCTGATGATTCACAAAAGTGCTTTCCTACCCCAACCTCTCTGCTGACCTCTAGTATTGACTCTCCAACTGCCTTTCATACATCTTCATACAACTGAATGTCATCTTAAACTCAATATATCTGAAACAGAACTCACTAACTTTCCCCCAAGCTTCCTTCCATCCTTATTACTGCAGAGGGCAACATGATCCTCCCAGTTCCTCAGGCTCACAATATTAAGACTTATTGGATTCCCCACTCTCTCTCACTTCCCTTTCCCCCATGGACAATCTTTTGCCAAGGCCTGTTGATTTCACCTTTATATCTTCCAAATATGATCTCTTCTTTCCCATGACATGCCATATTCTAGGACAGGCAGTCATTACCTCATGCCGGGATTATTGCAATAGCCTGTCCACCTCTTAGAGTCTCTCCTCACCCCAATCCATCCTCCATTCAACCACCAAAGTAATTTTCCAAAATTGCAGGTCCAGGCCTGACACCCCCTACTCAATAAATGAAACCCACAAAGAAAATAAACTTTCTGAATGCAAGTATGGAATTTTTAATTTATCCATGGATATTTGTCCTATTCACATTGACTTCAGAGTCAGAACTATCTAATTGCATAATTATATGTAATGATATAATTAATAATAATATAATTATAAAATAATAATATAAGCAGGGAAATATGAAGTATAGCTAATCTAATATACCATCACAGCAATTTGTTTGACCAATCCTATTTTTGGAATAAGATCTAGCATATAACCGAACCCCTTACTCAGAAAACTGCAGTGATTCCTTATTGCCTCCTACTGGAAAACTGCTGTGTGTTAACTAATAATGTATGCTTTGCTTTGCTTTTATTTAGGAACCTTTCACAACATTCTTTCTTAATTCAAATGATGGAAAATTTGACCACCCAGATCGAACCTTCTCATCAGTTGCAAGATCTTGGAGAACAAGCCAAAGAGATACATCAGATGTAAAGGTAAGCTTTAGGGAAATTAGAAACTGCAGAATATTTTTTCCTGCAATACAGTTTCTAAAACTTAAATTATGTACTTTCAATTTTGATTTTTTTTAAGTGAGAATAAGAAAAATTTTACATTTTATTCTCAGAACATTACCCTAATTTAAAAAAGAATATGCTGTATATCTAAGCTTCTGAAAATAATCTTATATACAATAGAAAATTATTAAAGTTACTGTTTTATTCTGTGGTTAAGGTGTTTTGTTCTTTTAAAAATTCCAATCTAATTTAGATCAAATAATCAGGAGAAGGAGAAAAGCCCAATAAATTGCTCTTTCCTGCTGTTAATTCAATATTTGGTCTATTCCATAAAACACAGCAGGAATTGGATTTGACCTTAAAGTGTCATATTGTTATAGCTTGCCCAGTCCTGGGTTTGCATAGCCTGGGGCAATTAATAAAGCATTAATGACAAGACCCATTTAAAATGTAGGCTTTTCTGTACAGCTTTAGCTTTTACTTGACTGTGCCTGGGGATATTATGCAACAATACGCATTAGATTAAACCAACATACACACAATATACAGAAACAGCAGAGAGCAGAGTAATTTTACAGTCGTTATTACTTAACTATTGTTAAATACAAAGGTTTATTGTACATTTACATGGGATCTTATTAAAAAAAACTTTCAGGATCCGAACAATAAAATCTTTTCCTTATTCTCATGGTTCTCATTTTCCCTGGTAATAAGGCTACATGATCAAATTTGCACACAAGTTTAGGTGTGTCTAGTTTTAAGCCCTCATTTTAAGGCAAATTTATTTAATTACTGTCATATTATGCAATATAAAAATTGGATGTTATGGAACCTTTTAAGGTCTGACTTATACCAACAAGATAGTAGAGTCACAGTTGCCCTTTACTTCCTTTATATGTTGATACTCTTTGTGAAACACCTCACTCAGAAAGGCAAATTCCATGCTATTTAGAAGATTTTGTACAGATAAAATAACAACCTTTACATTTTTTTCTTAAGGAAAAAACATCATAAACATATATCTAAGGAAGAATCTTGTGGGTTTTATTCCTATTAAGTAGCCATTTTTTCAAGTACTAATTGATAAACAGTGAATAGACATGATTAGGAAAGATAAGAAAACCTAAAGTAAATCCCAAACTTTTGAAACTGTGAAGGCTTCTATTTTTCTTCCAACAGTGGTATCCTTTGCCGGAAGTTGACCTAAAGATTTAAAGCATATTTTTTTCTACTTAAGTTTAACCTTTTATTGTCATGGACTCTTTTGCTAGTCTGGTGAAACCTGTGGGCCCCTTCTCAGAATCATATTTTTATATGCATGAAATAAAATACATAGAATTACAGAGAAAACCAAGTATTTTGAAATACAGCTATCAAAATATTTTTTAAAACAAGTTCACAGACTTTAGGTTAAGAACCTAAACCTTTGTTCCAAGGCCTATGAGAACCATAGGCTTTATTTGCGGGGCTCAGCCCCCATTCTCTCCCAACCCTCCCCAACCCCCATGAACTCTCAGGCAGCAACACTATAGGAAATAATGGAGAATTTGTGAAGTGGAAAATTCCAGAAGATATAAATTAAAGAATGATCATTAGACTCATACTTTTCTCAGAGACTTCTGATTTCAAGTGCAGGACCCTTTTATAAGATTCCATACTAAGAACTGGTTTTCTTACCCTAGTTCTAAGTAAACCAAAAGGCTATTGAGACATATAGCCCCCAAGTAAATTTGTAACAAATGCCTTCTGTTGTGCTAAAATATGTGTGAATGATTATAAGATCCTTGAGGGGAGGGACTGTCTTTTGCCTCTTTTTGAATTCTAGGTGTTTAACAAAGTGTGCAACATAGTAAGTACTCAATAAGTATTGATTGATTTACATGCATCACATAGTATAAACAGGTAAAATTAAAAAGCACATCCCAAATAGTTTTTGGAAAATATCTGCTCCACAATTTTCTTCTTCATTTATTTTTTTTTTTCAGTTAGTAAAAACAATTTTTTGACAATGGTTTTCTGACATTTTAGGATTCAGATTTTCTCGTCACTCCCACTCCTCCAGTCAGTAAATAGTCTGATATAGGTTTTACCACTGCTTTCATGCAATGTACATTTCTATATTGCTCATGTCATGATAGAAAACATATATTACACATACAGTATTCCCAAAAAAGGTGAACTAGTAAATTTATTTTTGTGATAGAGTTGAGCTTCTATTGTATTGAAAAAATTTTTATTTTAGTTATGCTAAAAGATATCTAGGATTGTAAATGGACACAATTTCACTGTCTCTTGGATCCTATCTCTTTTGGAAATTCAAAGAAAGGAGTTGCTAGAAAATCAAGTGATAAAACATTTATTGAGTACCTACTATGTGCCAAATACAATGGTAGGCACTGGAGATACAAAAATTAAAACAATTTTTGCCCTCCACAGAGCTAAAGGAAGACAGCATGGATTCACCTAAGACTATATAAGTATAATTGAAATAAATAGGAGGCATTAGCAACTTGGGTAATCAGGAAAGGCCTCCTGTAATAGATGGCATTTGAAGAGATCCTTAGAGATAGAGGTGAGGAGGGAATATATGCAAGGTACTAGGGGGCAGCATGGAAACACAGTAATGGAATTCATTTGTGAAAAATAAACAAAATAGTTTGGTTCTATTGTAGACTGAGTAGAGAATATTTTCTAAAAAAAGGTCTAGAAAAGCAGAATGGAACCCGATTAAAATGTGCTTTAAATAGAAAGAATAGCAGTTTATTATAAAGATAATAAGAGCCCCTGGAGTTTACTGCTCAGGTTTTCTTACCCTAGTTCTAAGTAAACCAAAAGGCTATTATTGAGACATATAGCCCCCAAGTAAATTTGTAACAAATGCCTTCTGTTGTGCTAAAATATGTGTGAATGATTATAAGATCCTTGAGGGGAGGGACTGTCTTTTGCCTCTTTTTGAATTCTAGGTGTTTAACAAAGTGTGCAACATAGTACTGCTCAGGGGAATGATATGGTCAGACCTGTGTTGTAAGAGAGTCACTTGGCTAGCTGTGTGGAGAACAGATTAGTGCAAGGAGAGACTTGAGGCTCAGAGACCAATTAGGAGGCTATTACAATAGTCTAGTCAAGAAGTCATGAGGATGTGAACTAGAGTAGTGGCTCTATAAGAACACATAAGGTTGTTAAAGCCCATTTACTTTATTTTTGCAACTAACACATGACTAAAGGATTGGCATATCTTTCAATATTCCCTGATTTCTGCCAGTTTCCTGCTTAAGTTAAGAACCCTTCACTGCCTAGACAGAATGGATTAACAGCATAGCTCTTCATCTAGTAACTTGACCTCAATGTTTTTTTAATATGAGAATTGACACTGAGTCATAGCTTAAACCTAACATTTTAAGATCTGGATTTTATTTTATACAGTATTAGAAGAATCCCAATCTAATTCTGGTCAGATAAAAATAATGTTTAATATTGAAATAATCATAGCAAGGATAAATTAGAATTATTATAAAGGAGGCAGAATGTATATTGGAAGTCACCTTATAAATTGTTTAAATTCTTATCCTAATCCTCTGATTAAAAATAGTGTACTTTTTCACGAATAGCAGAAATGATTAATAATGTACATAATATATTGTTTTTCAAAAATTAATAACAATAATAGTATGATTATAGGCATTTTTTTTCTCTTTTTTGTTGTTGTTCAGTTGTTCCAGTCATGTCTAACTCTCCCTAACTCTATTTGGAGTTGTCTTAGCAAAGAGGGCCTTATTATTCCTTTGCCAGCTTATTTGATGAATGGGGAAACTGAGGTAAACAAGGTTCAATGATTTCCCCAGAGCCCTGCAACTAGTAATTGTTTGAGGCTAGATTTCAACTCAGGAATATTAGTCTTCCTAACTCCATGCCCAGCACTCTATCTATTATGCCACCTAGTTCTCTTCTTTCTCTTTTAGAATCATAGAGTTGGCAAGGGTTCGGTTCTTATAGAGAAAACTGCTTGCATTTGAAATCTGGTTTATAACTATGTTCCTATTCAATTCAACACTGCTTGTGATATAAGATTTGTTTTCTGTCCAGACTTATTATGATGTTTCTGAGAAAGCAATATAGGCCTTTAGTAGAGCAAAGATGGCAGAGTGGCAGGACAGCAAGCTTCCCTGCAAAACTCCTCCAGATAGATCTAAAAAATTTAGCAGGCCAAATCCTGATGGAGAAATCCAAGAGAAAAAAAATCATAGTGAGTTATTTTTACAGCCCAGGTCTTTCTCAACAGAGAAAGAGAGAAAGGCCTATGGACAGTGGGCACTGGAACTCTCCTGAAATATAGGAACAAACCATTGCAGTGATCAGGGAGTAAAAGTGAACTGAAATTTTGCCAAAGGAAAAGACAATGTCCCAAACCCATACCACAACACCTTTTCCTATGGGAGCAGTAATGAATTTTGTTGTTCTTTACCCAACTTCAGGTCACAGATGCAGGGCAGACCAGAGATGGAACTTGCAAGAGCAGTCCTTGGTCTTGAGCTGTGACCCAAGAGTAGAACAGTTTCAGAAGCAAGCAAAGCAGTGTAGTCACAGAGTGGGTTCTCGGGTTTAGTTTCTCGTCCAGTCCCAAGTGCTCAGAGGAATAACCAGAGCAGGATTTCTAGACCAAAGGAAAGCTACACACACACACACACACACACACACACACACACACACACACACACACACACACACACACACACATATAAAAATTTTTTTTTTAATTTTAAACAAATGAAATGAACCCTAGATGAAAATAAGTGAGAAGTTTGGTAGAAAGAATTGGAAATAGAATTAACATCTTGACAAAAATGTAAAAAAAAAAACCCTCAAAACTTTATCTTAAAAAACAGGCTCCTTTAAAATTAGAAAGGACCAGATTGAAATCTAATGTTTCATGAGATAGCAAGAAATTTTTTTTTTTTAGTTAAAGTCCTGGGGAAAAAATGGAAAATATAAGGTATCTCACAGCAAAAACATTTGACTTAGAAAACAAATGGGTGGGGGAATTTTAACAATAGTTGGACCAGCTGAATAAAAGGATTACTAAAACAGCATGAGAGTGGATGAGAGAGACAGACAGAGAGAGAGAGAGAGAGGGAGAGGTGGGGGAAGGGGGAAGAATGGAGCCCTAGACATTGTAACTTTAAGAAATCTTTAAAGAAAACTATCCAAATCTCTTAGAAACAGGGAACTAAATGGAAATAGGAGGGGAAAAAAATCTACCAGTCAGCAAAATGAAAACTCCTAGGGACATTGTAGCAAAAATATAGAGATTTCAGGTCAAAGGGGAAAATGCCCTAAAGTGGAAGTATAATCATAATCACACATGATTTAATAGATACCATTATAAAGGGGGAGAAAGCTTGGAATATAATATTCCATAAGACCTACAAGCTTAGAGCCAAGAATAACTTTCCCAGCAAAACTGAATTTAATCTCACAGAAGAAAATATGAATTTTTAATGAATTAGAAGACTTTCAGTCTTTCCTTATGAAAAGACAAGAACTCCATAGAGTTCAAAAACAAGTGTTAAGAAAAACAAAAAGTAAACAAAAACAATGATAAAGGACTAAAGAATAAACTGTTTATGTTATTTTTTTAAAACCCTTATTTTCTATTGTGGAATCAATATTAAATATTAGTTCCAAGACAGAAGAGCAGTAAGGGCTAGGCAATTGGGGTTAAGTTGACTTATCAAGGTCATATGCCTAAGAAGTATCTGAGGTTAGATTTTTTTAAGATTTAAATTAATGTCCAATACTTGAAGTATTATATTTTTAAAGTTTATTATCTGACAAAATAGAACCATGTGACCAAGTTAATCTACCTGCTAAAAAGGACCTACTCCACAAAAGCCACCAGCAGGAAGGAAAAAGAGCTAGACATGGAACTCCACCTAATTTATCTCCTGTCTAAGTCAACACATAATGACAGGAAGTGAGTGGGCTCCTGGGAATCATAGTTTTGCTGGGAATCATAGTTTTTAGGGTAGCAGATTCCAATTTCACAATTTGAACCCAGGACCTCCCATCTCCAGGCCTGACTATCCACTGAACCACCTAACTTCACCTTACCTGCCTATATTCCAATATGGGGAGATGTCTCTTTCAAGACTTATCATCATCTGGGGTCATAAAGGGAATCTAATTATATATAAATCTTGGGAATAATACTGTAATATCTTGATGTTCTTAAAAGAATGAATGAAGGGGAAGAGTAATGCATTGGGAGGAATAGGGAAAGGAAAGTGGGGTGCACAAGTAGATATCTATATAAACAAGGAGGAAGTGTTGGCAGAAGTAGCCAATACTTGAACCTCACATCCAAATTGGTCATTGAAGGGAAGATTACACATGCATATGGTTGGGTGCAAATTTTTTGTTTTACTCAACAGGGAAATGGGAGGGAAACAAGAGAAAGGGGTGAAGGGGGAATCAGAGAGAAAGTTAAAGGAAAAATCCACTCTAGGCAATACAAATCCCAAGAATATAAAAAAATATTTATAGCTCTTTTTAGGGTGGCAGAGAATGAAAGTCTGAGGAAGTGCCCATCAACTGAGAAATGTATATGAATGTAATGCAATACTGTTGTGCTATACGAAATTATGAAGGACACAGAGAAATCTGGGAATTCTTGTATGAAATGATAACAACTGAAGTGAATAGAAGCAGGAGAACAATTTATATAATAACAATAAGATAGAAACAACTTTAAGACTTAGAAACTTTAGTCACCATAATGATCAACTATAGTTCCAGAGAATTAATGATCAAATATGCCGTTAGTCTCCTGATGGATGAAAAATTTGTAGTGCAGAGTCTCACACACTCTCACAAAAATATAAACAATATATAAACACATATCTGTACATATATATGAAGAATCCAGCTCTAATGACACAGATTATGGGTCGCAAAAAGGATGGGTCTGGGATTACAGGAGGGTCAGTACCGTCCAAGAACCATGCAGACAAGTCTCTTAGAGCAGTGACAAAGTTTAATGGGTTGGGGTCTAGGGAAAATGGTGTATGCTAGGGGATTATGTAAACCTTTTTCAGGGACAATGTTTAGTAATGATTTACAAGATGGAGATAATGGATTTAGATTATCTCAGTGACTCTAAGCAGAGTTTTCTATAGGATAATAAATCACTGAGAAATATGTAACCATCTAGTCCAGATTCTCAGGGAAATCTTGACTTCAGTGAGTTTGTCTAGAACAACTAGTTATTTACCAAGTACATCAGGTAGAGGTTTGGGGGCCCCATGTATGGAGTGATTCTGGCCAGACCATGCCTTTGATTTTATTGGGCCTACTCTCACTACTGGAGGCTACATTATATATATATATATGTTATTCACATGTATTTATACTATATACATGAAAGTTAAAGAAATGTGCCTTGCTCACCTATACATGTTTATAACAAGATATTTTTAGACTTAAATTAGGGGAGAGGATAGAGTTTTGCTAATTGGAAAAATGAAATTTTATTGTAAAAAATAAAAATATAGACATGCAAAAAAAAAAAAAACCTGTACAAATTGGATTGAACAGTTAGAATTAACATATTCAAATCATTCAGTTTTCTTTGTGTTTATCTTTATGTAAAAGTTTTTACAGAACTAAGATGCAAATTAGAGAACGATAATATGTAGTCTGTGCCTACCCTACTGAAACTTGTAAAAAGAGTATGGCTGAATTCATTCAAACATAATCAGTTCAAAATCAATTCCCAGTCAGTTGACAACACTGTTCTCAAAATAGCCAAATGAATTACTAAAGTTTCAACTTACTTTGCAAACTTCTTTCTGCATATAAACACATACTACATTAATATTAACTTGTTTATATCTTGGTCTTTATTAAGCATGCATAGTAAACAAGAATTCCATTCCTTGTTATCATTGACATATTAAAATATACTTTCTTGGGTCATTTGCAAATAAAAGCATTCATTCCCTGTCTTGATTTGAACACAATCAATAGAGCATATATTTTTATTAGCTTGGTAATGCACAAGGGAAAACTGGCATGAAATAGATAGTTTTATTGTATCTTTATTAATGTCAGCCTTCTCCTTTGATAATGAGTACAAGTTGGGTAAAGGATATGTCTTAGTAAAGTGACTTCCAGAAATATTTTCCAGAAATAGGCATAATTTGACTAGTTAGCTTTCAAGCACTTACACCTTCCTCTTCTAGGACAATTTTTGATAGCATTGAAATACAAATAACATTTTCTTACACTAATATTTCCTAATGCCTCAACAAACTTGTTATGCTACTTTTTCAGTAGCTATGTAGATGTCAGAAGAGGTAGCAATGACAAAATGTCATTAAGGTGACATAGTATAAATTCATACAGTTAATGGAGGTGCTCGCCACTGGTTCATTGACCCATAATGAGGCTCTTGCAGAATTAATGGATGCCCTGGGATTAATCTTTTGGAAAAGAGAAAGAAAAAAAATGGCAGCTTTAAAGCCTTTCAGTAGAATTATATTAGAAAAGTGAAAACGTCTGGAATGGATTTGATTTCACTGAAAAACCATAAAGTGGTATAGTCCCTTAGCAAAACATATTAAACTAAAATGTCAGATTTGATGTAAGAGGTATACAATTATGATAGTGTTAATAGTGGTCTTCTTTCACTCTAAGACATACTTTTAAGTCTAATTTCTCAGCAGCTTGAACTTGTCATAAGCTTATAAATTAGAAAATGTGTTTGAGGATGTTTTCTTATATGTACAAAGAAGGCATATAATACTATTAACTGTTCCTTGGGGTTTTAGTATAGCTATTAAAATAAACTAGGAATCACATTTATAGACACAAAATGTCTGCTATAATACTCATTTTGTCGTTTTAGCATTATTTTTTATTTAAGGAACTTTAATCTACGTGAAATCCTTTGAAAGTTATATTTTTATTGAAAAATGGAAATCTAACCTATTTTACTGAGTAGATGCTTGAGAAGAGATTACTAGAATGAAAAATATCAAAAGACATTGGGGTATAATAAATTGAATAAAATATTGAAGTTCAATTGAACTTTTTATTTATATAACTCTTCAATTTAAAATACTTGTTTATATGTTAAATGGCATGACAAAATAATAAATTTTACAATAAAATAGAGACATTTATAATAATATTTAGAATTTTGTAAAGGAAACAGGGGCCAAGTCTGCTGACCAAACTTTACCTCAAAACAACCATCGTTCTATCAAATAGGAAGGTCAATGAAAAGTTTAATTTCTAACCTGTTATTTGTCTGGGGAAAGGAGGGCAGAAGCCCAGGTCTTCCAGAGCCAGCTTGAACACAACTGATTATTAATTTTTCACCTTGAACATTTATACCTCAGAAATTAGCGAATACTACAAATCAGAAATTGATTTATTATTTTGTTGATTAGTCTAGACTTAAGAATGTGATGGGGGAAATGTTAATGCAGATTAAACTTAAAAGTAGGTTATGAACATATTTCTTAGTTTTCTATGGAGAACCTCTTATTAAACATTTACCAGCACACCAGGAGTATGTGTGTTGAGGTAGACCTTTGATTTTTTAAGATCTCTATCTTAAGTACACAACAATTCTTCTATAATTTACATAGTATTAGAAAATGGCCTGGGATACAGAGATTGTAACTTAATTATATGTTATAGAATCAGGATTTGAACCCAAATCTTCCTACCTCCAAAACTAACTCTCTATTTGCTTCACTACCTCTTTATTTTCCATTACATAAAAAAAGGAGAGTGTTGGATGGAATTTTAAAATTTTCAACCATCTTGGTAGAAACAGTCAAACAATGTTCAAATTCCAAAAAAGTTATAAAACTCAATCTGTTGGGTTCTTTTATATTATGCACAAACTTTAAATTTTACTTTAATTTTTTTTTAATTACTTGAAAAGTCTGTGTTGTGATTTGTGTGAGGGTTACAACTTCTTCATGTCTTAGTTGAAGGTTTCATGATTCCACGTGGTCACAGACAAACGTGATATGTTCCTAACTGTACTTGAATTCTTCCTAGCTCAGTTTCTGCCAAAAGTACAATGACATATATAATAGTTAAGAATCCAGGATTAGCTTCATTGTACAATGAGGCATCCAAGAAAGGCTTTAGAATAGAGTTAAATCAGCAATTCTTATTACATATTGCTATAAACACTGTTGTCAAATGAATTATAAAATAATACAATGAGTTTTTTAAATCCATTTTTTCAGTTTATTTCTAAACTTTTCCCTTTTTCCTTGATTATAGCTGCTTATTTAATGACCCTACAAAGGTGTATTAAGTTAAAAGTAGTAATAAAGGGACAAAGCTACAAATAAATTCTTTGAATAGTAGTTTATTTTAAAGTTTGACTTAGTATGTAGAGTTGCTCAGTTGTTTTTCAGCCATGTCTAACTCTTCATGACCTCATTTCAAGTTTTCATGGCAAAGAAACTGGAGTCATTTGCCATTTCCTTCTCCATTTCATTTGACAGATGAGGAAATAAAGCAGAATTAAGTAATTTTCACAGGGTTATACAGTGTCTAAAGCCAGATTTGAACTCAGGAAGATGAGTCTTTCTGACCCAAGGCCTGGCACTCTACCCATTGCACCACCAAGTTACCCTATCAATATAGAAGTGTTAAATTACTTGACACTTCCTATTATATTCATAAGCCTAACACATTCTTTATAAATTCTAACTTTTGTTGAGTGAAAGTATTTTAATATTTAGCACAGATTTCTCTGCAGTACTACTGAAATATTATTAATATTGGTACTAGAGACTTAAAGTATTATATGGATACAAACTGCTATTGTTAGCATTATTATTTTTGTTATTACAGGATCATAAACATAGAGGTGAAGACCTTAAGAGGCATCTAGTCCAAATCTCCATTTTTATAGATAGACACTTTGAGGCATAGAGTTGCCAAGCTTCACACAGATAATGTTATTTCCAACATACTATGCTGCTTCCTGTCTTCACTTTCTATAAGTATTCACTGAGATTTGTCTAAAAATATCTTTAAGAGACTAAAACTCCGTAAGCTATATTGGAGCATAGAATACGAATGTACTCTACTCTTATAGTTCCTTTACATAGTTTTATCTTTATACTCAACAATTAAGTCATTCAGTAAGCATTTATTAATCACCTACTATGTGTCATGTGCTGTGCTAAATGCTGGGAATACAAAAAAAAAGGCAGAAGAAATCAGACTCTGCTCTCAAGGAATTCAGGTATGATGGGGACACAATATTAAAAAACCACTGTGTACAAACAAGATTAAATCTGGGAAACACCTATATTTATTTATATTCATAGAACAAGAAGGGAAAGATGAAATGGCAAATGAACAAAAATGTTTAGGCTGTTAGCAAAGGATCCAGGACCATGGAAGGTGAAAATAGGATGAGAATTAAAGATCATTGGATTTAGCTATTCAGAAATCATTGTTGACCATCAATAAAACAGTTTTAGTAGAGTAGTAGAAAGAATGACCTCCATCAGATGATCTCTGTACACAAATGACACCAATATCTGTAGACCTGAATTTTGTAATCTATATCTGTAGATCTGAGTTATATAGCTCTATAGTTTCAGCAATATGCTGTGTCTCCACCTAAATATACCAAACCTAAAACATAATACATCAAAAACATCCTTTGCTAATCCGGCAGCACCTTTCCAACATGGCCTCCCATGCTTCTTTACTCAGTCCCTCCACTGGAATCCTTAACTATGTAGGACCCCTCTTGTGAGGTCCTTTGGGCTCCTGCCACCCCTGGTGTACATTGTTGCTGCATCCCAGTCATGAAAAATGGCCAACACCATGTCTTCCCCAAGGATTTTCTCCCTTTCCTTGTCTTCCCCCTTGCCTTCCTCTCTTCTCACTCTCTCTAGGTTCCATCTCCTTGTAAATATGAGTCAAAAATTAAGGGTTATTATCTGCACTGTAAGGTTATAGGACAAACTTGGGGGATGAGGGTGGCACAAGAATTACTGTATGTCTAATGAATTTTTAAAAGCTCACCCATTATACCAGGAAAGTGAAGACCAGTGTGTGCCAACTCCAAATATCTTCCTGAACCCAAAGTGAGTTCTTCTCTTGAATTTCTCTCCCACAGGAGTAGCCACCCCAGCAACAACCTGGAAGCCTCTCCTCAAGAGCCCTTCTTCATAATTTCCCAAGTTACAATGTCTAATGATGGCTCTGATGGTTTAAAGCATATTACTAAGAAATAATTATATAGGAAAAGCAGTGAAAAGAATATTTACAGAGATGTGTGATTGGTAAAGAAAGTGCATTAGTTATATAGGGACTATACAGGATAACTAAGAGACATCCATTGCTATATCTGCATTCAAAAGCTCTCATTCTCAATTTCCTCTGGAAACCCAAAGTTCTTTTTAGCCTTCCATCTCCTTCTAGTCACTTTTATTCAAAGTCATAGAATCATATAGATTTTTCCTTCTTCCTCATTCCCTGCATCCTGACAGTTGCTAAGCTCTGTTAATTCTACTATGGAGGTATTTCTTGCATCTATGTAAAATTCATTTATTCTTTCATTAATTCAGTAAACATTTAGTAAGCTCTTAACTTTGTGAGATACACTATGCTAAGTACTGTATGAATTACAAATGCAATATGATCCCTATCCTTAAGGAGTTGCTCATGTCATAGGGATATAAGCATGGCATATATGCAAATAGCAATATTACAAATCAGAGTATAATAAGTAAATACAAAAAGTACAAATTGTATATAAAGTGCTATAAAGGAAAGATCAAAATGAACTATAGGGATAGAAAAATCACCCTGAAAAGGGGAGCATTTGAGTTAAATGGACCTTAAAATGAATTCCATTAAGGTAGAAACAGATTGATATAGGCAGGGGGAAAATAAGTTATCAGGCCTTCTTTTAGAGATATTAATTCATTTAATTCAACTAATTATCTATATTACCCTTCTGGACTTAAAAAAATAATAAAGTACCTACCTTCTTTCAACTCATAGTTTCCCAGAGGTATGCGTGTTTACACCTCAGCCTGCTCTCTCTTTCTCATCAATTGGATTTCACTTGGTGTGGGGGGGAGGCTTACAGGCATGGCTTCACCTTCTACTGACTTAAGTAAAATTCACCCAATACACCATGAAGTGCTATAGGTTGGACTCCTACTTCATGAACCCCTGTTGAATCCCTCTCTTGATCTTCTTTCCCCCAGAAGTCACCACCTCAGCAACAATCTGGAAATCTGCCCTCAAGGGCTCTTCCCCACAATTCTTCAAGTATTAGAATGTCTAGTTACGGCTCTGAACATTACCAACAAAGTATTACATAAGAAAAGCAGCTGAGTCAAGCATTTATTTGTTTGCCAACTTATTTCAATATCTTTGCTAACATATTGACTGGATTCCAATCGTCCAACTTTAGGACTAGGTTTTAAAAAATTTGAACATTCTAAAGTGGCAGGGTAAATCTCACAAGATCAAATTTAATTGAGTTAAATTTAAAGTGCTATACTTGGTTTCAAAAAATGAGAAGACAGAGTTATTAGTGAACTTGTCTCCATTTTTTTCAGTCAACTATGAACCAATGTCCTGAGCTAAGAGGATTAGGTGAGAGAGTCCTATGGGAAACTTGAGAGAAAGCAAGAATGTCTAGAGCAGCCACTGTAAGAACAGGACAAGAAAGGTTTAAAGGGATTACCTTTCTGCAGTTAGGGTCCAGTTGGGATTATGTAAATACATTTGTAGTAAAGTATAGTATAAATCTGAACCAATTCATTTTAAAATCAAGATGAGGGAATGAAAAATCCAAGGGTAATTGAGGGAGAATTTGGAAGTGGTGATGGGAAACCAGTGATTGTATGGGGGAATGATGGAAAGTGCAACCAGTGCCCTATAGGGTGACCAGGGAGGCTATGAAGCCAGGGCTCAAAAGTTTCACAGAATGGGAATGGGAAAAGAGCAGATGAAAACAAGTTTATTGTAAATGGAGCAGGTTCTCCAGAAAGCCCAGTGGAAGGGATAAATAGCTTTAAAATATGACATTTGGGATTGGTTGAGAGCTATAGGAGTAAGGAAGACAGTATGAGACAAAAGAGTGGGGTTTACATAACTAGAGATTCAGGATCACTGGAATAGGTAAAGTATAAGCAGCAGGGAATTTGTTAATCACTGCCAAATGAGTTCAGAAGGTTTATTAATATCACTAGGGGTGTGGCCTCTATATGAAGTCTTCTCAGAGTATTGGGCAGCTCAGGTCAAAAGGACATTGGGGAAACTAGGATGGAATAGCATTTCTGTCCACTCCCTGAAGGCAGGCTAAGCCAGAATATTGGGTGGGGAGTAGAAAGAAATAAGTAAATAAATATTTGAGAAAAAGAATACAAATTAAGACTAACATTTTAAATTCTAATTCTGGGCCACAAGACAACCATAAGTGGAGAAATTTATGGTTTTAAAATATGGTTTAAAAAACATGGTTAAAAAAAACATATCTATTTTACTTTTTTCTTCTAAGTTACATAAATTGCACATTATGCATCACATACTTTCAATCAATTTATTGAAAGCATGAATCCAAGCATCCCAGGTATTCTTTCCTTGTTAAGTACTCACCATTCAAATCACCTGTGTTAAATATTTTGAGTTATTATATTATTTTCATAGTATCCAGTAATTAGTTTAAAAAACTATTCTTTTAGCTTTTCCTTTACTAGATTCAAAGAGGAAATTATGAATTCCATCTTTAAAAGTCCATTATAAATGAAGTATATTATAAATGGTAATGCAACTGAAAAGACAAAACAAAAAATAACCAGAATTTTTATTTTTAAATACTCTACATAATTATCTTTTCCTCAGTGGGAACTTAACACTGATTAAATAATAGAGAATTTTGTTTTATTTTTTGTATAAAATTTGATTTCTTAAAAAAGGTATCTTAGATTTAATAATACTAGCTCACATTTGTATGTTGTTTTACAGTTTTAAAATATTTTAGATAGATTTTCATTCATCAAAAAAAATTCTGCTCTTAAAAAAATATTCCATTCCTTGATGCTAACATGGCCTGTTTTTTTTTTTTTAAGTTAATATGCCCACTTGAATACATATGTTTTGGAAGTATTGTTGAGAAAAGATGAACTTTTAGAATAATGCATATTATAAAATGAACATTCAAATCATAGTACCAAAAAAGAGAATTTAATCATATCTTCCTTGACTATCTTTTCCACAGGAAAAAAAAATAGAGGAGTTGTCTTATATAACAAAAAAAAAAAACCATGTCTATTATACACACACACGTACACACAATATTTTAACTGTCAATAATTTTTTAACTTTTATGTAGTAGATATAATATGCTATAATTTTATCACTGGCAGGAATTAATTCCAGAGTTTTACTATCTACCTGAGATGTTTGTCAACAGTAATGGATATAATTTGGGAGTAAGAGAAGATGAAGTTGCTGTAAATGATGTTGACCTTCCCCCATGGGCTAAAAAGCCAGAAGACTTTGTACGGATCAACAGAATGGTAAGAGAGATTTTGATTTCTGCTTGAGTTGTTATGTGGATGTCAAACAATCAATATATTTCTTTTTTGTTTTAACAAATGAGAATTTCATATAAATCAGCATGTTTATAGAAAAAAATGTAAGAAGGGAAGAGGGATTTTACTCATCTGTCCTTTGCCAGCTCCATTACATAATCAGTATTTGTTCTCAGTGCATATTGTTTCCCCCCATGCTATGCTTCTAGGTTTATTACCCATCTCTTCCCTTCACAAATTCTTTAGTCCAGCCAAAGTAAGCTTTGCTATACTTCATCTCAGCATCTTATCTCTCTCCTCTCTCTGGGCCTTTTCTTTGCATAGGCTTTCTCTCATTTCTGGAATGTATTATCCCCTCAATACCTTTCATCTAGACAACTGCACTAGCCTTCTAATTGGTCTCCTTACTTCAAATCTCTCCCCACTTCAATCATTTTCCACTCAGCTGCCAAAATGATGTCACCTTCCTCCCTCAATTAATTCCAGTGACTCCCTGTTACTTCTAAAATCAAATATAAAGTCCTCCACTTGGATTTAAAATTTTATAGCATGTATGGCCTCTTCCCACTTTCTGAGGTTCTTAACCTTTGAGCCCTTCTCTGTACAGAATGATTCTACTACAGTGGCAGTCCTAACTGTATTTGCACTGACTGTACCCATGCCTGAAATGTTCTCCCTCATCACCTCCAATTCCTTACTTCCCTGACTTCCTTTAATAATCATTTTAAACCCACCTTCTGTAGCCCTTTCCACTTTTGAACAGTTTTAGGTATGAGGAAGATTTTCAGTTCATCAAGACTGAATTAGCCTTTTTGCAATTTCCACCCATTGCTCCTAGTCCTACTCTCTTGAACCACTTCCCAGATTAGAGTTTTAACTCCTGATCCACATGGCCAAATGTTCTTAACCATTTTTGTGTCATGATCCTCTTTGGCAATCTGGTGAAGTCTATGGACATCTCAGAATAATATTTTTAATGCACAAAATAAACAGCATAGCAAAGGAAACCAAACAGTAAAATATTATCATTAAATTATTTTAACATAAGTTTATGAACTGCAAGTTTAGGTAACTTGTACACGAACCCCTCCAAATATTTGAAGACAGCTACATGTCTAAATCTCTGGATTCCTGCCAATTAAACATCCCCAGTGCCTTTAGCCAGTCCTGATATGGCATAAATTTCAGGTCCTTCACCACCCTGGTTGTTTTTTCAAGATGCTTTTTAGTTTATCAATGACTTTCTTAATCATGGCAGCCTGAACCATGTATAATATTCCAGATGTGGCCTAACCAGTACAGAGTACAGCATGATTCTGATCTCCTTTTCCTGGTATCCGAGCTTTTCCTTTTGTTTGAGCGTCTCTTAATGTACCCTGAAGCCTCATTGGCCCACTGAAATAAAGCCACTCACTATAGCAGTTTGTAATGAAGGCTTCTTTTAAGTATGAGGAACTTGTGATGAGAAGATTTGATCAGTTTCTCCTACTCTTTTCATTTTCTTTATTTGGTCACAAATGCTTCTCCAAATGATGAATTATGTGATAACACAAGTATCCTCTCTGTGAGAAATGGAAGCCCATAATGCTTATAGGTCCAAAAGAGATCTATAGAATGTAAAAGATATGTTTATAGCCAATTAGAAAAGAGAGAGTAGGGGGCAGCTGGGTAGCTCAGTGGGTTGAGACTCAGGCCTAGAGATGGGAGGTTCTAGCTTCAAATCTGACCTTAGACACTTTTTAGCTGTGTGGCCCTAGGCAAGTCACTTAACCCCCCATTGCCTATCCCTTACTGATCTTCTGCCTTGGAACCAATACACAGTATTGATTTTAAAACGGAAGGTAAAGGTTTAAAAAAAAAGAAAGAAAAGAGAGGGTTTTCTAGAACCTCCTGCCCCCAATCTGTGTCCAGATTTGGCATATGACAGCTATCTAGATTTGGTACTGGCAACATCAAAAATGGCTTCTTTTCCATTTTTTTAGAGGAAAAATCCTATCTCTGATGTGTATTGGATTATCCTTCCTTTTTGAGGCTCCAGAATGATGATTAGTGAAGAGCAAATAAGTATCTCTTTCTAGATATACACTTTAGAATCTTGACAAGCGATAATGGATTGAGGGAAATGAGCATATAGAACCATAATATTCCTTGATTTACCCAAGTTTAGTCAGCAAGGGAGATATGGAAGATCTTGTTTAAATTGCTAGGTGCTATAGAACCATATGAATATAGACAAACATTTATCAATAGTGCTATTATTGGACAAAAGAGACACCTCAGGAAGTTTTAAGTGTGGAGGCAAAGGGCAAGAAACAGTTAATACTTAAGGATACATACCAATTGTCTGGCAAATTACAGGATAATTTCCTTAAATGAAGAATCAAAGTTCTCATGTAGTTTTGGCTTTTTCCTTGAGATTCTACATAGAAAATGGTTATTCAGATTCCAAAGAAGAAAAAGATAATGAATTTCTAAAACATAAAGATCCTAATAAGGCCTTACTAATTTAGTTATGTATAAATATGTGCATACATATGTATATTCTATAGCAAGCAATGTTGTTTCACTTACATTCTTCAAGAGTGAGGATGGATGTACACTTTCAGTTTTAAAGAAATTTTTAAGTAAAAAATATATCATATATATATGTGTGTGTGTGTGTGTGATTAGAAAGGGTGTAGAGAACTACAGATCATATATTATAGAAAGCATTGTAAAAATCCTCTTTACATACATAGCTTATGATATTGTGCTCATGTTTATTATCTGTATGTATACAGGTTGTCTAAATGTAATTCACGGTGAAACATGACTAGATTTCAGAAATCTCAACACCCCCTTTCCCGGGGAGATTGATTCTTCCTAGAACGGAAACAGGAAAAGGGGATATGAGTCTCCTCTAGCAAGAAAACAAACTAGAATTAAATCTAACTGCTCTCCTAAATCTTTCTAGTATAGGGGTATTTTTTAAAAATTCAAACTACTTTCCTAGTCACCCTTTAGGGGGAAGACACTTAAGTGTCTTGTGCAGTGACTCTCTTCCGGATACTGATTAGATGAAGGGCCAATGAAAATGAATAGGAAGCAAACCCAATTATCCAAACAAATAAAAACCAGATATCAGAGAAGTTACACAGATTAGAATATACCAGAAGATTCAGGGATTGAATGAACTCTTTAGACAGGAATAAAATATCTCTGCCTAACTAAGAGAGGTACTGATCTCACCCAAGGGGAAATTCCCCACAGTCTCTAGGGAGACAAGCTGGAAATCAGTGATGTATTGAAGAATCAGCTTTTCCCTAAATGTGTGCTTTCCAAAATCCTTTCTCTTGCTCCCTGGAATTGGGCCTAGAGAGACCAAAATCTCCTGTGTACTATCTCAAAGCAAGAATGAAGAAAATTCTCCAAAACTTCCCAACCAACTCTGCCTCTCACATAGACAGATAGCATTATTTTCTGTATTAATTGTAAGAGTCTTATGCAAATAAATACTTCAACCTTGAAACCAAGTGTTACACTAGAATATTTAAATAATTGGAAAGATATTAATTACTTGTGATTGGGCTGTGCCAATGTAATAAAAATGACAAATGCCTAAATTAAATTAGATATTCAATGCCATAACAAACTACTAGTTATTTTGTAGAATTACAAAAATAATAAAACTCATCTGTATGTACAAAAGATCAAATGTGTTGGGAAATAATGGGGGTAGGGATGGGAATGAGAACAAAGGAAGCCTAGCAGTGCTGATGTCCAACTATACAGATACTAAAAGAGCAAATCCATTTGCTGCTAATAAGGAAAAAAATCCATGGGAAAGATTAGCAATAGAAGACTGAGAACCAATGCAGTATAGGAACCCATGACAACTCACTATTGGATTAAAAATTACTGAAAAAAAAAGAATGAAAAGCAGCCTGGCAGAAATTAAGTAGAGCTTAGCAACTCAAACTACATCTCACAAAAAAGCTTTATAAGATTATATGACCTGGATATGAAAGGGCAAACAGAAGACTGTAGAAGGAAATAGTATCGACTAGAATTATTCTTGACCAAATAAGAAATAGAGATGATCACATGGATAAAATGGAAAATTTTGATTACATAAATTTGAAAGTTTTTTGCCACAAATGAAGTCAATATAGTTAGAATTAGAAGTTAATCAATGGGTATATGTATATACATATTCTCAAATAAGCCCTACCCAAAACAGAGAAAGAACCTATATATGCCAAAATATTTATAGTAGAACTTTTCAGTGTAGCCAAGAACTAGAGACAAAGTAGGAATTGCCCCATTCCTATACATGTATTACAGAAATAATAAAATAAGAGAATATTAGCCAAAAATTATTTAAAAACAAAAACTACAGTGAACCCCTCATTGAACAAAGGTAAACCAAAGAAGGACCTCTAAAATCCTTAATGCACTGAGGAAGAAAGCCTAAGCCCACAATGGCAAACCTATAACACACATACCATAAAGGGCACACAGAGCCCTCTCTGTGGGCATGCCTTCAGTCACCTGCCAGACTTCATTACTAGAAAGGCAGAGGGATTTGGGGTAGAGCTGTTTCCCTCTCTCTCTCCATATGCCTGAGGACATTTCTCCCATCACCTGCCCCTCTGCCCAGCAACCAATGGGAGCACTTCCTCCCTTCCCTGTCTGGGTTAAGGCCAGGGGAAGAGGGAGGCACAGACTGGGAGGTGGTAAGGGCAAAGCGCTCTGTCTTTCAAAGGTCCACTATCACAGAAGCTGAAGAGCTGAGAGGCCTTCCATTTCCCTTAGCCTTTAAGTGCTTTATCTAGGAAGTTTAGGAATTTATGCTCCAGAGAGAAGGAAAGGAAGAACCAGGGGCTTCTACATGAAGGTTCCCAGGCAATTAAGTAGCCATAGCTCCTACTTAGAGGGCATCAATCAGTCCAGATGCCTTAAGGGCACTGAACCTTTGTAATTCTGTGTTCTCTGACAGACTTGAAAAGACCAACACATTTCTAGAGCAGTGATGATAAACCTTTTAGAGAGCCTGCCCCCACCTCACCCCCCTGACTGAGTGCCGTGCCCTTCCCCTCACCAAGTGCTGGGTACACCTTGCCTCTCCTTTACCCCACATAGCTGCTGGGTGGGGGAAGTGAGGAATATCTTCAGTAAGTGTAGTGAGGGGAAGGGGAGTGGCCTGAGTGCTCTGCTCCCCTCCAGCTCTGCTACCTGTGAGCCACCCACCTTACCCCGTATGTTCCCATTGACTGCTGTGCAGAGGGGTGGGGGAATGTGAAAGAATATCATCAGGCATGGTGGAGAGGGGGAGGGGAGCAGCTTGATCCCTCTGCCTTTCTAGTTCTCTGTCTGGAGCTGATAGATGGAGTTTCTTGTTCATGAAACAGCCCAGAGGCCAGTGGAGAGCAAGGTGTAAAGTGACTGGAAAAGTAAGCTAGGAACAGGTTATGAAGGGAAATTTGGTATTTGATATTGAGAGTGACTAGGAGCTACTAGGGTCAATTTTTTATTGCCTTTACCACATTGTTGTCTGTGTATAAATTATTCTTCAGGTTCTATTGACTTCATTCTACAACAGTTCCCTCAAATCTTCCTAGGTTTCTCTGCAACCATTTCCTCACTTCTTAAGCAAAATAGTATTCTATCATATTAATATGCTGTAATTTGTTCAGTAAAATGATTGGGCATCCTTTAGGAGTCTCATAGTTTGCTACTTTAAAAAGAGCAATGGGGCAGCTATGTGCCTTAGTGGATAGAGAGCCAGGCCTGGAAATGGGAGACCCTATGTTCAGATCTTACCTCAGTCACTTCCTAGTTTTGTGGCCTTGGGCAAGTCACTTAACTCCAACTGCCTAGCCCTTACCATTCCTCTGCCTCATTATGAATTCTAAGTACACTTTTGAATATTGATTCTATGACAAAAGGTAAAGGCATTTTTTTAAAGCTACAAGTATTTCTGTACATTTTAAGGATTTGTTTCACTTAAAGCTAATCCCTCCCTTAAGTAGAGCTCACTGGTACACTCTTCCCTTCAACTCCTATGAATAGGTCTCCCCCTCAGTCCAACTTGGAACTGAGAAGTGGGCTTTAAACAGCCAAGTAATATCTGTTCCTATACCCTATGCAAGGTCTCTATATAACTTTTCATCATATGCAGGTTAGAGATATGGTGACATTTATTAAAATCATTGTTTTGTGAATTGTCTGGCAGTTATGAGGAACAGTAATGGCCAGGTTCCAATATGGTTTTCTTTCTCTGAACATTGTTGACTGAGTTCATGTAGACATTTTCCATGTCAAGACTTTGATTCCATCCAGAGGTAAACATCTTTGGATTATATTTGACAATTCTGATTACACATACCTGTTATCAAACAAGTTATTGTTATTCAATGAAATGATATTTGCTCATCCCAAAAGTATTTCAGTAATTTTGATCTGTTATGATATGCGCTAAGAAGAAGCTATCAATCTTTTTCCTTTTTTTTACTTGTAAACATTAATTTTTTATAGTTGCCTTAGGCTAATGGGGTCTGTGTTTTGTTAATATTATATGGGGTTTTCTTAAAATACTTTCCAAATTTGTTACGGCTCATTTTACAGCTCTAAAAATATGCATTGCATTAAGATTATTGTTGAATAAGTATTGATTTCTTTAAATATTTTCTTCCTATTCACCTTTAATTTCTGGATCCAGTAATTCTTCATTTATTCATCCCATCTTCTTGTTATCAATACTTCTTGCTATGTGTTACCTAGATGAGATCAAGGTCTTTGTAGATACTGTTTTCATCTACTGAGTGACTTCAATATGAAGGTGCAGCTTTCAGCCTCTATCTTTATTGTGTGATAAGAATTTTGACACATATCAAATCCAAATTATATTTTTATATGATTAGAGAAATCTCACAAGTAGAAGGAGCTATGTAAGTACATCAGATGATTATGAAGATATTTTAGTTCAACTTCCTTTTTAATCTGGAAGGCATACTTCACTATATTTAGTAGAGATGACAATCTTTTAAAAAGTACACTTAAGGCATCTCCTTGAAAAATGTCATATCAGTTGTTCTTAACATTGTTGTGTTGGCAGCATCTTTTAAATGGATAATGGTTTTCCATATGAATATAAAATACTTTTATCATTCTTACTATACTTCTGGTCTGTTTTGTATTTTGAAGTATGCGAATAAGCCATCAGTAGTGAGCTGAGTTGAAGGCTTTGTAATAATGAACAAGTACAGTACAAATGTTAATGTACTTTTGGGCAGCTTGTTCAATAATTACTGAATCAATAAGTTGTCCTTTATACCCCCGGGCCTTTTTGGCACATCCTTTTTGCTTTTCAAGTCAATAGACTACTTTCTTATAAGAGTTTATTGATTTTTTGTGTGTGTTCATAGATTTAATAAATGGTATTACTAACTCCCTAAAAGCATGATCCTTTCTCCATGGCATTAGGGAGCAATGAAAAATAAAGGAATTTTATCTGGGGAAAGGGAGGGGGTTCTTATGTGCCTTGAGACCATGGCAGTAGCTGTGAAGGCCTGAAAATCCCTGAAATCCTGACCATTTGGGCTTTGGTAGTAATACCACAGGTAAGGTCTACATCCCAATTAATATGATGAAAGAACACCTATGAATTTAAGAAATCAGTAAACATGATGCTCATTTGAGCTGTAGCTCAAGTAGCACAGTAACCAGGATACCTTTGTGTCTGGCAAGTTACCCTGAAATAAGTCATAAATCCCAACACCCTGCCAATGGCACTGACCACAGAGGCAGGCCAGCTATGACTGTGCATGAAATGCTCTGAAGACACGGATTCCTCCCTTGTGGCCAGTATAGTAGCCTGACAGAACCAGGAGAGGAGTCAAGATGATGGAGTAGAAAGGAGCTTTACTTCCTAATCAGACTTTCCAATTGACAAAACACACCCTGCTGAATTCTGATTAGGAAAACTCTAGGGCAGTGATGGTGAACTTTTTAGAGACAGACTGCACCCTTGTACCACATGGGAGTCACCCTGTACCCCAGACAGGAGAGGGAGGAAGTGCTCCCATTGGGCTGCTGGGCAGAGGGGTAGGTCATGTGAGAAATGTCCTCAGGCATTCAGAGATGGGGAGGAGGGCAGCCCCCTCTGGCACATGTGCCATAAAGTTTGTCAACATGGGCCTAGGAGAAATTGCAGCAAGTCCTTTCTCTAGCCAATTAGGGCAGAGCAGTCTGCAAGCACTTGAGACAGTGGTGTTTGGTGTCTTGCCGGGACTGAAAGAGCCAAAGCACAGGCAGGAATCACCTGGGCAGGAAGAGATTCAGCATAGCATGAGGAACAGGAGGAGATGCTGCCCGTCACTCTTGTTCTGCCTGCTACTAGAGTTTGCCAAGGATGCCATCAGGGAAATCACAGAGGGTAAGCTTATACCCTAATACTGTTGTATCTATCTAGCGAACAGACTGAAGACCATTAAATGTAAAACAATAATAGCCAGCTAGTGATTTGACCCAGGTTCAAGAGGCAGCTATGCAGCATAATGAATACAGTTCTAGACTGGAAATCTGAAAGACCTGAGTTTGAGTCTACCCATCAGACTGACTGGACAAGTTACTTAACCTGTTTGCCTCACTTTCCTCAACTGTAAAATGAGGGTAAGAATAGCACCTACCTTCCAAGATGGTTGTGAAAATCAAATGAGATATTTCTAAAGACCCAGCAACAGTAGGTGCTATTTAAAGGCTAGATATTATTGACAAGAACAAAGTAATAATAATAGCTCTTATTTATATAAGCACTTTATATTATCTCATCTAATAATATTCATAATAAAACTAGCTAACAACACTTACTAGGTGCCAGGGACAGCACTAAGAACAATCCTGGGAGCTAGACAGTCTTAGCATCCCCATTTTAAAGATAAGGAAAGTGAGATTCAAAGAAGATAACTGACTTGTTTCTTAGTAAGTGTCCGAGGCACAATTCAAACCTAAATCTTATTGAATCTAAGCTTAGTCTACTGCTCTGACACATGCCCTGCACCCCCCAACGCATGCAGAGATTGTCATGATTTTTCAGGATGTTTAGACTGAGGTCTTCAGCTGCTACTTTCACCCCTTCTGCCTCCATATCTAACCTCTCCTCCCCGGGAAAACGCCCTCGTACTCATCTAGTCCAGGATGCTGCCATATCATACTCCTCCTGCATTCTCAGCATCCTCACTTGAAACTTGACCACTTCTGGGTGTTCTGAGCCAAGGGAGCAGTGAGCTTGCTGGCCCTTCTGGGCGGCAGCAGGAAGCTGAGGACAACCAAACCCATTATCAGGATCCCAGGAGCAACAGTCACCAAGCCCAAAGAAATACCAAATTGGGAAGAATAAACAGTCCCCAAAACAGCAGGATGGGTATAGCCAAGGATAAGCCAGGAAAAGCACACTTGATGACAAGTTTTAGGTTCAGAATAACCGGTTTAAAAATGAACTTTGTCCCTTCAAAGGTGTAGCAACAGTGTGAAGAGCATCAGATCTGGAGTCAGGACCAGGTGTCAGACAGACACTGGCTCCCATGTCCACTGCCTCTGTGACCTCAGGCAGGGCATCTTATCTTCCGAGCCTCAGCCACTGTGAATTGGCTCAGTGAGCTCCAGGGGCCCTTCTGAAAGTATGTGCTTCTGTGAGCCTGGATCCTGGGGAGAGAGTTCTTCATCACCAAACATACTCAAGCAGAGTCTGGCTAATCATGCAGCATCTTGGAGCCTCAAGGTTCCACAGGCTTCATTTCCTCAGTAATAAAATGAAGATTTTTAGCACTAGCATTACCCAGTTCACCTGGTTATTGTGAGGAAAGCACTTTGTAAATGATAAAGTGCTATGTAAACATAAATTCTTGTCTTCATTATTGTTGCAGCACAATTAGCCCTGTGTGGCCACTGTCACTACTAGCTCCCAATGTTCTTTTCCCAAAATTTGTTATTCAGCAATTGCATTATATCTTATCCCCTTGTAGCATTGTATCACATTTAGAACTAAAAGAGATCTCAGAGTTGGTACAGAGAATAAATACTATCTTGTCTAGGGTCACCCAGCAAAAAGTAGAACCAAGGTTCACTCTGATTTCAAAGCCATTCCTCCTTCCATTTCTCCACTCTCCCTCTCATGTATCTAACAAACTGTTAACTGAAACATCACTTTGATAATTTGGAATCTAAGCAACATTCAAGATTTGTATTCTCTGGGACTGCCTGAAGTTTTTAAATATAAATTTGAAAAAAATAATAAATATAACTTTGACTTAATCGGTTAATAATATTGAAAAATAAGCAATTATGTGTTATAAAATAGTATTAAAATTGATATTTTAAGTTATCTTTATCCTTAAAAAAAGATGCTCATAAGCATCTTTCTTTTAAAAATATCTTATTATACTGGAAAACACCAAAAAAGTAAAATGTTTTCTCAGAATAACATTTTACTTGAATCATATAAATAAATGACTATTTTCAAAAGTAAGAAAAATTTTTCCAAGATGGATGATTACTATTATTTGTTTTCTTTTTCCAGTTTCCAAAAGTTCTGATCAGAAACATTAACTACAAGGAACATGTTCTAGTGATTTATACTTAGAATGTTCCTAAGAACCACATAAGAAAAAAATTATCTGGAAGTTTCTCATTTCTTTGTTTCTTCATTTCAGGCCCTAGAAAGTGAGTTTGTCTCCTGCCAACTCCATCAATGGATTGACCTTATATTTGGCTACAAACAGCGAGGACCAGAAGCAGTCCGTGCCCTGAATGTTTTTCACTACCTAACATATGAAGGCTCTGTAAACCTGGATAGTATCACTGATCCTGTGCTCAGGGAGGTAGGTGTTAAATCCCATATTATTCTAAATTTTTCTGTCATTGCTAAAACATGAATTTGACTTACCCTCTTCTTTAGAGGAAATTTCCCGACGGCATGGCTTTATACAAAACACTGAATTTCAGACTCCTGACAAATGTGAAAAAATGAATATGTTAGATGTCAGAAACAAGCAATGAGGTCAACATGTTGTTGTTCTCCCAGAATTTCTGACACACATCAGATGATACATTTCAATATACTGTATTCACTTTCTTTTACTTTCTAGTTTATTCTGGAAGATGAATTAAGCATATATTATGTCTATGCTATTCATTCATAAAAAGTATATGAACATTTGAATATAAATATTTCATATGAAAATATGGCAGTGCAGTTTTAAGATAAAAAAGTACAATTGTAACATTCTAGATAGCTGATGCAGAAAAATATTTCATTAAAATCAAAAGTTCTATTTTTCAGTGCATTCTCATTATGAAATATTTATAGTTTATAAAGTGGAATCATATATATGCATGTGTTTATGTATATAAATATAAAATGTGTGTGTATTTTAGGGAAATAATTAATATAAAATATTATTGAAATCATTACAACACGGCAAAAAAGGATTTTTAAATGAGTGAAAAGCATGATGATGCCACAGCAGCTAAGTAGATGATGCTTTAGTGAAGCTGGGCTCATTTCCTGAGAAAGCTTCCATCTGCTGTATACAAAACAAATCATCATTTATATACTATGAGACTATGGATTTTTTTTTATCTCGAGGTTGGAAAAGTTGTAAATTTTGGAAAGAATCACTACTAAAGTAACATTTGCATCTATATAGGTTATCCTTATATTTTTTCTTTTTAAAAATCAATTTACTTCAACTCGCTGAGAAAAGTAGGAAGAACCTTATATTAGACCTTCAAGCTAAATATTCAGAGAATACATCCTAAGTATGTAATTAGAAGCAATATTATACAAAATTGCATTCATAAAGACTAAAATTATTTCCTGAAGCACAAATGGGAAGGTAAGTTCTGTACAACTCAAAATTAGGAAATTGCATCGCTTACCAAAATACCTAACTTAGAGTCCTAACTGTACACAGCTCTGTAACCAGATTTTCAGAGACAGGAACCTAAGCTTATAAGTTATTCACTGAATAATGGAAGTTGTGCTTGTTATAAACTTGAATTTTCATTCTACTTATGGCTATATGTATAACATTTAACCAGTTTCCAACAAACTAAAAGGAACAAAGATTTTATCTTTATATTCTAACACTGAGATCAAAATATTCTTTGATTTAAAATAACAATATTTTAAATCTGGCCTCAGATTCTTCCTAGCTGTATGACCCTGGACAAATCACTCAACCCCAATTGCCTAACCCTTACTGCTCTCCTGCATTGGAACCTATACTTAACTATTGATTTTAAGACAGACGGGAAAGATAAAAAAAAAAAAAAGAATATTTTTGTTTAAGATCTAGAAATTTTTACAGACTTCCAAATAACAAAAAACCCTCCCTAACTACCAAAGAAAAATAAGAGTTGCAGATAATATAGAAAGCATCAAACTTTCTCTGAATGGTAGAGTAATACAATATTTGATTAGCACATTTCTGGTATCTTCATCTCTTGACTGTGATTTCAGAGATGCAGGGAGCTACCAATGAGCAAACTCCTTCTACCAATGAAGATCAGAAAGTGTTCTGAAACTTGCAGTCTCTGAGATTACTGAACTACTGAGAGGTTAAGAGATTTTTCTGGTGTCACAGTGCTAAACATGTCGAACAAACTTGAACCCAGATCTCTATGCCTCTGAGGCCAATTCTCTATTCCCTATGCTACCCTAATTCTATTTAATATCATTGATATCTACATGCTTGCAGATCATTATTGTGGCAAAGAATAAAACAGGTTTGTACAGAGGTGGACAGTAATGCCCTAATATCCCCACTTACCACTAATCTTTGGCAAGTTACATAGCATTTAGTTTCCTTAAGTGTAAAATAACTCTAAGTCTATATCTTTAACCTGAACTATGTGATGCCTTATAAAAAAATTCATAAAGTTATTTAGACTGTTGTCATGAGTGGAAGTTTCCAGCCAGACTATTTGTTTATTATATAAGCAGCCAAAACTTTCTCCTATTGTTTGGTAATCGTTCAGAGGGCTTAACAGGATTACTGGCTTTATGTTTTGACTTTGGTAAACATAGTACCCCATGCTCCATATAGCCTTATTCTGAGATGCTTCTTACTTGCACCCTTTTCCTCCCATATGCAAACATAAAGTCTAGATTATTTAGAATGGGATTATAGGAGTCCTGGGAAACCCAGGGAGGTATTAAGTGTAACCACCTAAATCACCTGCAGTGGTATTAAGGGAATTCCCTTTATCTTAGTTCAAGAATATCAGATATCAGAAGGCTTACTAGAATATGCCTATGTGGTTCTTTTCCCAAAACTATATCCTCACAGAAAAGTCCACTTTGACCCTAAATTATGATGTCAATCAAATTGCTAAAAATGAATATTACCTACATATATGGCCCAGATAAAATTGCTTACCATCTCTGAGTAGAAAGAAGGAAGGGAGGGAGGGACAGTTTGAATCTCACAATTTTGGAAAACGTGAAAATTATTATTACATGTAATTGGGGAAAATAAAATATCTTTGAATCAATAACTTAGTAAATGACCTTGCCGGATTTAAAATGGTTAATGTGCCTCTCAAGCACCTTATTTCCACAAAATAATTCTGCTTTTAAGACTTTAAAGACTAATGGCATGTGAAGGGAAAAGTTGCATTGTTCAAGGGGAGAGATATGATATGATCCTGTTTCTGCTTGCTTTCTTTGTGAGCTTGGACAAATCACTTAATTTCTCTCTACCTTAACTATTCTTACTATAAAATTGAAATAACAAATAACATGTGTTTCCCTCCCAAAAATCACTTGGAGAGACTCCTTTCATAGGTACCATATCAAGACCAAATGCAGTAGAACAAAGTGTGTTTTTAATTTGGGGTCCAATTAGATCCTCCTAGTATATGAATTATTCCCAGGAGTAAATAGGAACTCTGGAAAGCACATTAACTTTTTCAAGAGGCTCCTGTTTCTTGAAATAAGCATTGCTATACCAGCAGGTAGAAGAGTTAATTGATCTCCCAGAATGTGTAACTCAAAAATGTGGTTGGCCAAAATAAGATTGGAACTTTTAAGATACTTATGTAAGTTTACTAACTTCCTCATAAAAGAAGATATTAATTTTTCCTCATATTTTCATAGCTTGTAGTATACTTTCAGATTTAATCTTATATTTCCTTTTTGAAGTTGCCATAATCACTATAATATTTTAGCAGAAAAATGCCTTATTTTCAGTACATCTTGCAGTTTTGTGATTTTGAAATGTAGTTAACTTAATAGTTTAGGGCTCAGGTCTTAAATGGTTTGGTAGACTCTATATTTCTAACGTATGTATATGTACCTTTGTAATTGGCCTCTTTTGTTAAAACATACCCGAAACTTTGAGCTTTGAAATAAATGCTAAAACTGGAAGAGCAGCCTAAGGTTATTGATTCATTCTTATGTGACAGGTGAAATCATGGTAACAGCACTAACCACAGCAATTATGGCATTAAAATGTCAAGAAATTAGAGGTCAGAATAACAGATAATTTTCTTTCCTATGTCAGATTAAAAATTGACACTTTGACAGGATAGGATCTCTGGCTGAGAAAATTATGACAGCTTAACTCATCTTGTACTTGTAAAGCAGTAATTGATAATGAACTTTATCATGACAATCTTCTCCTGTGGAGAAACATGACAGAACAGTTGTGGTACAAAGCCAGTATCTCTCTCCTCAATATGTAAACACCAAATATAGTGGGTATTTGATGATATTTTGAATTGTCTTTGCTTTTGATTTACATCATAATCTAGACACTTTTTTCATGGATGAGCTCAACTAGTTTAAGTAGAATTTAGGTGTACACTTGCCTGTACACTTAATTAGTGATAAGGCTGGAACCAAAAACAAGGCTTCATTACTGTTAGGCCAGTATCTTGTTTCCTATTATACTTTTCTTCAAAATAAAATTAGAATAGATAAATCTTATGTGTTTGGCCTTTAATACTTTAAGGAAATGGCATAGCATCAGCATGGGGACTCCCTCCTTGGAGCTTATGTCTCCTCTGCCATTTGTAGGTAATCTTTGAGAGAGGATATGGTTTTAAAAGTGAGCATTCTATAGCTAATATGATGAACTTTGCTAAAGGCAACCAGGTTGATCCTCCTTTGAGAGATTGTCAATTTCTGGGGAGACCATACATAATTATACTGTAATGAACATAATTTAATAATTGTTTCATAACTATAAGATAGTTTGGTTTTTTATTGCTTCATCATTTTTAGTATTGCTTGGGTGAGCAGCAGAGTATATAACATAAAATTCTTATGGACATTTCAAGAATTATTTAAGATACTAGATGAATTAGTTTTTACTGTATTTTAATTTTAATTGTGGAAGAATTTTATCTTAAAATTATTAAGTGATTGATTACATTGATGATCATCGAAATAATTGTAGCGGGTTTCATATTATCTCATGGTCAAGATAATATGTTTGTTTCTAAGAGGATATCTAAAACAGTCTTTAAATAACTAAAAATAAATCATTGTCTTAAAGCAACCAATCAAAAACAGCTTAAAGAAGTAAGTCCATTAAATATAACCACACTGCTTGTTTGATATCATATAGCTAAAGCATTAATTTGATCAACTTAAAAAATGTTTTTCTCAAGACCTTTTATAGCCCTATATAAAATCAGCTTAAGAAAGCCATTTCTATTGCACACATGCATATTTTTTCACAACTCACTATACCTGGTTTTGTTCTGAACAGTTCATTTTATCAAAACATTTAAACAAACCTACAGCCCACATGGCCAAAATGGAAAATTATTAAAATGACTAGTTTGACAATGAATTGTTATGCCTAACTAATCCTACAGTATAGTTTTGCTAACATCCACTAAAGTATATGGTTGATGAAACATTTCTGATTTAGGACTGTTTTTCAAATTCAGTATCCAATATTTATTATATTGAAGTTATATAAAATCATTAAAATGTGGTCTTTTTATTTGACTTTACTGGGTTTTACTTTTCTAGATTATATTTTCTACTTTTATCTCTTTCTTTGATCTGACAAGAATAACAAAGCATCCCTTTGGATCTGTTATAGTGAAAATATGCCCACAGGACACAGAATAGATCACATCAATTTTTGCTTTATTTTCTTACTGAAATATTCCTTGCTACTACAGAGAACTGACATGATATGGCTGTCAAGAACCAACAAGACAGATATGTCTTTAAGACAGGATCTGGAATTCTGGCCTTTCCTGGTAGTTGAACCCATAAAATTTATGAGGAAAAAATTAATATTTTACCATTCTGATAAGAGATTTCATAGTGACTTCTGATGCTAGCCTCTACAAGCATTGTTTCTTGTTATGAATAACTTACTCTAGTTTCTTACTTTTTTTTCCTTGCTTAGTGGTGGTGGGTTTTCCCCCCCATTTCTGATTTCTTTGATCTGACAAGGGCTTTCAAAACCACCCTTCTAGATCTGCTTGAGTAAATCATACCCAAAGTACTGCCTATGTACAAATTCAATGGGGTCTAATTGCCTCCATATATGGGTTAGGAGATATATTTCTCCAGGAAAGTAGTTCCATGCAGAGATTATAACCAGTGACAAAATAATTAATAAAGATTTCCAAAAGTGTTGAGCTTTTTCTATAATAACTGGAAATTTGCCTGAAATAAAACTCCTTTAACAAATTCAAAAGCAAAAATCATAACAGAAATGAAAAAAATCACCATGATTAAATTCCAGGATCAAATTGAGAGTCTCTTGAATCTCCTATGAATCATTTTTTTTTAGAAAGATTAAGATTCTCAAAGTTGGACTAGAAAAGACTTTGGAGATCTTATAACCCAGTATATTTCTTGTTAGTTGCAATAAAGCTTGTAGAGACAAGATATCATCCTTCAATTTGAGAATAGAATTAGTATCAAGCAACTAATGGCATCAAATTCATTTTAATTAGTGAATAAGTCTATAGTTGATTTAGTTATCTGTTTCCCTAGTAATTATAACAGTTCTTTAGCTAATTCAGACTCATTGGTTTGGTTGTTTGCCTTTCAGTAGAAAAGCATAAATAATGCAGATATTCCAAGAATAATGTATGTCATTTATATGATGGTGCTTTTCTTCATCCTCATGTTATTTTTATTGTGTAGTGTTGAGAAGTGCTAATTATTGATTTTCAGAAATTAACAGCAAACACTTTAACATGCATTTAAAGTCATATTTTACTCAAGGGAAGAGGGGTGAAAATTACAGCCTGCTGATTGTAACAGAAATAGCTGGAAGGGATTTCCTTTTCTTCTATTAACATAGATTTCAGTTATATTACACAGTTGTTACCTCAGCATAAATTAACAATTATTCAAAACACATTGTGTTCCCTCAATTTGTTGAAGTTGATATTACTCAATCTAAGTACCTAGCTATTTCAGTAAGAGATGTTCAAAGCTTGTTTTTTAAAGGTTTTAAACATATTGATAATGTGCCTACTTAAAGCCATTTGAAGTCTGTATAGTATATCTAAATTATGGCTTTCCATTTATGTCAGGAATAGAGAAGAACATTTTAAAGCATGTCCTACTGCCTATAACCAAGCCTAATTATTTCCTCAAAATGGAAATTCAATTAAAAATAAGTACATAATTTTATTTTGGAATAATTATGCCACCTGCCAACCGTAGCACATATGTTTATATAAGTTAAATTCAACTATTTTTATGGGGAATTTTTACCTTTTAGTGAATATAGATCCTCCATATTAACTACTTTCTTTTCAATTTGTATACAAGGAAAAAAGGTTACCTTTTCTCCTATGTTACATACATAATTCATAACTGTAACAGGCTCAGCTCTACAGGCCCCAAGGCAATAAGGATAGGGCTCACCTGAACTTGAATCAGTACACCAGCAAGAATTTGTCAGGGAAGAATGCCTTTTACATGTACATTTATGACAGTAAGCTACATGAGGGGAGGGATGGTGCATTACCTAAACATCATGTCTCTCCCAGCACCTAAAGCAGCTCTATATACATCCCTGATACTTTTTAAAAATTCCCAAAAATGAATGAGGGGAACTGTTCTAATGAGCTCCCCAAGCACAAGGGAGTTCTGGGCTTCTGCTTTGAAGTCTTAGTGTGAGTCACCCCACACTGGATCTTTCAGTTCTTTTCTTGAAGACATGAATGAGAAAGAGACATTACCCTTTCTCTCACTGTCTCATTCAGATCCTTTCTTATCCAGATAATCTAAAAGTTCTCTAGTGCTGGGCCTACCATCAGGAAGACTCATCATTGTAAGTTTAAATCTGGCACTTACTAGCTATGTGACCCTGGTCAAGTCACTCTACCCCGTTTGCTTCAGTTTCCTCATCTGCAAAATAAACTGGAAAAGGAAACGGCAAACCGCTCTAGCATCTTTTCCAAGAAAATCCCACATGAGATCACAGAGTCAGACACAAATAAAAATGTACTAAACAATTCATTCAATCCAGACAGAGAAAGCAACTTATCAATAGTCGTCACATAGAATAGCAAATCAGTCTGTCCTCCTCCTTCAACATCTACTCCCTGTAGGAATATAAATTAAGGATAGACTGTTTCAAGGATTAGTTAAAAGAAGGGAATTTTGATATAAGCCCTGGAAGAGGATTCTGGGAAAGAGAAAGGAATTGTGGGAGTTTGAACTGATAATAACTGACTTACTTCTTGGATTTCCACCAAGCTGGAAGTAGGTTGGAGATTCTGCCTGAATTTCCACTAAGCTGAAGGAGGGTTTGCTCTGAGAGATTTCCCCTAGATAGTCAAATGTTTGTGGCGAAATTTTGACTTCTTAGTAGAGAGTTTACTTGGAGAGAGTCATTTTCCCTGAATACAAAGATCATCTGCCAGTGGTCCATCTGCCAGAAATCCTCTGGAGCTAAGGTAATCCAAAGATTTTTCATCTGGACTTTGAGTTACTTAGTGCAACCAAGCTCAGATTTTTCCCTTTCCTTTTTTAATCACTAGTAGGCAGATAAGGTTAGAAAGTCAGATAGTGTGTGGGGTTTTTGTTTTTTAGATAGAGCAGGGCCCAGAGAAGAAACAGAAGACTCCTTTCACAGGGGACTTAGAAATTGGGTAGAGTTTAGTTTTTAAGAGTGTTACCAGTTTCCCTTATTCCCTTTCTAAAATAAACTTTGTGTTTTATAAGTCAATGGGTTTGTGCTTTACTGGCCCTGGAGAGTTTCTAGGTGGGTTGTATCACCTCACATCTCTCTAGGACAGTTCCCTATTACACCCCAGTCATTTTCTTTGGGTTCAACAGCAACTCCAATTACCATATATCACATAGTATAGTCACCAGCATAAAGATACACTTCAGCTTTCTGGTACCTCTTCTTAAATGCTATTTAAAAAAATTAATTTTATTTCCATGAATGAATTTCCATCTTAAAGATGGAAAGACATACATAGTGCTGCCACCTGCAAAGGAAAAGAATCCTTCTGCCCAATGAGCCAATTGTAACATGTCACTACACTTTTTTTAATTCTTGCCTTCTGTCTTGGAATTGATACTGTGTATTGGTTCACAGTCAGAAGAGCAGTAAGGGCTAGGAAATGGGGTTAAATGACTTGCCCAGTCTTGCACTGTTAGGAAGTATCTGAGATCAGATTTGAACTCAGGACCTCCCGTTTCTAGGCCTCACTTGCAATCCTCTAAGCCACCTCACTGCCCCCATGTCGTTATAATGAAAGAATAAAAACTATTTTGGCATAAAAGGGAGAAAAATCTCTTAATTTTATTAAGACCTATAGTGATGCAGTAGTAAAGAACCAAGACAAAATTGTAAAGATGCAATCCAAGAAAAATTCCTGTCACAATGGTACAAAACTGAGGCAAAGCAAATAATTTATTTTTTTTAATTAACTGCATTTGGCCTGGATGTTCAATTTCTCTTTACTAATATGTATGTAGACCTAACCTTCCTGTGGTTCATTATAAAGAAAAAGAGAGAATAGACTTTCCTTCTGCTGTTTTGCTATTTCTACAGGTTCTCTGAATACAGTAGAATATAAGCTCATATTTTAAATTTTATATATACCTGAATATTTACAGAGAAAAAATCATAAAATATGGATATTATTTTCCTGTTTTACTTTGCTTTTTTCTTCCATTAAAAAATAATGTCATATATGATCTTGCCTTATTATTAACAATAAACCAGTAGCCAAAGTGTTATCACTTAAAATATATTCTACCATGAAGTATCATTTTCCTGTTATTATTTCAAACTTTTAAAAATCTAGCAACCTTTTCCTGCTCTGTTTTTCTTTCTACTGAGTATTATCTTAAAGGTATGGCAAACTACAGTGTAAACTGCATGGGATTTTTTTCATTTATTTTTTTTTGACCTGAAAAGGTTGAAGCATTTTCTAGAGAACTGAATTATCAATTTCAATTCATATAAGAAAGAAAAAAAACCAGTATTTTCTGCTGTCAAGCAGTATAATAAAGACACTCATGTTTTCTGTGTTATGTCTTACAGAGTTTTATTTATCAACATGTTACTCAAAAACTTGGGTGAAAAGTGAAATATTTTCCTTGCCCGCCAACAGAAAGCCTATATGATTTTTGTTTATTAGTTTTTTATTGAAATGATCAATTATTTTTATACTTTTTCAACACAATATACTATACTGCTTTGAAAGATGTAGTCTTTCACTTTTTAAACTATATGTGCTGATTTTTCTCAGCCACATTTTTTAAAAATGTATTTTATCAACAAAAATCCACCTCTCCCTACCACTCTCCCCTTTAAGGAAGAAGAAAAACAAAACCCTATTATAAATATTTATACTCAAACAAAACATTTCCTCATTGTCTTTGTCCAAAAAAAATTACATCCCATCCTTTACTGAGATACTTTCATCTCTCTGCTAAGAGGTGGGTAGCATGTGTTATGATTATAACAGTTGAGGGGGGAGGAGAAGGGAATAAGGGATAAGAAAGATTAAAAGTCTGTTTAGCTCTCCCTCTCTCACACTAAATCATACAAGAGGCGTATCCCTGTGATGATGTTGAGCAGGGATGGACAGAGACGGTTACCCAGACAAGAGGCTTCTATGGGTTGAGGAATAGACTTTTCCCAGGGCTTTGCTAATGCCTGGGTCCCCAGAAACCTCCTCTGAACACACTCCTGTCAAGGATTGGCTGAATGGCAGACAGCTCTGTATTTTGCTTGACCAAAGCTTGTGTAGACAGCCTTCCCCAATTCCCTCTTCGTTTCCCTTTATTCTTTTTATATAGCCTCTATAGAGACGACCTTATCTGACTGTGATTTACTTCAGAAAGGGGTGATTTATTGATCAAGGAAACAAGGGAGGAATAGGAATGAGGGATTTAGGAAACCCTAAGGACTATCCAAGCAGTTGGTGTCCTCTCTGCTAAGCCAAGCAAAATGGCTGTGGCTTCTGTTGTCTTTTCTTCCTTTATCTATAATCTACCTACCAGACTACACTAAAATAGGTCACTAGTGCCTTTCTTGGGAAAGCACAGGTTAGGACAGGTCTTCGGGATGACCCCCATGAGGCTTCAGGGTTGATCACCCCTCAGCAGCAGATGCTGGTATCTGTGCTCCTTTGGTCATTGATTCAGTGATGTCAGGAATCTTTTTTCAGTGTCAGGGGAAAGTGAGGCAAATCTCAGATATCTCAAGTTTTGGGGTCCTGAGCTCAGGTCTTCCACTCCCATCTCCTCTTGAGTCCAGTGAGCAAAAGGCCCCGTCCTTTGTTTAATTTCCCAGAAGCCACCTTGCTCCTTCCAGCTATCACTCCTGTCCCTGCTTTCAACATTCCAAAAGTCCCTCTCTGTGCCAGGCTCCTTCCTACACATGTCAAAACCAAATTCAGATACTCATATGGCTCAAGTATAGGAAAAAGGAATTCATCTAGCCACTTGGTGATCAGAACACTTATATTGGGCTATGGATTTCATTCTGCCTTCTTTTGCATAGCTTGATATCTTTTCCAAAAAAAGTAACATTTTGAAGGAAAGAAGGGAACAAGAATCAAGTTGTAAAGACATTATAGAAGAAAAGTATCTCTGGGTTCAGTTCAAAAGAAAGGTTAAAGAGTCATTTGGAAGTTTGGCACAAGACAGCTTCCTGTCCTCCATGCATGAAGAGATATGTTAATAGTGCTTCACTAGAACAAAGGGAAGAAATAAATAACATATTGGTCACTCATACTTACATAGCTACTTTTTTTTTAAACCCTTTCCTTCCATCTTGGAGTCAATACTGTGTATTGGTTCCAAAGCAGAAGAGTGGTAAGGGCTAGACAATGGGGGTTAAGTGGCTTGCCCAGGGTCCCACAGCTGGGAAGTGTCTGAGGCCACATTTGAACCCAGGACCTCCCATCTCTAGGCCAGGCTCTCAATCCACTGAGCCACCCAGCTGCCCCTCCCCCCATAGCTACTTTTTAAATTATACTCTAGAATCAAAATTTGTAGGCCCAATTATTTTTCCGCCATTTTTTTTTCAGTACCAAGATCTAAGCATAAGGTCAATTGGAGGTGTTATATTTTGTTTTGTTTACGTGGGAAAAAAAGAACTGAAGCTGAGATTTCATTGATATGGGGAATTCACAAATGAGCAGCCTCCTTGGTACCTTCTCCATGATTTATCTTCTTAGAGAGTTATCTAAAGCACCCAGATGCTTAAGTGACATGGCCAGTCACCCAGGCAGTATGTGTGTCTGCCCAAGGCAGGACTTAGAACCCAACACTTCCTAACATCAGGGCCAGGCTTCTATTCACTCCACCATGCTTCCTCTTCAGATTTTTCTAATTCCTCTAGTCTAATTCTAATTATACTAGGCATATGCACATGTCACTTCTCCCAGGAAGAATATTATATATAAATACATATAAAATGAAAAAAGATAATACATGTTAGATGAAACTCAGTGTCCCTATGTTGGTGATCAAATGTTAGGTGGTAGAGTATGAAATAAAAATGGTGAAGAAATTTTAAAAGGTAAAATTATTGTTTGCTGTGATTATTCTAGAACAGCTTAGTTTGGAGGAGGTAAGTCTTAAGCTGGACCTTGAAAAGAGGATACTGGTGAAATTGAAAGGGAGCAGAGGGACAAGCAGAGAAAACAGTACTGACAAAGACATGTGGCAAATACGAATAAAAATGGCCAGACGAGTAGAAGAAGTAGAGAAAATCTGGAAAAATTAATATTCTAATATTGTTTTGTAACTCTGCTTTTTTGGTCAGAAGGAAAGTATGTGTATGTCAGGAGGGTTAGAGGCTTTACTGAATGGGAAAAGAAGAGAAACGAAGATCCAAGAAAGAGAAGGGGAGAGCTAGTGATAATCAGAGCTGCAGTTATAAAGAGCTTTGCATTAATTATTTCATTTTAGCTTCACAAAAATCCAGTAAGGCAAAAACTACCTCTATTCTTATTATACATATGAGGGAATTAAGGTCAGATAGGTGGAAGGGCTCATCTGACCCACAGAGTCCTTTGTTGTTATTATTTAGTCATTTTAGTCATGTTTGTAACTCCACTTGGGTTTTCTTCACAAAAATACTAGAATGGTTTGCCATTTCCTTCTCCGGCTCATTTTATGAAAGAGGAAACTGAAAGAAACAGGGTGAGAAGACTTGCCCAAGGTCACACAACTAATAAGTATATGAGGCCAGATTTGAACTTAAAAAGATGAGTCTTGATTTCCATCCCTCACTCTCTCCACTCATTGCACCAACTAGCTGCCCTAACAGAGCTCTTAAGTAATTGTAGCTGTCAGAACTCAGGGTTATCTGACTTCCAAGTCCAGAGCTCTTACTGTGTTAACTCTATTACTAATAAAAATTATTTTTTAAAATATTCATACTCATCAAATTTCAGTCTGAAACAGATGCTAGAGATTATGTATAGCTTCCTCCACATTTTAAAGATGAAAATATTACTCATTTTAAAATTTCTCAAAGAGGAAAAGAAATTCTGCAAAATTATCTTTGAAATTTTCCTTTATTATTTAGGGATCTATATGAGCATTGATCAGGTTGTATATTGAGCATCTAACCATCCATCCCTACTCTAATGATTCATTTTCTAAGTTGTTTCCCAGTATAAATATTTTTTCTCTGCTTTGTAAAGTTGTAACAAAACAATCTATAATTGTTTTTCTTTTCCTTTTTTTTTAAAAGCTTGAAGCCCCCAGAGCACACATAGCATTATGGCATAACACCTCATGTCTAAATTTCTCCCTCTCCTTTCCTGGAATGCTTTAACCTCAATCATTTCCTTCTGTAGGAATAGAGAGATAAGGGATAAGAGAAAATGCAAAATTGTCTCTAAAAGGGAGAGAGGAAAATTTAGCCTGGGAACCCTGGAAAAAGATTCTTGAATGAGAAGGCACTGCAGAGGAGAGTTTGGGGAGTTAATTATCACTTCATTGGTTTTCCTGTCCCTGAGCCGGAAGGGAGAACAGCAGCTCTATCAGCTACTGTGACCTGACCAGTTTGTGGAAAAACTTGGAGGTTCCTGTGCCTTGGTAGATATCTAGGAGGTGATCTGGTTTTCCCTGCAGTGTTGTGTCAGTTTGGCTCAGGTAATCCAAAGATTTTAATATCTGGGACTTTGAGGTTTTTACTATGGAAGCCAACCCCAAGCTTGGGGAAGGACTCAGTCCACCTGTGAGTCTATTCTCAATAGCTTTTTAGAGACAATTTAAGGTTGGCTGTTTAACAATCTGGGATACTTAATCTAGGTAGTTAGTCAGTTTTGGGGGGTTTAGATAAGAACAGGGAGCTGATAGGAAGATTTTGAAAGATTAGCAGAGCTCTCTCATGAGAAAGTCTTGCATAGAAGTTGGTTGGAGATATAGCTTTGTAGAATTAGGAACATTTTCAATCTTTACTATCCGTTCCCTAACCTTAAGTTGCAAAATAAACTTAACTCTTATGTTTTTCAATATAGTCTCAAGGGGTTTTGCACTTCAATGGCTCTGGGAAGGTCCTTAGGTGGATTTTTACCACCAATCCATCTGGGTCCTTCTCTATATACATATCTCCTTTTGGAGGACCATTTCTTTCTCACTCCTCAATGCAGTCCCAATAAGTATATTCAAACAAGAAAATGTCTATTGTTATACATACAGCAAAATAAAATTTTAAGACAAAGAGAAATATACTTTTAAGAAATATATTTTCCCTGTGCCCAAGGGAAAAGATTTTAAACTTCCATGAAGGATCTCAAAAAAAGAAAGGAAATAAAGAATAACTAAGAATTACCAACTTGGAGAATATATAGTGGGATACTAGAGGATGGAAGGAGGGTTCAATGACCAAGACTCTGTCCCAAAACTCCTAATGACACAGTGTCTGTCCAAAAGCTCCTCATGCCCTTTCTGCTCACAGCCTCATTCTCAGAGACTCTTTATAGATGCTGCCACTGCTTGTCCTCTCAGTCTTCCAGTTCCACATAGCTTCTTAGGATTCTCTCCATTTCTAGTCTGTGAATAGTCTACACATGTCACTGAGAGCTGGATTCATTCAAACTGCCTTTCTTTCCAATTGTTCCACTATCGTCATCATTTTAGCACCATGTGGGAATTACTTGGCCACTGGTATTGCTCCCTTTCTTTTTTTTTTTAAACCCTTACCTTCTGTCTTGGAGCCAATACTATGTATTGGCTCCAAGACAGAAGAGTGGTATGGGCTAGGCAATGGGGGTCAAGTGACTTGCCCAGGGTCACACAGCTGGGAAGTATCTGAGGCCAGATTTGAACCTAGGACCTCCCATCTCTAGGCCTGGTTCTCAATCCACTAAGCTACTCAGCTGCCCCCACATTGCTCTCTTTCTAATTAAAAGGCCTTGATTAGAGTTCATAAAGGGAACACTGGGCATGATCACATTTTTATGTTAATTTAACATTTTGTTATGAGTTTCTTGCTTATATGATCTAATTCCCTTATAGACATGTTATAGAGAAAAAAAGACCTGAACATATTAAAAACACTTAAACTTAAAGTGACTCATTTTAATTCATATTTTAAAAATACACTGTACATTCTTTTATATTTGCATTTTTGGGACATCTTGAATAAAAATGTTCACAGCTGGTCCTCAAACAACAGATATTTGGTGTTTCAAGCCCAAACTTGAAATCTTTCCAGATTGTTTTTTGTTGTTTTAAGTTGTTTCAATCATGACCAATTCTTGGTGACCCCATCTGGGGTTTTCTTGGCAAAGACACTGGAGTAGTTTGCCATTGCCTTCTCTAGTTCATTTTACAGATGAGGAAACTGAAGCAAACAGGGTTAACTGACTTGCCCAGGGTCAAACAACTAGCAAATGTCTGAGGACAATTTTGAACTCAGCTCCCAGGCCCGATGCTCTATCCATTGTGCCACCCAGCTATCTTTTCCAAGATGGTAGGACATGTTGATGCTTCTAGTCCCCCAAGCTAGCCTTTGAAAACCCAGTATCACCACTGCCTTCTGCTTGTTTTCTTTCTGGTTGCTTTTGATAATAGAAACTTTACAATTTTTTTTTCAATCTTTTTACTTTATTCTAATACCTCTTGTCTCAAAGAATTATTGGCTTCTATTTTCTGTCTTCTAGGTGTAGCCAGTATCTTTCTAGGTTTACTAACCCAGTTGGTCTCCATCCACCTATCTAGAAGTCTCCCCTAGATGAATTTTTTTTCTCTCTGCAATTCAAGCTCCCTCTCACCATAATGATTTGACTCACACTCCCTTTCCATTTCGCTAATTAACACCAATTAGCTTTTAAAATTTTACAATTAGCTATCAGAGATAGAGCAAGAACAAAAAAATACATTTCCCCATTAATACTTTATGGCATGCCCTCCCCTGTGTGGTCTCCAGGGTGATACATATAATTGGTATCACAAAATTTATATCTCATCTCCACATTACTGACAGACAAGTCCTGAGTGCTGCTCTTCTGGGCTGGATCCTGAAGATTCCTTTTCATTTCTCAGGCCATCAGTACTAAACAGCAAAGACCAATGTGGACCCAGCTCCTGAACTTTCATTGGCTCACTCTCCTGACCCTTTGAAATTCATAAGGTTATGGCCCACAAATCCCTTCACCAAAGCAAATAACTGAGGTCCATATTCACTAGGCCATATGTCAGCTTTGGAAGAGGGCCTCTCCCTTTACAGAATTGTTTCTCACCAGATACTATCAGACAGACTCAAACCAAGAAGAGAGGATAGACAAGAGAAAGACCAAAGCCAACAAAAGCCTTCCCCAGTCCCAGTTATGCAACTGCAATAACTCAAGGAGGCTGTTGTTCACCATGTGGTAACTACAGTTACAAAATGGCTTTAGTCCAAAGTCTCTCCAAGGACCTTCCATTCCACATCATCTTAACTCTCCAGCAGCAGTCTCCCTAGCTTGTTCCACATGAGGAAGTGTATCCACCAAGTATACTGATGTCACCTGCATGGAATCAAAAGGATTGGGCTTATTGGCCAGTCCCCTATTACAAAAGATGTTCATTATTGCAGGATTTTTGAGAGTTCACATTTTATTTTAATCTCTGGCTTAATTTGGATTCCTTGTGACCAAACAATTTTTACTCTAAAGCTTTACTTATATTTGTTATAAAGTTATTTCCTTTTAGAGAGTTAACCTCTTAATCCATAGTATTTCTTCATTGCATTTGGTATTTTTTCCTCTTTACTCAGCTTCCTCACTATTAGTTTCTAGATTGGGACTTTGTGCTAAGGCCAGCATCCATCTCTCACACTATTCCATCAAGTCTTGTCCTCTCAGTAGTCTAATGCTGCCTCTAGAATTTTGGATATGGTGGCTAAGATTAAACTCTACCCTCTTCCTGAAGTCCTTTTTTCCTCATGTACTGATTTGTGGATGTCAAATCTGATCCTAATGCTGCTGTTATATACTAGGACTGAGATTCCACTTGGTTGAGGCCCTGTTTCCTAGCATTCACTCTGGTTTCCATCTCTACCCACTCAGTTTAGGCCCCCAGAGCATATTCTTTCACCAGATTGCTTCAGGCCTTGGGCCATGTCCTTACATTCTTACTGACTCTTGCCTTCCATGTTGCTATCATGCCTGCTCTCAAAGAAGCCTGAAGGCTCCTGGTCATTTTGTGAAATCCCATACTAGATGGAAAAACTTGCTGTTTATTCTTAGCCTTCTTGGTCATTGATCTTTCTGTTGTCTTTTCAGAAATTTGCCAAATTCTACATAAGAGATATGGACTCTTCAACCTTTCACACTACCAATTTAATTGAAAATATTTAAGTATTTATTGAATTGTTTAATGAATGAATTAGATCATTTTCCTCCATCTTAAGATGCTTAATATATTAATTTGTCCAGAGTCCTAAAATTGTTACTTGAGAAAATATCAGATTATCACTATCCACTTATGTATCTCTCACCTAACAATTACACTTTTTTCTTTAAATCTTTACTTTCTGTCTTAGAATCAATACTAAATATTGTCCCTAGGCAAAAGAGAGGTAAAGTAATTGGGGTTAAGTGACTTGCCCAGGGCCACATATGTAGGAAGTGTCTGAGGCCACATTTGAACCAGAACCTCCTGTCTCCAGGCTTGGCTTTCTGTCCACTCAGCTCTCTGACTGCCCCAACAATTGCACTTTAACAACAAGAATGTTTTGGATTCACCTAACAATAACACTCAGAAATCCTAACCAGGTATTTTGAATACATTTTCAAACAATGATTTAAAATTAAAGACATTAGTTTTGTGACATTTGTTTGAGACCAAATGATAATTATTTTGAATGTTTATTTTCCATATCCTTTACACATGATAGCCACTCAACAATTATTTTTGATTAGTTGATTTATGCATTTTTAAATACTAAATGTTTATCTTAATATACATTTTACTTATAGGTCATAGCTATAAACATCAGGGTAGAAATTATTCATATGACACCAATAAGTATTGTATATATTGTATATATGTATTAAGAAAAAAGAAATTATATATATATATATATATATATACACATTTATCTGTTTTTTCTTTTGGGCTACAGAACTTATGAGTCTTAATTTAATACAATGAATGGCTTATTCATTCAACAGCCATTTATTCATTTATTTATTTGTTTGTTGGTTTATTTTAAACCCTTACCTTCTGTGTACTGTGTATTAATTCTAAGGCAGAAGAGTGGTAAGGGCTAGGCAATGGGGGTCAAATGATTTGCTCAGGGTCACACAGCTAGGAAATGTCTGAATCCAGATTTGAACCCAAGATCTCCTATCTCTGGGCCTGGCTCTCAATCCACTGAGCCACCCAGCTTCTCTCTCAACAGCCATTTATTAAGCACCTTTTGTGTCAAGTATTATGCAAACACTGAGGATACAAAAACAGGAACAAAACATTTCATGCCTAAAAGGAGAGTTCAAATCCAGCCTTAGACACGCATTAGCTTATTATATAGACACTTATTATGGGCAAGTCCATCACTTAGCCTTTTTTTTGCCTCAATTTCCTCAACTATAAAATGGGGATACTAATGGCATTTATCCCCCAGGGTTTTCGTGAGGATCAAATGAAATAACAGTGAAATAACTTAAGTGATAACACAGTGCCTGGCACTTAGGCACTATATAAATGCTCACTAGTATTATGAATAATTATAATAAAGATGCTAATACCTCAGAGAAGAATATCATTTAAGGTTTTGCTTTTAGAAAATTTAAAATATTATATAGCTAATGCTTTCAAAAATTATTTTGCCATGTACCTATAATATAATAAATGAAGGACCACCTGAGTGTATTTGGTAAATGTTGTTTCATTAGCAGTGATGAAATCATGTATTTGTTTTTAGGAGATCTAAATAGTAGCTATGTGAATGTTACTGTATTCTGTTTAGGTCATTCTGTCAACATATACTTGGCTATCTTGGGCATGTTAGCATTTCCTTTGTTTAGAGGGAAAAAAGTGTTTTTTCCTGATTCATATTGCCCATTGAGTACTATTTCACTGTGCCCCTTTGGGAGATCCTAGATGTAAACCAAACTAAATCTAACCTAACCTAACCTATAAGTCATTTTCCCTGGGGCAGAAGGCTGAAAGGTATAATGAGGCAAAGAGAATGATCAAAGGAGTCTGACATTAAAGGCCAGGTTCTCCCACACTATACCTGATCACTGCATACATGGATCCAGGGCTATAATAGTGGAGAGTGCAAAGCCCCTAAAGCCAGGAGTACAGGAGGAATTGTTAGAGTTAGATGGAGAAAAAATAAGACAGTCCTTCAAGTTCATATTTACATGGCAATTGTTTTATAATTTTAATTCTTCCTTTTTATGAAGAAAAGAGTTAGAAAAATGTGAAGTATGTCTGGTGCTCCATATTTTTAATGAGTATAAACATAGTCTTCAATCAGTATTTATTATTAGAGAGCATTTTGCTACTACTAATATATTAAACTAGGTAATGGGCATTTGCTTTCTAGGACATTCTTAGCCATAAAATTATTTTTTCCTTTTTCAAATAATCCTCAAATGTTTGTAATGCAAATGAACTTAAACTGATATACTCTCCTCCCCCAACCCTTTTCATTATCATAAATCTTTCATTAGGATGCAAAGTCAGATGATATTTATATAAGTAGAATTTAGTTGAGTTAGGCATTGCTTATGAGTGGACACCATGCAAACAAATGTGTACATTAAAATTGGACAGCATTTAGAGATATAATAATTCACTTCAGTGCCTACACAAGCAAGAGAATCTAGGTTCCATTTATGCACCCATTAAATATGGTGGCTAATGATGCATTCGTGTTTAATATTGCTAATAAATTTAACAATTCACATTTTTATTGATAAACATTTTCTTGAAATGTAGTCCAGGCAGACAAATTGTTAAATTTTAGCACTTTATAAATGAGAATTGCAGAAGCTGATACAATTAGTTAGTAGCAACACTATATTATAAGAGACCTCCACCAACTTACCTGACTTTTTAAAGCCTTAACCAGTGGTTTTCGTATTTCACTTTTATGAGCAACCGAACTGCACACAATTTTCAGTAGAAAATGAGTGTGGTAACACAATAATGATCATAATAAATACTAAGTTTCTGCTTGTTGACTTAAATTACATACTTGTATTTCAAGAAAAAAAAATTCCCTGTGAGTCTAGCTAATACACTGAAGTATCTTGGTTTTCAAATTTTAAAATGAAGAAGAAATATCATTTAATAATCCTTTAGAAAATTGTCTTACCAATACAATAGTGTAAAGCTTAGAATCCTCATATTTGTTAAGGTTAAAATATAAAAATATTTTTTCACTGAAAGTAATAATGTAAACACTGTTTCTATGTAATATAGACTTTTAAGAAATACCCAGTCACAAGCTGTGTGACTGTGGGCAGGTCACTTAACCTCAGTTGCCTAGCCCTTGCCACTCTTCTGTCTTTGAAATGATATTATGGTGGAAGGTAAGGGGTTAGAAAAACAAGGAAGGGAGAAGAGAAGAAGAGGAGGAGAGAAGAGAAGAGAAGAGAAGAGAAGAGAAGAGAAGAGAAGAGAAGAGAAGAGAAGAGAAGAGAAGAGAAGAGAAGAGAAGAGAAGAGAAGAGAAGAGAAGAGAAGAGAAGAGAAGAGAAGAGAAGAGAAGAGAAGAGAAGAGAAGAGAAGAGAAAAGAAGAGAAAAGAAGAGAAGAGAAGAGAAGAGTCAGTCACTAAGGGTGCTTTACAGATTTCCTTTATCCCCCTGTGGGGAGGCCAACCTGAGATTTAATCAAATAAAATTATGACAGATACAGAGTAGTGTTCTTAAAAATAGTCATGAAAATTCTAAGACAATACAATAAGCTAAACTCTCATAAAAGGGGGTTTCCCAATGAGATTATTACATGGATGTATTTGCTTTGGTATCCTCAGACATGTTTGATGAGAAATGTGATTCTTTTTTAATTTTATGTTACTTATGGACTTTACTTTTCCATTTCTTCCTATTAAGATTCCAGAGGCTTATTTTATTAGAGATCCTCATACTTTTCTTCTTACGAAGGATTTTATCAAGGTATATGTGTTGCAGTTACTGTTAAGAAATCTCCCCTGTCTTTAGCTGCATGTTGTCACAGGTTAACATTCTCACATGGTCCCTTAGCTACCGGAAACAAGAATGGTTAGCTGGATAACTGCAGCATGCTTGAAAAGAGAAGCAAAGCTTGTCGACAAAATACTAACACTTGGATAAGTCTGCGCCCTGGGAGAAGGGCACCACGTGAATCTTCTAGACTTTTTTCATGGCTGACTTGGGATATGCTTGCATTGTCAGATAGTGTGTTGACCTACCTCTTTGATGCATATTGATTATGACAATCACTCTTCTTTCCCTGCAGGCCATGGAGGCACAGATACAGAACTTTGGACAGACGCCATCTCAGTTGCTTATTGAGCCACATCCACCTCGGAGCTCTGCCATGCACCTGGTGAGACATCAGCCTGTAGGAAACTTTTTATTTCCTTTATATCTGAGTATCTTTTATAGGTCATATGAAATACCTGTTTAAGCAACACTTTTTAAAATGTGTAATTAATTAATTACGGTTTCATTCATTTACTATGTACCTTATTGAATCTTGATTTTTCCCAAGAGAGAGAAAAGTTTGTGTAGCTCTGACCTTCAAGATACTTTTTTGGATTGCATTTTTTTGCATTCATAAAAGTATTTTACCTTTAATTTGTCTGCCATTTTCTGTCTTGACTGTCCTCTTATTGAATATATGCATACTTTTATTGAATTTCAAAAAAGGAATAAACATTTTAAAAGTGATTTGTGAACATATGTACAAGATGAAACTAAAGAATTAATGGTTATATTGAGCTTCTTCCCATTATTCAGGGAAGAGTAGAGGCATTCTTATGTAGATTTTGGTCTAAACAACAAAATTTATTTCCAAAAGCAAAATATTTATCTTCTTCATAGTTTTTGGGGGAAAGGTTCATGAGATGTACATAGTCATGTAGTAATGGCTTTATTTTTGGTGCCCATTCAGATTGAAATTTCCTGAAAAACTTTAATACATTAAAAAATTACAATTTTCAGTGACTTTTGTGTTAGCAGTGAATTAATAAAACTGTGCTTGACCATCTGTAATCATCAAATCAAGGAGAGCCATGTTAAAAATAAAAAGAACTTCAGATTATGGTCCATAATATTCATGTAAGGCAATTCCTCTGTACAATTATTTATTTGCTGTTTAAAGCAATACACTCCCCAAGAATGCATATTTAATCATACTCTTAATAACACAATCAAGTATCTTGGCATTTTTTCTTTTCTTTTCTTTTCTTTTTTTTAAACTCTTACCTTCCATGTATTGATTCCAAGGCAGAAGAGTGGTAAGGGCTGGGCAATGAGGGGTTAAGTGACTTGCCCAGGGTCACACAGCTGGGAAGTGTCTGAGGCCACATTTGAACCCAGGATCTTCCGTCTTTAGACCTGGCTCTCAATCCACTGAGCTACCTAGTTGCCCCCAGGATTTTCTATTTTCTTTTTCATTTTTTGTCATACTTTTCCATGAAAATCCAGGGGCACCCACTCAGATGGACAGAAGCATTATGGCTGTGTAAGAAACCAGTCATTGGATAGATTTTTCCTTGGCTGAGACAGATTTGATTAATTTCTAGTTAAACATTTTGCAGAAACTTTCCCTTAGATGAATCTGGTTTCACTGTTAAAAAGCTCCTTCTAGATATATGCCTGTTAATTCCTTCTGGTAGTATATTTGAATATTATGTAGAAATAACTAAAAGACCTCAAAATACAGAGCATGAAGCATTTTCAGTGAATTGTTCAGAGAACCATCTCCAATACTTCATTTTTTGAAGAAAAAAAAAGTTTGGCAAAGAAACTTTATTCCCAGGTTAGTCTTCCCAGATTTAGAAAAATGCTTATCCTGGAGAAATGCCCAGTCACAAACACTGATTTCCTGGGAGACATTATTAGTATTTAAAATAGTGTGGAATTATTTAGCTAGAATGTTTAAATTTTCTGAGTTCATGGAATAGAAAATTATGAGCTAAGTGATTACAAAGCCCAATGCAATGAAAGTTTTGTGGACACCAAATAATGATTATTTTGAAATTTTATATTTTCTATGTTCTTTACACATAATGGTCACTCAACAGTTATTTGCTGATTAGTTGATTTATATGTTTAAAAAATTGTATCTGAATATCTTTTACTAATAGCTCATAACTACAAATCAGTACAGAAGTTGTTTATGTGACACCAAAACAACCACTATAAAGTTTTAAAAATTAAGGTAGTGATGTTTGTTTGTTTTGTTTTTTAGGGGAATGGGTTCTATGACATACTAACAATTTATTAATTTGTTTTTATCAGGACAGCTGATTTTTAGTCAAATCACCTAAATTTACTAGTTAGTTTATTTGACTGCTACATTTGAATTGGTACTGATTATTTTATTTTGTCATCCATAATATCGATCATATAGACCCTTATGATTCTTTCTGAATATGAATTTACAAGCTTTTTCCTTATGCCAAAGCTCTCCTCTGTCATATGTTACCAGTATAACTTCTGATTGTTCCATTTTGCCTATTTGTATCCATACTCTATTTAACCTCATTTTTTCCTGGACTTCCTCACTAACTATGTTATCCCTTCTGTTTCCTTCTGCTTTCCTCTCCTTTCTATTCAACAGTGTTTCCTTCCACAGAGTCCACTCATGTTTAAAGATCAGATGCAACAGGATGTTATAATGGTGCTGAAATTTCCATCAAATTCTCCAGTCACACATGTGGCAGCCAACACTCTTCCACACCTTACCATTCCTGCAGTGGTAACTGTGACTTGCAGCAGACTTTTTGCAGTGAATAGATGGCACAACACAGTAGGTATGTACTCAAAAGCAAACTATGATTTAAATATTTATTGAGTAGCAACCAGTTTTTAAGATAAAGGAGAGCTTGAAATAAATTACATAAAAAACAAGATTGTCTGAAATCACTCAAAAGTGTTCGGTACACATCAAAACAAATAAAATGAAGTTGAAGTCAAAGAAAATTTTAAAATAATTTTGATTTCTAAAAATATTTTGGCCTTAGTTTAAGAAAAGTTGAGTTTATAGGAATGTTTTTATACCTGAATTGTCTGGATAATTGTCTCAGTTTTCTTCTACACTTTGTAGTGGTAGGCATAGACTAAGTTGTTTTGTGACTTTACAATTTACTTTTGTGAAGTAATTTTTTTTTAATTCCAACTATTCCTTGAAAAATCATTCCATTTTTTATATAGCCATGATAGAATTGGATATAACCAAACAATTTGATTAGCCAAACTCATCATTATTAAAATATCCCATACTAGTTCCAGCCAGAGATGAATTTAGCCACGTCAAATTGATTTAATTAAATTTCTATTTCTCTAACATACGTAGTTTTTAATTTAGTCAGAATTAGACAACCATCTTTTTCAGCTTGTCTCATGAAAATTCCTTAAACTATTTCTTTTGTTGATATTGCTATCATCATATTTAATTAGGTAAAGCTCCCTTCCTCTATTTTGAAACATATAACAAGAATATCACAAAAATATTTGACTTTTTAATTATGTGTCCCTTATATTAATGCACAGGAAACTATAAAGAAGATAAAAATTCTTTCAAATTGGGATTTTAGCTAATATATGTTTTTAAATATATATATATATATATACTGATATACTTTCAGTATCCTGAATAACCTGATATACTTCAGTATCCACATCCCTTTCCCATGAGAAACAAAAAAGAATGTTTTCACCTGGTTTGACCTGGGATTGAGTCAGCAAGTAGTCAACAAAGATTTATTAAGTACTTATTATTTACTAGGCACTGAACAGAGCACCAGGGATCCAAAGACATGCAAAAATAGAACCCCTATCCTCAAGGAGTTCACAGTCTAATTGAGAGAAAGAATGCAAATAACAAGGCAATAGATGCCCATTTATCCCATTTAGGACCAGAGCCAGCAAGTTAAAGTTTGAAGTTATACAGCTGGGAGATAATTTATATAAGGAACTTTGCAAACCTTGGAGGGCTATTTATCAGCTGTTGCTTTTGCTACCGGTTTTTCAGTTGTGGGAGGCTCCTCTGGTTATATAGAGACTGTTGTTATTAAATGCTCTCTTGATATATCTTTAACTCTGTACTTTGGAATTAGTCATTTTTAATTTTCTGTTCATCAGTTTGCCATTCTACAAAATGAAGAGAGATTTGGAAACCACAAATAGAATTATATAAACTTTAAACTATTAGTAGGAAGCCTGAGAGAAAGGTGTAAAAAGGAATTCTTTATTCCTTTTTTAATCTAATGGGGGACCTGGAGGTCCTCTTACCATAGAGACATTGTAAGGATTAACCAGCCGAAAGGGACAGGAAGTAGAAACCATAGAGACAGGAAGTGAGGTAGGAGGAGGTGATAAAAGGGACTGAGTGTTGGATTCGTGGGTCAGTTGCTAGCAGCCAGGTACTGGCAGTCACCAGAAAGTTGGCTACTGGGAGTGTGTTGGGTTGGTGGTTGGCATTTAGTTGCTGGAACATAAAGTTGGGCCTGAGTTTACTGAGAAGGATTTTGGCTTTAGCCTTTAGAGGGCTTTTGCCTTTTGGATTTTTGGTTTTTGGTTTGGATTGCTAGTTTTTTTCCCCTTTCCTTGAACTTTTTGGAAGGTTGCTGGTCTTTGTTGACAGATCTAATTGAGGTTGGTTTAAATACTGATTGGGTTGGTTTTGATTGGGGTAGATAGGGTTGGAACTTTATGGGGTGGTTGTTATTAGCGGTAGTTATAGGCAGTTATAGGTAAATATAGGCAGTTTTAGATAGTAAGGTAGAAATAGATAACTAGCAGAGATATTAGGAAATTTTCTTTCTCTACCTCTTTCCTATATTTTCCTCCTTTACAATATTCTTTTACTATCGCTATTTTAATTAAACTAAATTGTTAATTGTTTAAAGCTACTAGAAGTTTTCTTTTTTCTGTCTTAAAGGGATAATATTAATTTATAACTCTACTATATTCTCATTAAAACTGAAATTATTAAAAGCTGCTTACAAAGGGCAGAAGTATGAAAATTGCTCTTAGAATGTCTAATTATAGGAGAATAGGAACTCTTGGGTAGCCAGTCTAAGAAGCACCATGAGTTCGGAGAGTTGGTTTCATTCTTTAAAGGTATAATGCCATATTGCATTAAATTCAGCTTCATTGAATGCACTCCTTCCAAATTTTTAAGGTTAAAATCTTATCTTATTCAACTGATAAATGGGAGAAGAGATTAAATTATCACTTCTATTCACTATTCTTACATCCAATATAAGAACTTTCATCTGTGCCTTTGCAAACATCAACGAGAATTCATCATAGAGTGAAGAGGGCCTTGGTTCAGTTACTATTCTGACACATAATGGCTCTGTTATTCTAGCCAAATCCCTTCATCTCCAGGGGTTCTAAGCATCTCTCTAAAACTCTTAAGTTGCAGAAAGTAAACCAGCTTACCTTGGTAGAGGGAATTTCCTCATTTAGGAGTTACCAGTACCAATGAAATAACAGGTCTATTTGTTATTCCTAGCTTCTAGTCAATATACTTCCAAATTTTTACTATCAAGGTTTTGGAATTTTAGCAACTCCCAACTAAAAGAATGGGATTTTTTTAATATGGGAAGTATAAGAAAGAAATTGAGGATATCGGCACATTCAAAATAAAAGAGAGAAATTAAGGCAAATACCTAGATGATGAGACCCAAGACACTTTCAGCTAAATTATATAAATACTTGGGCCAAAATTGTTCTAAGGTTCTTATTGCTAGCTTACATCATCTTATAAATGTCCTCATATTTTATATCATTTTATGTGTGCAGTCACACTTTTAAGTGTAGAGCCATGTATTTTCATTGCATAAGTATGAAAATTATAACTTTCCTCAGCATTTGTGTTAGAAAATGTTTTTTAATTGTCTTTAATTATAACCCTAAAAGAATTGTATATTATTCAAATGGCATAAAGTATTTAAAACACTTGGGAAAGCACTATAAAAATATTACTACTCTTATTTTTAGATTTAATAAAATTATTCCAAAAAAGAATAATATATGTGTATATTGTGTACATGCAGTACATACATCATCTTATAAAACTATTTTTTTTAAACCCTTACCTTCCGTCTTGGAGTCAATACTGTGTATTGGCTCCAAGGCAGAAGAGTGGTAAGGGCTAGGCAATGGGGGTCAAGTGACTTGCCCAGGGTCACACAACTGGGAAGTGTCTGAGGCCAGATTTGAACCTAGGACCTCCTGTCTCTAGGCCTAGCTCTCAACACACTGAGCTACCCAGCTGCCCCCTTATAAAACTATTAATTGGTAAAAATCATTTTTACATAATAGTTCATAATAATTTTACTCATTCTTTTATCTCCAGGCCTCAGGGGAGCCCCAGGATACTCTTTGGATCAAGCCCATCATCTTCCCATTGAAATGGATCCTTTAATTGGTATGTAAAAAAAATGAACATATGGTAAAGGTTTAAAAATATTTCAAAGAACATTGAGTCTTCATATTTTTGGTATGATTTTTTTTTACAAAAAGCTAAATATTAACTCACCTTACCTAATATTAAAATTATATCTCATAGTATATATCTATACAAATAGATATGGCATTAAACCCATCTGGACCTCATTCTTTTCATCTATAAAATAGAGCAATGGGATGAAGTTGCTTCTTAAGTCCCTTCTAACTCTAAATCTATGTTCTTTGATCCTTCACTCACATTAGCTCTAGAAAGAACCTGAGTGACAAGAAACTCCCCTAAACAAAAATAGAGAAGTTAGAAGGAAGGAAAGGTTTAGTGGAGGCATTTGGAGATAATGAACTTTTTTCTTAATATGTTGAGTTTGAGGTGTCTGTAATGATACCCAGAAGCTATCCAGCATGAGCTGATATATAACTAAAGTTTAAGAGAGAAATTAATATTATAGAGAGATTTGGGAGTCATCAGGGTAGATATCACACTTCAATCCTTGGGAACTTCTGAAATCTCTAGAAAAGAGTCTAGAGAGAGAAGGAGAAGGACCAAGACAGAGAATCACAAACATACATGCTAAGGAAGAGATGGATAATGATTCAGGGAAACTGGATAAGAGAAGTAGAAGATTTGTAGAGAACAGTGACATGGAAGCCAGGGGAGAAAAAAGTATCTAAGAGTGGTCAATTGTAAAGATTAAAATTTATGGAATATGGGGAGACTGAGGCATCTGAGGCAGAAATTAGTTTCTCTCTGCAAGGAGTATTATATTTTTTAGAGGTTTATTAAAGGTTAAAGATTAAGAATATACAAGTAAGAAACATGTGCCTAGGCCAGAGGCCTAGACAAAATAACCTCACATCATGGAAGAGACGCCTCTGCTCCAAAACGGAAGTCCAAAAGACCCCCGAGCCTTCAAAAGCCTTTGCTTAAATATCTTCTCGATCTCGGCCCAGGTGAGATTACAAGGCATTCTGGGGAAGTGGAGCAAAGGCTCGTGGGGATTGTAGTCCTGTATTCGAGTCTATTTTTTACATTCCCCCCTTTGATCATTTGCAAAAAAATTAATTTTTTTCCAAAGGATCATGAAAACATTATCAATTTAAAGATTACAATAATTGAGGATAAGAGAAAGAAAAGAAGAAAACCAATAATTACTGGACGCATTGACAGAAAGCCAGTTAGGGGGCAGTCCCCTTTGGCATGAAAGTATGCTTGCAAATAAATGTTCATTAACCACACCCAAAGTTCATTTTGTGCAGTTCGTGGTCTGGAGGCTTCTTCATAATGGCTTCTCCAACAGTTCAGTTTCTGAATTCAGGGAAGTAGCATCTTCTTTACCTAAAATTCTTCTCAAAAGGAATTTAAACATTGCAATTTAAATAATGATATTTTTTTTACACAATAATATAAAAAGCTAGTGAGAGATCAAAAGAGATGAGGGCCAAGAAAAAACTTTGGAATAAAGCCATTGAAATCAATTGTAATTTTGAAGAAAATAAGTTCATTAGAGAGGTAAGGCATAAAGCCACATTTCAGGGAATTGGGAAATGATTGAAATGTGATGAAATAAAGACACTGAATCTAAAGGACTTTTTAGAAGTTTGACTGAACAGGAATTCAGGGAGAGTAGCTTGTATGGAAAATGCTCAGTGGTGCTAAAACCAAGATTTTAAAGTCAAGATAACAAAGGTTTAATGTTAGAGATTGTTCCTAACAACTCTATTATATTAGGTTATTCCTTGTATAAATTGATTTGACCTGGGGGGGGAAGTGGGAGAGTTGTTTCTGGATTTGTCATTTCAACAATCTAAGGAGCTCTGTCTCTATTGAAGAAGTTCCCATTAAATCAGCAAAGGCTCTATAAGTTCTTGTCTTGGGTGCCTAAAGCACTGCCTAAGGTCATCCACCAAGGAAGAATATAAGCCCAGGTCATCCTGAAGACTATCTTCTACTCCACAATCTGCTCCCATAAATTAAGTAGGGGACTTTAATAATGAGAAAAACAAGCTTTCAGTTGATCTTGTGTAAGCATTTTAGAGGAGATTTGAAAGCAAAACCTGAAAATTATATAATTTCTGTTGCTTTTGAAGTGCATTTACCAAATATTGGTTCAGTTCTTTCTGTAAGAAAATGGTATTAGTAGGTCTCCATTAATAAGGCATGCACTTTGAATTGTTTTTTGAGTAGTTATGATGGATTTGTGTTAATATTCTCTCACTGGACCCAGCTGTCATGTATGTACAAGATAGTCAGTATTAGGGGATCAGTATTTGATCACAGACTTAGCTGGCATACAGACATACAGATATATAGCTCAAACCTACAAAGTGTGACTGTTAGTTGTTCTTTTTCAGTACTGCACAGAAAATACCCACTTGCATCAATTTGCATGTTGCCTAGAGGCCAAGGGGATGAAAGGAAAAAGTGTACTGGAGGCAGAAGACCTCAAGTATAGTCCCATTTTTGCTACTTAGTAGCTGTGTGACCTGAGGGAAGTTATTTAACATCTGAGCCTCTATTTCTCCACAACATGTGGTAGTAATACTAAGTATTATCACTGACAATTGATGCTAAAAAATCAAATGAGATGCTTTATGTAAACTATAAAGCATATCTAAATTCAAATTATTATTATCTCATTATTAGATCTACTCTGACCTTTAAGTCTAAAAATAAGATAGGATGTAAGCCTTTCAGCAGTTATTTGCCATCTTTCCATAAAACCATTCTCAAATTCCTTTTGGAAAGCATTAGTGTTAGAACCAAGGATATTATGTTGGATTCTATGGAATAGTTTGGCATCTAGAAATCACTGCCATTGTGATTGCTAAACAATCACAGTGTAATATGTGATAGAAAAATTTTAATTTCCATTAAATACCAATTAAAGACTAATCTTTTATTCCTGTGGCCTATCCTTAGATTATTTCAACTATTAACCATTTTAATAGCTATTTTTAGAGTATATGAAAAGAACATTTAGATTTAATAGATGTGGAGGCAGATTGGTGATCTTAAACACGTTTATACAGAAGGTTCTGTTTTCTGTTTAAGGATTCAGCACACTGATATATCCTGAAAGGGTGGAGAAGTACAGGGGACAGACAAGCAAAAAGACAGGCACTAGGGAAATCACTTTCTCTGGGCTGCTGGCTCTATTCAGATTTCATCCCAGTGCTATACACTGATACTCTATTCTTCCTCTCCCATTTCTCTCTATATATATATTTTTCCATTTCCAACTCAAGCCCATTCTGGAAAGATATTCTACTAGTTGACAATAAAAGTTTTTAAAGCTGTTGACCTAAAAGCTCCTTATAGAACTGCCCAGAAAACAAATTTTTTGCTCAAGTCTATTTCACATGAATGTCAAATGCAGTCAGAACATGACAGTCTGGGATAAATAGATATATTTTCATTATACAGATATGACTAGATATAGAATTTGCTGATTAAAATTACTTGTAATAGTTGTTTTGTTTTTAGCTGATATTCTTGAATTTGTACATATCTAGAATAGTCAGCTTTTTTGTATTTCAAACATGTTTTCCTTAATTCCTTAATCTCTTTTTTCAGCAGAGTACTTAAATTACTTATGTATATTTTAAGGTATTTGAAGTAGTTTTATAATAATTGCCCCAATGGAAAAAGTTTATTTTCCTTAAAGTGAAAATCACATTAATCTTAACATTTCTGTCACTATCAGTACTTTTAAATATTCATATTTTTAAATGTATCACAAATTCATAGTTCAATAGAATTTAAACAGGTTTTTTCTTCCGTGATTGCTTGGTAAAATTATAAGAGTAATTTATTTATTAGCTTTTTTTGCATTTATTTACAGCAAATAATTCTGGTGTGAACAAACGGCAGATCACAGACCTTGTGGATCAGAGTATACAAATCAATGCACACTGTTTTGTTGTCACAGCAGATAATCGCTACATCCTTATTTGTGGATTCTGGGATAAGAGCTTTAGAGTTTATTCTACAGAAACTGGTAAAGTCCTTCACAATCTGATTCTAATCTACTTTTCAATCAATCAGTAAACATTTATTAAGTGTCCACTTTGCCCTACACCCTGTTCTAAGTTCTGAGGCTACAAAAGGGATACAAAAAGCAGTCTCTACCCTTGAAGATCTTCAAATCTAATGGGGGAGACAACATGCAAACAAATATACACAAGAAAGGGGAGATACATACATAAAGGGGAGATAACTAAGAGAAGGCACTAGAATTAAGTGGTTGATGCAGGCTTCTAGTAAAAGAATGGATTTTAGTTGGAACTAAAGAAAGTCAGTAATTATAGAGTGAAGGAAATGGAATTTTCCAGACATGGAGACAAGCTAAAGAGAAAGCCTGGAGCTGAGAGATGGAGAGGCTCATTAGTGGAAGAGCCAGTGGTAAGGAGCTAGGTCTAAGAAGACTTAGAAAAGGGAGGAAAGGACCAAGGATATGAAGGGCTTCAAATGCTAAACAAGGCATTTTGTATTATTAGTCCCTAGAGACAATAGGAAACAACTGGAGTTTATTGAGTAAAGGGGGAAGGGGGTGACATGCCTGGACCTGTGCATAGGAAAATCACTTTAGTAGCTAAATGGAGAATGGACTGAGTGGGGAAAGACTTGAGACAGGCAGATCCACCAGCAGGATCTGCTGAAGTAATGCAGCTGTGGGATGAGAAGGGCCTGCACCAGAGTGGTGGCAGTGTCAGGAGAGAAGGAAGCATATCTGAGAGATGTGGCCAAGGCCTTGGCAGCATAAGGTCCAGGGGTGAGAGATAGTGAGAGAGTCCAGGATGACTCCTAGGTTGTGAGCCTGCAGAACTGGGAGGACAATGATTACTCCCTAGTAATAGGGAAGGGAGCAAGGTTTGGGGGGAAATAATTAGTTTTGTTTTGAATATGTGAGTTTAAGATGTTGACACACACACAACTCAAGATGTCGTAAAAGGCAATTGGAAATGGGAGATTGATTGGAGGTCAGGAAGGAGAATGGGGACAGGATAGGTGTTTTTATGAATCATAAGCATAGAAATGGTCATTAAATCCATGGAAGCTGATGAGATCATCAAGTGAAGTAATACAGAGGAAGAAAAGGTCCAAGACAGAATCCTCAGGAATCCTTTTAGTTAGTGAGCCTTATCTGGAAGAGGATCCAGCAAATGAGTCAGAGAGAAGTGGTCCCCAGGAGAAAATGGTGTCCTGGAACTCTAAAGAGAAGAGAATATGAGAGTGATAAGCACTGTCAAAGGCTGCAGAAAGGACAAGGAGACTGAGGACTGAGAAAGGGCCATTGAACTTGCCAGCTTCAATTACTTTCCAACCTTACTACGTTACTTTCCCTCACACTCTTCTCTTCAGCTAAATGGACCTGTTTGCTGTTCACTGTCCATGACATGCCATCTCCTACCTCTGTTTACTTTCATAGGCTGTTTCCCATATTGCAGACTCTCTTTCTTACCTCCATGTCATAGAACTCCCAGCTTCTTTCAAAACTCATCTCCAGGGTCTCTGAGGGAAAGCCTATCCTGATCCTCCAGCTGTAGTGCCCTCCCCACCAAATTAATCTGTATCTATTTTGTATATATTGCATTTGCTTTTCAGTATACACTTTATGTACAATAGTAGAACCTAAGCTCCTTTCAAACAAAGCATGACTCATTTTTGTCTTTGAATATCCATCTATGGATATCCAGATAACCCAAAAGAACAAATTTCCACAAACTTTTTATAGAAAAATTCAAAATGTAATAATAATTGAGAACATTTCTGAAATATAGGTCTACTAATGAAAAAATGGAATTCTTTTGGTAGGCTTACCATTTTGCTTAATTAGGGGTCAGATTTAAGATTCTTTTCATTCAAAATTGATTGCAAATATTGCTGCCTTATGAAATTTTGTATGATTTATCTTTGAAGACACTTTTTTCGCACAAATGGGTATTGCCAACTACTGACATCAATCCATGAGCATATTGATCATTTTGAAGGCATTTTCAGAATTTCATTCAATTTCTCTCGATTATTATCTTTTAGTATGTCATTATATTGCATATTAGTCCTTCCAATTGAGCATTAGGTAACTCCTAAATTTCCCAGATAAATGGATTTTGAAATATAGAAATTTCTTCTGCCTTTGAATTGAGGTTTAGAAAACACTACTGGAACTGTAGTTTGAGCTCAGAAAATATATCTGGTGCAAATTTGTACGGGAATGGAGATCTTGCTTCTTGTTTTAGAGAGAGCAAGCAGCTTCATATTATATTATGGCTTTACTGTAATATATTTCACATATAAGCATTATTTTGCCTTGTAATTTTAAGTTGAATTAAAAAACATTATCAAAAGCATTAAACAATAATGGTTGAATAAGTCTTCTTTTTAAGAAAAATTTCTGCCTCAGCCCTAAGCTTAAAAATATTCATAAAACTTGGTAAAAACAGGTAATTTTTTTAATGTAATAATTCAGAAAAACAGAAAGCACTCAAAATGCTATCAAATTATAACTGCATAACTGCAATTTGTAGTGTCAGGCAACAGTGGGAAGTGATGAGAATACTACATACAATCTCAAACACAACCAGTCAAATTTGCTATTGTTATGAAAAATCAGCATAGGCAATAAATTAAAATGTTCTAACAAAATTTTATTTATGAATGCTAAAATTTTGATTTTATATCATTTTCATGTATCACAAAATTATTCTTTAGATTTAACCATTTAAAAGTATAAAAATTATTCTTAATTTGTAGGCATACATAATAACAGGCAATTGGCCAGATTTGGCTCATGTGTCACAGTTTGCCAGCCTTGTCTTGAAAGCAGAGAGCAAAGTAGAAATTGAAAGAATCCACTGATCTTCTCCTTAAAGAAAACCTCAAATGAAAAATCCCTAGGAGCATGATAACCAAAGACCAAGGATTCCAGGTTAAAGAAAAATCCTGAAGCAGCCAGAAAGAAATAACTCGAAGTATCAAGAATATATAGTCAGATTCATACATGATTTAGCAGCCATCATTATAAAGAAGCAGAAAGATTGGAGCATGATATTCGAAGAGGCAAGAGGTATATTTAGGCTTAAAGCCAAGAATAATTTACCCAGAAATACTAGGTTTAATGCTATAGGATGATAAATGGATTTTTCATGAAATAAAATTGATAAAAAGTAGATTTGCATAAAAATTTCAAAGTTCAACTACAGAAGTTAAGAGAAATATAAAAAGATAAATACAAAATGAACAATCATAATGTAGTAAACAAGGAAAAGTACTTACATTCTAATATTGGAGCTGATTTATGTTTCCTTTCTGAATCCTACTATCATCAGGGATCAAAGAAGGAAGTTGTCTAATTAGATAAGGCTTAGGAGAAGAATGGAGACAAGAAGAATACACTAGTGAGGGGAAAAAATGAAAGGTTAGGGAAAATTACCTCACTTAACCAAAGGGTGCAGGAATATCTATCCAGAAAAGGAGGAGGAAGTGGGAAGAGTCACTGACATTTGAACCTCACTCTCATCTTAACTAGTTAGAAGACAAAAGAACACACCAAGTTGGACACAGCAATATATTTCATTTAATAAGAAAAATGAAGGGAAAGGGGAACAGAGGGGAGGATTTATTAACTGCCTACTATGTGCCAAGCACTATCCTAAATGTTTTATAAGTATTATTCTCAAACAAATTTGATCCTCAAAATAATACTAGAAGGTAGGTGCGATTTTTATTCACTTTTTACAGATGATGTAACTGGGCCAGACAGAAGTTATGTGACCTACCCATGGTCACACGCCTAGTAAATGCCTGAGGTCATATTGAACTTAAGTCTTCCTGACTCTAAGCCCAGCATGCTATATTGTGACACAACCTCACTGCCAAAAGAGAAAAAGTAGATCGAGGAGGGGATTGGTCCAAAGCAAAATAAATTCTAAATAAATGTACCAAAGCATTTATAGCTCTTTTTAAGGTGGTAAAGAATGGGAATCTGAGGATTACTATCAGTTGAGGAGTGACTAAACAAGTTATGATAATTTAATGTGATCGAATATGTTTTTTTAATAAAAGAAATGATGAAGGAATGGTTTTAGAAAAACCCTGGGAAAACTTATAAACTAATACAAAGTGAATTTAACAGAACCATGATGATAATTTATATAATCACAACAAATATGTTAAAGACAAATAATTTTGAAAGAATTAGAAATTGTCATCAGTACAATGGTCAATCACTATTTCAGAAGATTAATAATGAAATATGCTACTCTTTTCCTTATAGAAAAGTGAAGAACAATTTGAAACATTTGGGGGATGGGGGATTATCACATGCAGAAATTTTCTTTGCTTGACCATACACATTTGTAACAAAGGTTTTATTTTTCTTTTGTGGAAGCAGATTTTTCCCAATTGAGAAAACTATACAATTTATTTTAGAAAAAATTAAGTTGAATGACCAATTGTATCCTCTCTCTGATTAAGAAGTTCAAAATCCTTTGTACTAAATTCTAGTTCATCTTCTCCAAACAGACTTAATTAAACACAGAATTCCTTGAGGATAGCCAATCCCAAACTCCAGAAAGGATTATTTTAACATCATGTTTCTCTGAAATCTGGAAGGTGACCTACTATCGCTTTTCAGAATAAGTACACATTCCTATCTAAAGTTGGACAACTATGCATATTTACTGATATGTAGTCTTCTTTCCCTTAATTATAAGTGGAATCAAAATATATGTGATTTTATTTTTATAAAGTAGGAAAAACAAATGAACTTTTTATTTTAATTACAGGGAAATTAACTCAGATTGTATTTGGCCATTGGGATGTAGTCACTTGTCTGGCCAGATCTGAATCCTACATAGGGGGAGATTGCTATATTGTATCTGGATCTCGAGATGCTACCCTGTTACTGTGGTACTGGAGTGGAAGACACCATATCATAGGAGATAATCCCAATAGCAGTAAGTACTTACATATAAATTGTTTTATCAGAGAATTAATTAGTTTTCATATATTCTGCTGCATGGTTTTCCAAATAGCTTATACTACTCATTTTAATAATATTTATATCATTTTGAAAATTGAAAATTACTTTTAGCTGACTAATGAAATTCTAAATAATTATTTGTAAATAAACTAATTGGCACAATTAATTTAAAGCAGTTAATTATTTTATTATCAAATTAGTATTTTTAGTTAAGAGTACTTTTCAATTACTCAGGCAAGTCAGAATTCAAACACGCATACAGTAGTTAATATAAATAATAAAGAGTATATGCCATCTCTCAAATTGCTTGCCTTCTCAGTGAGGAAGGGAGAGGAGGCAAGGAGAGAATTTAAAACTCAAAATTTTTAAAAACAAATGTTAAAAATTTTTTTACTTGTTTATAAAGAGATACAGATATAATAGAGTATTTTTCTTTTGCCCTCCATGGGTTGAGTACACAGCTTCAAAGTTGTTCTTTCCCAAACCCCTACTTAACTACCAAATGTCAGTTTATTTAAATATTTGTGACACAATAGAGTGACTCCTAAAGGAATACAGATGTGTACCTCCTGCCCAGCTGCCAGCCAAAATATGGGCAAAAATGGGCTGTGTCTGGGTGGATAGAGAGTAGAGAAGGAATGCCACGTGAAAGGCCTTCTGGGATAGCTTGATTAAGCACAGCTGCTCCCCTGCCACCAGCACAGTTGGCCTATTTCAGACTTTCAAAGTAGATGAGATACACCCTCATATTCCCTCAAGTGCTCCCCGTAGTTACGAGAAGCAAAAGGAATGGGGAAAAGCCTTTTAACAGTGATAGTGAAGCAAGAAAAGAGGAAAATGCAGAAGAAATTTTTTAAAAAGAGACAGAATTTGTGTATCATTTACATCATTTTTCATATTCATTGATTATTTTATCCTCTATTCAATGTCTCATTTCTTTTTCTCTAATCCTAATCACTAAAGATATTTGGGTAAGTTGCAACATAAAAATACTGCTTAATAGAACTTTTTCAAGATTTAAAACATACACATACACATACATATATACACACACAAAGCCCCCCTATGAATGAATGGTCATTTGTTAAATATAGAAAAAAGGTGGAAGTTTTATAATTTCTAAGGTTCTATAACTATTTTATACATGGTTTACATACACACACAGTCCCAAAAGTCTTAGTGCATTTTGGGGAGAATATACAGTGAGATAGACAGAGAAAGAGACATGCATATGTGAACACAATAGCCAAATGAAAATGAGATGTGAGGAATGTATGTGCAGAGAATGAGAGAAAGAAGTATATCATGTACCTGTTCCTTACATAGAATTGTGAACCACATTCTTAACTATTGATTTGGACTATGTACAATGTTATTATGAAGATCAGAACTACTAACATCTTAACACTTTTGCAGGCTTTTTTTAATCTTGCTTTAAAATGAGCTTTCTAAAAAGAAATTTTAACCCTTCATTTGGGCAACTTCTAAATTTGGTAACATTTTATTGACCTATGACAGGTTCATAGCCCCAGATTATCTCTATACATTGAATTTCAGAAGTTTGCTTCATGCTAATGTTAAATCTTGAAAAAAGTTCTATTAATCAGCGTTTCTCTGTTGTATCACATATGTGTATAGATAGATCTAATGCCTAGGACTTATTAGGTTGTTTTTTCTTTTAAGTATGGAACAATTTAGATCCAATTAGGTAGCATCTGTGGAATTAAGCAAAAAAATGATACAAATGATATTTCAGAAAAGGATTAGTTTCTTAAAAGCTGTCATCTGGTAGCAGAGATAAGATATTGTGTATAATAGACTTCAAGAAGGTGAAGAAATCAAAGAAAAATGTCAGGTTTTAGTAATTATCTGGGTTAGATGCTTTATTTTATAATGATCTTTTAACCCAAAGATAGTTAATTATTGACTTTAGCTTCTCTGCATCCAATTAGCAAGGAAAGTTTTGAAAGATATTTATTCCATTAAATTCAGTAATATTCATAAAGACCTACAAAACCCCCAACAAAAGGAAATATGTAAATGTCATTGAATTATTTTAATACATATGTAATTATATTAAAATGTAACAAAGCATTCAGGATATTTATTAAAAGTGTCACTGTTTTAATAAGTTATTCTTATAGTAGTATATTATATATAGATGCATATCATTATGGCAGATCATCCAGATATCTTTTATATCTGTGTGTGTATATATATATATATGCTATAATTTATGAGAATTTATTTTTCCTATATAATTTATGCAACTATGTATGGATCTGCATCATATACCTAAATCTGTCTCATTATACTCAAAACAGAAATCTTTACTCAACTTTAATGTTATCATCATGTTTAGCTTTTGACTTTATTTTATAGTCTATAATGTAAGAAACCATTTCACAGAAAATTCAGTATTGAACATACAATTTTATAATTTAGGGGAAAACAGCCACTTATAAAACTGCCTTTCCTGCTGGGAAGCAAATTATCTATTCATCTGAATATATATTGCTGGAATCACAAATTGTTGCCATCTAACATAGGATTGTCAGCAAATACTTAAAGAGCACACACAACAGCCATTCATCAAATCCATATTTAAGATTCTTTAAAAGATGTATTCTCATTAACAGCCATTTTAGCCATTAAGACAATTGAGTCAAACTAAAATATGAATTCAATAGAGATTCAAATGTGGTTGTTCAAGTCTTTTAATTCTTCTATTTTGTCCTATGCTATTACTAACTCACTGTTTAGATAGGTTTTCTCATATAGATGCTCCTCTCTGCCATGAAAAAATTCTATCAGGGCATCTAAAATTCCCTCTTTTTTTAAGATACAAATTCTCAGGCAGAAAGCATTCTAGCGAGTATCTCAGTGTTAGATTTCTCTTTCCCTTTTCACTGGAGATGTTCCCTCCAGCCCCCCAGCCCCATTGCCTCCTTCAAACTGCATTTCCACCTGGACTAGCTTGCAAAGTCCTGTGGTTAAATGCATTTATAGAAACAAAGTCAGTGTTTAAAACAAAGAAATGTAAATAGGCTTTCCCTGTCCCAGGAAGGAAAGGTCAGGGGGAGAAAAGGAGGTACTGGATTACCTTCTGACCTTGGAAGATTATGTAGTACAGTGGAAAAATCACTAACTAAAGTCAGATGACTTGCCTTCCAAATCTCACTTCTGAGAATTACTACTTACGTGGTCCTGGACCACTAACTTCCCAGAGCTTCCATTTACTTATCTATAAAATGGGAGAAGAGGGAGGATGGACAAGAGGGCCTCTAAGGTTCCTTCTAGTCCTAGATCTCGAATTCTAAAATTTCCTGATTGTAGATTGAAATATACATAGGACCAGAGCAGCTATGTACAATTTCTTTATTAAACATTAGGCAAAGTTTTTTTTTTTTTAAGTCACATTCATTTGAATAAATTGATTACCTTCACAATGATCTAGTCAGATGTGTTGACCCAAACAGTCACTGAACTGAAAAAGCTTACAATTTAAGGGTTTTTTTTTTTAATTTTTATTTGGTCATTTCCAAACATTATTCATTGGAAACAAAGATCATTTTCTTTTCTTCCCTCCCCCCCCCCACTTCTCCCATAGCCCACACACAATTCCACTGGGTATCACATGTGTTCTTGATTCAAACCCATTTCCATGTTGTTGGTATTTGCATTAGAGTGTTCATTTAGAGTCTCTCCTCACTCATATCCCCTCCACCCCTGTAGTCAAGCAGTTGTTAAGGGTTTTTTTTTAATATTTTCCCTTTATTTATAGCTCTATTGGGGCAAAATTCTGAGCAAATTAACTTTTCCCCATAACTGTAAATAATTGGAGGACTTCTCTATATAGTTTTAAGACAGACACAAACTACAATTCAGAAATTTGGGCATAATAAATTATTACAAAAGTTTTTGAAAAGCCTAACTATAGCTATATGAATATCTTCATTTTAAAAGGATCTATCAGGCTAACCAAGCTCCATTAGCTAGCCTAATTTGAGAACTTAATATGGAGATTGACTATTTTGTAATGTGCTAGATAGATAGGCAAACTCTTAAGCACTGAGGTGGTGCAATGACTAAAGCATTGAAATCCAGCCTTAGACACTTATTAATTCTATAACCCTAAGCAAGTCACTTAATTTCTATCACAGTTTCCCCCACCTTTAAAATAGGAATAATAGCAGCACCTACCTCACAAGATTGTTGTGAAGATCAAATGAAATAATATTTGTAAAGTGCCTAGTACCCTATATAAATGCTTATCCCCTTCCCTTCTCATTCCCCTCATAGGATTCTTTATCACATCATCACAAAATTACATGTTTATTTTTGGTATTTTTAAAAGATTGGTAGTTCTTTTTATATCTTAGAAGACAAAGACCTTTTTCTATATATATATCTTGTAGGTAGAGAAACAGTCTGCCATTGCATCTTAAATCTAATGGTGAATAATTCAAGCATCTCAACTCAGAGACTTTTAAATCGCCATTACCAGCTCTGCTAATCTTTCTTTAAATGATTTTTAAGAACTTACCATATTGACTCATCAGGGGTAATTTATAAACAAAGGAATGCACATAGAATAGTTTCAGATCATAAAAGTAACAGCCAAAGATTACCTCAAATACATTATACTTTGATTGTAACTGTTTCATTTATATATTTTATGATTTCTTTATTGAATGTCACTCTTTAAAATCTGTGATTTTGAGCAGAGAAAATTATCTTGGAGGCTTGGAATCTATACCTGACTAGATGATAGAATTGAAGAAAAGTGAGGGACAGATGCTTTCATCTAAAACAGACTTTTACACAAATTCAGAAACTAATTTGGAAGTGATAAAAATTAATTTGCACACTTTAATTGGAAGCAGTCTCCTGCATGAAAGAAAGGAGGGGAGAGCAGGCAGCTTGTATGAAAAGCTGATTGAATTTTTTGTCAGGTAGGTATGTTGGACTTGGCCGGTTATCCTCTTGAGCCTCTCCTGGCAATATATTACATTCTGCCTCTGACTGGTGTTCTTTAAGAGGATCAATGCTATTCCTGTTGTATCCCTAGAGTCTGAAATCTTATTGATCTTGGGACTTGACATTTCTCATTATATACTATAGCTTCCAAGAGGATAGTCACAAAAGATGCAGGTTAACATTGCTTTTTCTTCACTTAAAAAAAACACTGAAATTGAAAATCAGAATTCAATCTGCACTGACATCTGAAAGCATAATGAACTTTTAAAGTATGAAGAGTTTTATTTAAAATACTTAAAATAAATTGTATAAGTATGTATAAATTATTTAAGTTATTTGCAATATATTTTGAAAGCAGAAAATTTATTGTTCTTTTCAAATTGAGAAGAATAGCATCTTAGTATCTATAATATTCTTATTGCTTTTGTCTTCCAATTCTTTAAAAAAAAAAAAACCCTTTACCTTCTGTAAGAAGGTAGAAGAGCAGTAAGGGCTAGGCAGTAGGGGTGAAATGGCTTGCCCAGAGTGTCTGATACCAGGTTTGAACCCAGGACCTCCCGTCTCTAGGCCTAGCTCTCAATCCACCAAGCCACCCAGCTGTGCCCCCCCCCCAATTCTTTTTCAAGGAAATATTTTCATTTTTGAGTTTTTCAAATCATAAAATAAGAAACCTGCAAGAGAACCAGAAAACTTTAATCCATACTTTCTCTTAACTCCCATTTTTACTTTTCAGTACTAGCTACTGCCCCTCAAACCTACCACCCACTACTAAGAATTTACAAAGCCCTATTTCTCCTTTTCTTTCCATCCTACGTTCTCCTATGGAACTTGTCTAAATGTCCAAACCCACATTCCCAACTGACCAATGAATATTTCTAAATGCACAAAAAATGGTATGTAATTCAGGTTTTTCCTAGAGTTTCAGGAAAGGGTCATATACAATACCATGTGTGTTCTAATTTCTAGAGGTCCAAAGGGAGCTTAATCAATGTCAAATGATATTTTTCACACAAAAGGGATATTTTCATTGTAGAAAGAATTTTGATGCTAGTGTATGAGTCTCAAAATCATCAGTATTCACAGAACATGGATCTTACTAGAATTTTTCTTTTTTTTTTTTAAACCTTCCCTTCTGTCTTAGAATCAATAAAGAGTATCAGTTCTAAGGCAGAAAAGCAGTAAGGACTAGTCAATTGGAGTGACTTGCCCCAGATCACACAGCTAGGACAGGTCAGAGGCCAGATTTGAACCCAGGACCTCCCATCTCTGAGGCTGGCTCTCAATCCACTGAGCCACCTAGCTACTCCTTTTTCTTTTCTTTGTATTCTCTATACTTAATACTCTACTTGGCATCAAAGAAGCACTTAATAAACATGTGGGATTGACTAACGTTCTTATTAATTCTGGAAACAGGATGCTCTCATCCTCTCAGCATAAATATAGAGGTTTCTTCCCCTTTCTCTCTACAGTTATATCCTCCTAGGTACTTTCTACATCCAGATTCTAGTTTGGGGGAAGTATCTTCTCTCACTATAGACCCACTGAGCAATGGTGTTTGAGGAATAGCATCTCACCGATTGGCTCTGCTACACCTGGAAATGGGGTTCAGGATCTGATAAGAGGCAGGGACTAGGGCAAGATCTAGAAGAAAAGTTGGTGGCACTTAGTGATCATCTCTCCAGAGAGCTTAAGCATATGGGATGTATGGTTGTCAAAGGGGAGGGCCACCATGGTCCTACACAGCATCTTCCTTCAGTGTAAGACTTATTTTGAGAATATTGTGCATGGGATGGGCCTGGGAAGGTGCTTTCACTTCAAGCCCTCAGGTAATCCTTTAACTATATGGGACTTAATTGATAAAAAGAAACTCAGAAGATGGTACTTGCAACTACACTTTCTTCTTTTTGTAATTTGTCCAGCAATACCATAGATATGTTCCCATATCCCTTAAGGCATTTATTTCAAATAATGCATAAGAAATGCTTACTGTAAAAAGCATTCTGTTATGGGCTTGACTTACACTCAGTGAACATACAGTCTCAGAATGAGAGCAGGGCATAGAGGAAGCCAAACAGCAGCATGAAAGATTTGGAGAGTTCAGTGTAGCTAGTTGTGCAACATCAATGAAATGACAACAAATATACTTTTTGATTTTTTTCATGAGTGTACCTTTTGCTTAAAGACATCGCAGGCCCATTCACCATTAATCTCTGTGATAGTTCTGAAGCTGCCCTTTACCAAGTCATGATTACACTCATTTTGATATGACTCCCTAACACACTGATTCATACCTGATAGGATAATCCTAAATTGTATCCTCAGAATGTGCTAAGAACCTTCCATGAGGGCATTTTAAATGGAACCTGCAAATAAGGAAAAGCAATGAAAGTACTTTGAGCATCTCAGCCTGGTATATCCAATAGCTTGTGACAAACTTTAGGCCTAAATAGAAGAGCAGACAGCAATGTTATCATTTGAGACTGGTATGTTATTTCCCTTCAATGCACACAGAGGTCACAAGTGCAGCAATAACACTGAGCATCATAAAGAAAACCAGCCTCCTGGTTCCAGGGCAATAGCACTGGTGAACAAACAGGCTTTGGCATGACTTTCACTCTCCCTTGTTCTCTTTCAATATACTAGAACTAAAAATTTCTTTTGATATAATTTCTAGTCCCGCTAATCAATATTACTATAGTTGAAATTTTAAATAACTCATTAGAAATTTCAACATTCATTCTTACCAAAAAACTTTAGTTATTGTATAGCAGTATTTAATACCTCCACATTTTTCTAAGCACTCATCTTCTAAACATTCATGAAAAGATTAAATGATATTATCTCTCGGGGTAATAATAATAAGATTGCATATGTGCAATGTCAACATCAGTTCCTACTCCAACTGTTTAAACACAAAGGATCTCAAATCTGGAAAAGTTAGCCCTTTTCATTTCCTCATAATTCCATCACAGATGAAGATCCTTGCCTAGAAAAAGTGATTCTGAAGTAAAAGTGGTGGTGTTTCTGTTCTTCATAGGGTGACAACACTTGCAGGTCCCTCTGTGGGTAACCTTTTGCCTCCATCTACTTTTATCATTTGCAATGGGACAGTGATGGGATACTTCTTAAGATCTGAAATGATTGCTGGGTTGTGTGACATCTGTCCCTGTCAGTGAAATGAAATATGGGAAAGGTTTACTAACTGGAAGAACCCTGAATAACATTTATAGCACATTTATATAGCAATGTGAATATTTATGGAGCATGAAAGAAAAAGTATCTTCAGAAGTCATGAAACAGTTATTCAAATTATCAGCTTCCATAATTTACCCAAAAGATCTAAAAAGATTATCCTGAAATAGAGTCTTAAATTTCCTAAATCAAGCAGGAATCATACAAATAAAATGAGCGTTTTTAATATTAAGTGTCTATTGTGGGCATTACATTTTGAACAGTAGTTGTTTACTTTTCTCATTTGAGATGATTTTGACCTATTTAATAGATAGCTTTGGTTTTAGGTTTACTTTTTTCTAGAATAACAAGCATTAGAATTATTTCATAACATGAGAGGGAAATCTTGATGAAAAGTCTTTTAATGCTTTACCTTTATTTTATATAAACTTATGCTGAGATAATACACAATTAAAAGATTTTTTCCTCTAAAATAGTCATAAACATAAAATTTGGACAATTACTGAGACATTCAAAATTTTTCTGATGTGTGGTTTTAAATATATGTTTCTGGAAAATCTAAAATAAAGGAAAATCCTTTTCATTTTTAGGGAAATATGGGTGTTAAGAACAAGTTAGAGCATATTATATAGATGTATACCTAAGTAAAATAGAAATTAAAGTCACCCTCTCCCTCCCTTTCACTTTCTCTAAGACTAGGTCTTCCTGTTGCAGGCTGGATCTCCAAAATGGCCACTTGTGAACCAGATCCCAGTATTGATGAGCATATTGCTACATTTCTAACCTGGGCTGTTTCCCTCCTCCTTAGACAGCTTGGTAGCCTCCTGCTCCTAGGGCTCACCATGATGGTACTCGATGCATTGTTTAACACTTTTACATATGTACAGATTCTTAATTACTGTGGACAGTCTACCATCTTATTTATCATTTGGAATTTTGGAACCACTTTTAATTTTCCTTATCCCCACATCTGAACATTCATCCAAACCTGATAAATGATGCTATGACAGCAATGTTATGTATCCATCCATCTAAGTGACAATCTCACCTGCTTTCATAAAGAATTTGAGGTTACACATTAATTGTTTGAGTCTACTCTCACTTCCACATAACTAGATTCTTCCTAGGTCCAGGTTCAAAATTACATTCCTGGACTTTTGAAAAATTTCTTTCTGATCTCTCTTCTTTCAGCTATGCTCCCAGCAGTCAATATTTATTGTCACCAAAGCCCTTCATTGGCTGACACTGTTTTTCTCAGACAGTCACCTTCAGACCAGATCACTGTTCCATACTCAGTAATCTCTCTGTCATTCTCCTCAGTGTCCCTTTCATGCTTATGCTTTTACTCCATTCAGTAGCTTCTTATTGAGCTCACATTTATTTTCTTATTCATATAGTTTAGAAAGAAATATAATGTAAAATATCAAATCTTACAATGTCCAACTTAATAATCAGTTGATCACTGCTAATTTGTTCGTGTCATTTTTTCCCCAAGATTTGTTCAGTTCATTGTTGTCTTTGAGTATAGGCTTCAGCAGGAAAAGGACCAAATTTGTTTCAGCACTTTGTGTCTTAATTACTTCTTTGTACCCCAGTACTTAGTACCGGTTAAGTCATACACCAGAGTACTCTTTAGTATTTGACAGTATTTATGCTTCACATTTCCCTGTGTTAATGTAATGATAAATTGAGTTAGACTTCTACAGCTGGTTTACAACAATAAAAAGTTCTTGTCCATCATCAGTTTAAAACATATCTTACATTAAGTAATCACATATCTGAATTCTGCATATCACCTTTCTACTGAGGACTTAAAATTTGTACCTTTCAAAAAGACACTGGTTTATTTCTGAGCATTGATTTATATTAACAATTTTTTTCTGGGTTTTACAGGTGATTATCCTGCTCCCCGAGCTGTCCTTACAGGGCATGACCACGAAGTTGTCTGTGTATCAGTCTGTGCAGAACTTGGACTTGTTATCAGTGGTGCTAAAGGTTAGATGTTATTCAAAATTTTTTTTATGTAGGTTTTTCTTTTGTTGAATATTTTCCTTTCAATTATGTGATGATTAAAATTTCTTAGGCTTGGTTTCAGTGAGCTTTCTTAGTGATCAAAGACAGGCACGTTCAGCATCTTGAGTCATTAAATACAATTTTGGAAGTTCATTATTCAACACATTCCTAATTGGTAGATACCAAATGAAGAGATAGGCTTAATAATTTCTTAGTCCCTCTCTGTTTATAGGAGTTTAGTGTCTTGATAAGAAATCAGGTTAAGCCCGTTAAGAGTGACTTTCTCCATTCACTGCAATGGAGATACTCAAGGATGCCCCAGACATATTTGGCTGAGACTAATTTCCATTTACTCAACAAGATGAGACATAAAAATCTCAATCTTAAATATCCCCACTTTAGAAGTCACTCTCGGATAGGGAGCATTCTTAGGACCGTCCAAAACAAAGGAATGAAGAAAGTGCCATTAGATAATGATACAGAGCAATGTTTAGAAACTAAAATAATACAGCATTAGGAATAAACCTTCTCTGTTATATATGCTCTCAATAGACTATTATAGTTACTATCAATTCTGTAGCTGCTTTGTTTCCAAATTTTTATACTAGTGATCATTACAAAGTATATATTAATAAATTTTGTTTGGTACTTTTTGATTATACAAAAACAGTTCAAACTAGCGTGAACTATTCTTGTAACTTGAGTATTTAGTTTTAGTTAATATACCAGTATTCTCTTTTATGTTTTCATAAAAATAAACCAGAACATAGATATAGTACCTAGATTTGGAACAAGTAGATACAGAGTTTGTAATCACCATTTCTGTCTGAATGTTGCCATTCTTTTCCCTTTCAGAAGGCCCTTGCCTTGTACATACAATCACTGGAGATTTGCTGAGAGCACTGGAGGGACCAGAGAACTGCTTATTCCCTCGACTGATTTCTGTGTCCAGTGAAGGCCACTGTATCATATACTATGAACGAGGACGGTTCAGTAATTTCAGCATTAATGGGAAACTTTTAGCTCAAATGGAGATCAATGATTCAACCAGGGTAAACCTCACAGTTTTTACACAATAACTTCAGAAGGAAATATATTTATTATGAACTCCATGGTTAATAATAGGATTTATAATTGAAAGAAGGAACCTTAGCAGCAAGTAACTTGTTTAAACCCCATAACTTTCCAATGGAGGCAAATTTAGTTATTTTGTAACATTTTAATAAACTCTCTGCAAATTAAAGGGAACCTTAATGAACCTCTATAAAAATCCTTAGTCTCTAGACTTGTGAGAGTCATGGAAATAATAATATTGCCTGCCAAACCTCACATAAGATAAATGCTTAAGGAAGCACTTTGGAAAACAAAATATTATTATTACCCATTCATTGAGCTCTTTGTAGCAATAAGTTTTGCCTATTTGTAAGAACATTGAGAATTTCATAAATTGTTTATTGAGAAAAGGTTTGGTTTTCTGTGTTTTTTGAAGGCCATCCTCTTGAGCAGTGATGGACAGAACCTGGTCACTGGAGGAGACAATGGAGTTGTAGAAGTGTGGCAGGCTTGTGACTTCAAACAGCTTTACATTTATCCTGGATGTGATGCTGGCATTAGGGCAATGGATTTGTCCCACGATCAAAGGTGAGTGGCAATAAAGAAGAAATCTGTTTATTACGAATTATAGTAAAGCATCCTTCCCACATGAAGTATGTTTCATAATGCTGTTCTTAGTTTGCACTCTTGCAATTTATGCCCTGAGGAAGAACCAAGATCCAAAGGAAAAGAAGATATACCTTAATAAGAGAAATTAAATGGTGAAAAAAATGGCCATAGGAACAGTACTACAATATGAGAAGTGGAAGAAATGGGGTCAAGGAAAGAACTGTGAACTCTAGACAATTTGGAGGGCCAGACCTCATACCTGATGCCCACTTTTCTACTTTTTTCCCACTTTTCCTATTGTCCACATTCAAAGTAAACTATAGATCAGTTGTTATTGACATGTTTAAGTATATTTTATTATAAATTGGTTTGAATGTGATGTTTAATAAGTTTGGTTGTACTCTCTCAGTGTACCTCTCAGAACCTAACCTGGCTTCTTAAATTCAGGGATTCGAAAAGTATTATCCAGTAAAGACATTAGTCTTTTACAGTTAAACAGAAATTCATTTTAGGTTGGGGCATATGGGTCAACCAACTAGTGTGCCCAGGAACTATGTATGAATTAAATTTTTAGGCAAAGACTTAATGGATACTTGGATTTCATTTCATATTTAATATGCTCTTTTCTTCATGTTATTCATGGTTACTGCTCAATTGACAGATTATTCTTGTTAGCAAAAATCTAGTTCCTTTTATTCATCACAAAATGCATAGAATATTAAAAATGCAAAACAAAGGTAGATTTCCTTGCTTTGATGTCAACCAGGTCTAAATCAAGAGAGAGAAAGAATGCTAGAAATCATCCAGTCCAGCTCCCTCATTTTAAACATGAGAAAATAGAGACCCTCAAAGCAGACAGGGCCAGAGTAAAAGGATTCACAGACAGGTCCTGACTCCAAATTCAGTTCTTTTTCTAAGAAATAAATTCTAACATGCTTAATGTAGTATGTAATTCAACATTAATTGTGCTTTTAGATAAAATTATACTTATATAATATGGCAGTTGATGAAATAAGAAATTGATTAAATGAATGAGGAACAGGGAAAATGGTGAGCATCCCCTAGGTCAAAAAGTCAGTGACATGAATGCATTTATCGACTATATATTGAGGGGTGGGAGGGGTGTTCCATGGGGTTAAGTACTGTGAAATGCATTGTTTAGGAGGCAAGAATGAGGAATGAGGAATGTCTCCATTTCTTCATTCTCCTACATTTTGGTCTGATTTTAGGCCCTCCTTTTGAAGGGGAAGTTAACGCTTCCTGTGCCCAAGAACAGAGAAAGACTATGCCTAATTAGAGAGGTCACTGATCTCTTTTAGTTAGTAAGCATTTTTTAAGGACTACTATGTGTGAAGCACTAAAAACTGTCTCTGTATAATGGAAGAGACAAAGAACCTGAAAACTTATGTAAAAGAATACTATCCACATTGAGAAAAAGAACTATGGGAGTAGAAATGCAAAAGCAAAACATGGGACATCATTTATCACATGTATGTATGGGTTTGTGATTTGGGTTTAGCCCTAAAAAAGTCACTCTGTAGCAAAAATGAATAATATAGAAATAGGTATTAAGGGACAACATTTGTACTCCCCAGTGGAATTGCTTGTTGACACCGGGAGGGGAGAGTGAAGAGGGAAGGGAAAGAAAATGAATCATGTAAACATGGAAAAATATCATTAAACATAAATAAATAAAATTTTAAAAAAGAAAGAAAGAACCTGAAAGAGAATTCCATGTCTGGGACAAGCTAGAGGTATGACCTTGGACAGGTTGCCTCACCTCTGGGTGGGCTTCAGCATTCTCATGAAGGGTGCTAGAGTAGAATGATCTCTAAGACCAATTTCCAGCTCTGGCTCTGTGATCCCTGTAAGTCTGTGTTCTAATATTCCTTGGTTTCTTCTTAAATACTTTAAAGGATAGTTTTTTTTTCCTAAGTCTGGACTTGTCATGGACATTTTCTCCATCATAATATAAATTTTATCCCCATCTATATTATTGCATAGAGCAAGTAAGTGTGATCTTAAATTAATGAGATTTTGCTGCATAAAGTGGCAAATCCGTAATATAGTCTGAATATTGGTACAAACACTTAACAAATATCTCTGCTTTTTCAGGACACTGATAACTGGCATGGCTTCTGGTAGCATTGTAGCTTTTAATATAGATTTTAATCGATGGCATTACGAGCATCAAAATAGATACTGAAGATGGACAGAGAACCTAAATCTAAGTTAAAGCTGAGAGCACAAGTGCTACAATGAAGGACATTATCTCTGGTGAAAAAACCCGTCTCCATTGGCCTCCGTTGTACATTCCATTACACCCAGCAATAGCTGTACATTGTAGTAAGCAACCATTTTACTTTGTGTGTTTTTTCACAACTGAACACCAGCTGCTACCAAGCAAGCTTGTATCATGTAAATTATATGAATTAGGAGATGTTTTGGTAATTATTTCATATATTGTTGTTTATTGAGAAAAGGTTGTAGGACTGTCACAAGAGACTTTTGACAATTCTGAGGAACCTTGGGTCCAGTTGTTACAATGCTTACGCTAGGAACCTAATCTACATCCCATTTCCAGCCTTTTTTCAAGCTGAGAAAAAAAAAATACGTTTGATACTTTGTACATCAGATGCATCTTAACTTTAAAGGGATACTTTTGTAAAAGTAAAACCTTGTATAAAGAACAAAACGTTTCTTAATTTTATTGTGGAATTACACCTTGCATGTACTTTAAAACTGCTGTCTTGATGGAACAGGTGCATTCACACAAATTAAACTGGAGATTTGTCCGAGGGCACAGCTTGTGTTAAGGGGTTGAATTTGGACTGAATCAGTAATTTTTGACATTCTCACAAAAACATGGTTTGCACTTTTAAATCTAAATTCATCCCTTCTAAGTGAAGTTTTGCTCATAAAGCATTTGGATATTGATTCATCATTTGCCATTTTATACAATGAAAATTAAATCCTTTCCTTCTTAATTTGAAAACCAAGCAGAAATGGGGGCTTTGGGATATGGTTCTGGTTTTCATTGTATAAGCAGGAGTCATGTTCATTCAGTTTACTAGTACATAAATGACTCCCCATCATAATGTGTCAAGAGTGCTATACTTCTGGAGTCAATCCATTGGCTTAGTTTGTGTACATTAAGGGAGGGGATCCGATATTCACATTTTCTCTTTATTTCTCCAGATAGCTTGGTTTCTTTAAGAACAAGTTGGATTTCATTGTAATGATTGAATTTAAGTTCTTGTGAAATTTTCATCTAAATTCACATTCGCAGCCTAAGGCATTTCATCTTTTATGATATTAAACAATGGCTCTCAAATTATTTTCCATACATTTGTACCAATCAAGTTATACACCCAGGGGTACATACACCTTACTTCATGTTTCTTCTTTGTATATTTGGTGACTGTATTGTCATAGATGTACATATTGTGTCGGTAGGGCTATGAGGCATGTAACAGGAATGTAATTTTCTCAGAATTTACACTCACTTGCAGTCATTTATTTAAAAGATAAAACAAGATAATGGATTCTTTGTATTGGCACTTTGCACCAGAAACATATCATTATTTATTGCTGTGATTACTTATTTGTTCCCCACCTTGTATTAGTAAGTTTTAGCACCAAATCCTTCTTCACTGTTGTTTGTATTTATGAGATTCTGAAATCATGGGGAATCAAAATAATGATTAAGTTATTCATCACCAGTCTGTAAGCAATATCTTGAGTTTTGTAGCTTAGAATTGGGAGAATACTGAACATCTGGAAGATAAGTCCATTTCATCTTGAGACCATGGTGAAATATTTTGGATATATAAATTCCTTAAGCTATTGTAACCATGTTTTATTGCAAAGATGTAAAATATGCCAGATGTGTGTGAGTTGGAAATCAAAAAAGAAAAATAAAATATGCAAAGAATTCACTGATTGTTTCATATTTCATTTATAGCATTTCACTAACATGCATTGATAATAATGTCATAAAGCCTTAAGAAATCAAATACCCCCTTCCACGCAAGGTCCAGAGTACCTAAAACACAAGCCAAAGTTCTAATAAAGTTTAGTAATTTGCGGAAATATGAGCTATTCTACTGGGCCGTATGGCAGAGATTTGGACCAGCAGTAACCAGAGTGTGATAGAACTTTCATGGTAATTAGGCACTGCTTTTTCTTTTAAATCTTGTAAGTATCCAAATGATCATAAATTTGACTGATAGTGAAAGATATATAAGTTAATACATGCTGAGTGTCATTAAGTATTAATATTGGTTTGAAAGTATATGGTTTGGTGGCTTAGGTCTCCTGGGCTAAAAAATAGATGACAGAGTAGTTGAGCAGTGACCCATCAGGAGCCCAGTGGGCAGGAACAATACTCATACACACTCAAACAACTACTCCCCAGTCTTTTAGCTATGGGCACAAGGAACAAGCACAAAAGGGGCTCATTCAGCACCAGGGCATTGGACTGCTGGAGAGAGCAAAGCAGCAAAACTACAAGCATCAGTTCAGTCTGTTAAAGGAAAATGTTTTTACTCAAAATGAAAAGAACTGAGATGCACATTAATCCAGGGATCAACAATACCAACCCAAGTCTGTCCCAAAAGTGATTCTCCAGGCAAAGTCGCTGAGTAATAAAGTTTCTGCAGTCCTCCTGCCCCATTTCTATTTTCTAATCTCCACAATGTTGGCCAGCTTCTTCTGTGTCTTTCAATCTTTCAGTGTCATCCCCTACCACAGAGCTGTAAAGCCACCCCTAAAAAAAATCTGAATTGTTTTAAAAATTGGCTTGATTCCTTAAGCAACTAATATTGTTATTATTATAACTATTATAACTATAAGTGATAACTAACAATCATCAGGCATGATTAGGTTTTTTAAAGATGTAACATCCTGTGACCTTTTATCATGTGTGAACTCTAATTGGGTCAAGAGGAACCAGCATGATTGAGTAGCCAAATAAAGAACCACAAAGCTGGGTACTTTAAATAGTGGGAAGAAATTTTAGTAGTAATTCAATCAAGTGGTAATCTGAGAATTACCCCCTTCCCAAAACCCAAGAGTAGCAGTGTAAATCACAAACTCTCTACCACCACCAGCCATCCACCCAATCTTCCAAACTTGGGACTGGCAAGTTAGATCCTCCAAAGGGTAGCTACTATTTAATATTCTCAGAGTTCAAGGAATAACTCTTAGGATGCTGAGGCTCTAAAATTGTCACTCTTAAAGCCCTATTTGTGGTAGCCATTGACAATCAGACTTAATTAGCTTTTAGAGGGAAAAAAAGAATTTAATGAGAAAGCAGAGTTAATTTAGTCATTTCTGTCATGTCTGGAAATCTTTGTAGCCCCATTTGAAGTTTTCTTGGCAAAGGTACTAGAATGTTTTGCCATTTCCTTCTCCAACTCATTTACAGAGGAGAAAACTGAGATGAACAGGGTTAAGGGACTTGAGCAGGGTCACACAGTTGATTAGTGTCTAAGGCCAGATTTGAACTCAGGAAAATGATTCTCTCTGACTCCAGACCTGGTATTCTATCCACTGCACTCCCTACCTACCTGTGAAAGAATAAGAGCAGTAATTTTTTAAAAATTGTTTTCCCCAAATTAGGAATGTATTTTTCATTGTATAGAAATATGGTCCTGGTGGAGACTGGACTCAAACTTAGTAGATAGACATATCAGAAGGAAACCTGTGACAAAGAGGTAACTCCCACCTTCTGGTTCCTTGAAGTCCTTTACTCCCTCTATAATATCCTCACAACATTCCCATTAGATATGCCCTCTGTTGGGCCCTAGAGAGTACAAAGCTGGCACTTTCCTCTCCCCCAATGGGGCACGCTCCTTAAAGCTTCCCTCTCCATTGGGTGACTTTCTTTGTATATCTGTTCATGTCTGTCCTTAATCTCAAACATGTCTGCTAGTGGCCCAGTCTCTACAATACATGGTAAATAAAAGGGGTTAGGAAAAGGAGAGATGGGAGAGAAACATACCCAAACATCTCCCCAAAATGATCCCCTTTAAACCTGGAGTTCTCCTTACTGGGCTGCCACTTGGAAACTACTAATGAAGTTTTCCCCCACTATTTAATAGCTTCTTTATTTAGTTTACCCCAACCACAATTCCCTTCATGATCCAATTAAAGAGGACCTTGTAAAAGAGACTGGTGCATGTAGACAATCTAGTTTACACATTTTAAAAGCCTGTCATTGATTGAATTGGAGTGGAATGGGGGAAGGGACAGATAGATCCCTTGCCTTAACATAAGGATCACTGGTTCAGGACTAGAAGGGATAGCATTTTATAGATTAGGTCCTGACACATGAAGGTAGTAGTAAATAGTAGATGTAGAACTCAAACCCAAAGACCATTTTAAGAAGCAAAATCCCTAACAGGGAGGGGAAAAGCCTCATCAAATGACCCAAGAAAGTCTACACTGCTAATTTCTTGGCTATTTTTGAGTAATAATTGAGCCAACGGGACTTCTCTTTCATTCTACTTAGGAACTGCTGTTCTGGAGTTGGCTATTTCTGAATACGGGTTGGGCCTCACTGATGAGAGAGTAAGAACTTTTTAGCAAACATTTCCTCCCACTGTCAGGGATGAATAGCATCTGGGCCATTCCAGGTGCCCAGAGACACATACTCAGTTTTGAGAGCAGGAAGAGACTTCCTTCTGTTGCAGGGAAAGTGGGGCACCATAAATCAATCAGAAGTGATTTACACACTAAAGGTTCACAACAGGGAATGTGGGGAGAAACCTCATATTAATCCCCTGCCCCTCATTTGCACACCTCAAGTGTTTAAATATGAGAGGCTCTTTTTCCATATTCCCCTTGCTCGGACTAAGACAGCCACCCTGTCAAATAGCTAGAATATGTGCTAGCGAAAGAAAAACAGGATTTATGAAGCTGGAAAGGACCTCGGAGACCATCTCATCCAATACAAATAATAGCTAACATTTATATATTGCTTTCAAATTTGCAAGGCATTTTGATACCCCCTCATTTCCCAAAGAAACTGAGATTCAGAAAATTGAGGTGATTTCACAGTTGGAGCCAGATGGGTTACCTAGAAGTCACATAGCCCAGTCATCTCATTTTACAGATGATGAAACTGGGGGCCAATGAAATGAAGTCACTTACTCAAGGTCGCATAATAAGTAGCAGACCAGGATCCAAATTCTGTTTTTCTAACTTGGAATACAGCACTCTTGACCATAGATTTGGTCATGGTCACACAGGAAGTTAGAGATCAATAGTATCCAGATCTCCTGACCCATAGTTCAGTGTTCTAGCACAACACACTCTCCCTTGTTATCTTGTTATCCAGAATGTTACTAGCTGTGCTTAAAGATGAACACAGAATTCCAAAAATTCCACTTCATAAAATGAATCACTGGCAACTTGGAAGGGAAATCTGATCGATTTCTGATTTTGTAAGCAAGGCTCAGGGGTTTTCTGTCCTTCCATTGCTGATACCTAGTGGATTCATTACTTCATAGACTTCTCAAGGGAGGGATGAGAAGGGAGAGGTCCTCCACTTTTATGCCAACTGTACAGTCCAAATAATCGAACCAAGATCTCTTCAGACAACATTGCAGCAAAGTAGGACACCGGCACTGAACACAAGAGTGGCATATGTGTGCGTGCGTGTATGTACGTGCATGTGTGGTAACAGAATGTAGCTTCCTAGAAGCAAAGCCTTTTTTTTTTCATTTTCCCTTTCTATCTCCAGCAGTTAGACCAAATTTGGCATATGGAATGCCCTTAATGAATGCTGCTAAGGGCAAAAACTGTACTTCCCTAGCCTTTCAATTCAGTCCAAAGAAACGCTCTCTACAGAAAAGAGCTCAGGCATCATTTCTGTTGCTGACCATCCCTCGCCATCCTTGAGGTCAGAATTAAGGGAATAGAGACAATTTTGTTGTTATTGGACTTTGTTTTGGTTTGAGGGGCTGTCTTGCCTTTATATTATACTAAGAATCTTCTTTACACATTGCCACTCCTCGTTCATTTACTCTCCAAGTTCAAATAATGTTCACTTTTTGTCTCTCCTTTCAAAAAATAACAAGTCCATTTAATTCCTTCTCTTTCTTATTCCTTTTCCCTTACTCTAGAATGTAATGTTCCATTCATAAGCCTTATATTTGTGAGTTCTTTCTTCATTCTCTCTGTCCCTGATTGAAGATGGTGGGAACTCTAGAAAATAAAAATGATCCCTTCCTTGCTCAGCCCATCCATTGGCATGCTTATAGATGTCTCTTGTGTTATATATTGGACAGTTTTTTCCTGATGTCTCTTTCCTTTAAAGACAAAGAAGGAAAAATATCTGGTTCAATATGTTATATGACCCTCTACCCATTCTGTTTGCTATTATCTAAAGTCAACTACCAAGTGCAGCTATACTGAATCTGACTACAGAAGCATCTGGGTTCAAATCTGGCCTTAGACAATTCCTATCAATGGGACCATGCCTAGTCCTTATCACTCCTGTATTAGAATTGATACTAAGAAGGTAAGGGTTAAAAAAGAAGGAAAAACTCCATGGTTGGACCCCATACACATCAGATGGACAAAAGTGACCAAAAAAGGACATTTCAAATGACAACAAATGTTGAAAGGGCTGTGGGAAAATGAGCACATACATTGTTGGTGGAGCTATAAATTAGTTTAGGCTTTTGTAAAGCAATATGGAACTAGGCTCAAACAGATACTAAATTGGGCATACCATTTAACCCAGTGATACTACCACTAGGCCTACAACCCAAAGAGATCAAAACAAGAGGGAAAAAAACACATGAAAAATTTATAGCAGCTGCTTCTGTGATGGAAAAGAACTGGTAACAACAGGGGAAAGCTCTCACCTGAGGAGTGGCTGAACAAATTATCATTTATTCATGCAATGTAATACTAGCATATTATTCAAAAAATGACAAAAGGGATAATGGGGAAATGAGTGGAATGAACAGAACCAAGAAACAACATGCACAATAGCAACAATTCTGTAAAGACAAACAACTTGGAAAGACTTTGGAATCCAAAGTAACTCAATAATCAACCATGAATCCAAAAGACATTTATATGGAAGTGATATTCTTATCACAGAGAAGTTATGGTCTCAGGGTGGAGATCGGGGCATATTTGGGGGGTGTACCCAATGCAGAAACTACTTTTGCTCAACTGTGAGTATTTTTCACAAAGATTTTCTTCTTTTAATCGGGACAGGAGACAGAAGGTAGAGAAAGTAAATGTTTGTTAACTGGAAAACAATTACACAGAGATAATGGGGAAAGATGTCTGGTGTGAAATGAAGAGAAGGGGAAAAGGGAGAGTCTTCAGTGAATGGCCTACATTTTTTCTTTGATGTATGAGTCAGGATCTTTGGTTAAAAGAGTGAGCTTGGGATACTGTGGGAGACAATGAAAAATGAGAGGGTTTGGAATAGCCACTCTGACAAGTTGATTGGTTAAAGAGAAATACAGTCTTTGCTTTACTAAGGTGAGGGCTAGTGAGATTAGATCATTTATATTTGTAATTGATCCAATCAACATGGTTTTGTCACTTCCTACCACTCCATTCAATAGCACATGGAGGAGGACTAGTAAATAGCCTTCTGACTAGGGTCAGAGCTTGTCAAAGCCTGACAGAGGTGGGGCAAGGAATTCTGGAGCAGAGGCTAGTGTGGAGCTGATTTAGTGAACTGGGAAGTTGAGCTAGAGAACAGAGGAGAGTACAACCAGTTCAAGGATGACGACCAGAAAAAGAACAGAGGGGCAAAGGAAACGAAAGTCACAGCGAAGACAAAGAAGTGGGTTAGGCCTTATAAGACAGAAGAAAAGATGACTTGATAAAAGAATATGTTCCAATAAAAAATTCTGAGCTCATTCAAAAGAAAGTAAAGTACTTGTGGTGACATTGAGATTAAGAATTTAACTGTCTTTGTGTGTGTCTCTGAGATAGAATGAAATATGTCATGGAAACTGAGTAGACTGACAACCTCTGAAGTTAAAGTATTTGAGGTCCCATCAATATTAATCTTGAAGTCCTCTGACATAAGCATAAAAGATGGGGGGCGGGGAGAAAGACTGTGAATCAGGCACTGTATTTCTTAGGACGAAATGAGATTGTATTGGGGGTTAATAGATAAAAGTCACCAGGATTTTGATTAAGTGAAAAATTTGGAGAGCATGAACCTCAAAAGAGTTTGCTTAGTAAAGATGACAGATGAAGAGTCTGAAGATGGCACTGGGAAGAAAGGAATATTGTGACAACTCCCATTGCAACAAGGGAGTTGGTGTGGTATGGAATGAAAGAAAAAATAACCAGTAGTGAGAAAGATGCTAAAGAAACTAATGAGGGGGCAGCTGGGTAGCTCAGTGGATTGAGAACCAGGCCTAGAGACAGGAGGTCCTAGGTTCAAATCTGGCCTCAGACACTTCTCAGATGTGTGACCTTGGGCAAGTCACTTGACCCCCATTGCCTAGCCCTTACCACTCTTCTGCCTTGGAGCCAATACACAGTATTGGCTCCAAGACAGAAGGTAAGTGTTTAAAAAAAAAATTAAAGAAATTAATGAAACTAGGAAGGAGCCAGTTTCAAGTGAGGGCCAAAAGATGAGTAAAAAAAACCAAAAAGATTAAAAGAATTTGTTCATGGCCCTCTTGAAAAGGAGACCCAAAAGAAGGGATGGGCGATCTGGAGTAGGACACTGAATGGGAGCACTCCAACCTAAGTCTGCTGCCCTCCTCCTGATTCAACTGGGGCCTATCCCAGGACCACCTTAGCAGGTTCATCCTTATTTTTCTGAATTCCAGTTTACTCTTGCATAAATGTTTGCTTTGCCTCTTAAGAAGGCAACCCTGATAAAGCTGTCAACTACTCACATTGATAATCTGTGTGTGTGTTACTGTTACAGTGCCATTGAGAGGCTTTGGCAAGAAGGGGAGAGACAAAGTTTTAAAACCACATAATTTTGCCAGAATGTGGTCTTCATATGGGGTATCCGAGCTAAAAAAAGCAAGTTATTGAGCGCTAGCTTTGGCATTACATATACTGAAATTGGAAAGATATAAAGATGAGCATGACCCCTCTGCAGAAATAACACAAATTCCTGAAGAGTTCAAATTTGTGCTAAGGGAAGGAAAGCTATTGATTCTTTCTTCACAACTTTCTTGGGCCAAGTTCTCCAGGGTTTCTGTGGACAAATAAGGCAAGAACTGGTTAGGCTGGCATTAAAAGTAAGGTTTCTGCCATTTTTATGGACCTGTTTTGAAGGCAAAGTCTCTCTCCAAAAGGAATGGGCCAAAGAAGTGGAGAAAAAAATCACACCCAATGAGAGGGGGAATCACCAAAGGTGGAGGTATCAAAGGGCTTGGAGTAAGACTGACACCAGCCTTCTTACCAGTTCAGCCTATTCCAACTGTTGTAGAGAGCCTGTGCTCACTGGTACAAGGAACTTCCTCCTGGTGAGGAAACTCTCTATAGCAATATAGGATGCCATCTGCTAGTCAAGTTTAGAGAGGTGACTGGAGTTGCTGAGCAGTAGCCAACATTCCCATTACAACCGGGACTAAGTCTTCCTGACTCTAACCCATTAATGCACGCTTCCTTATTGCCTTCCTTCAATGCATGGTCTTTTGTACTAGCCCCTTCGAAGCGCTCTGTCCCACCATGGTTCTGATTGGAGTTTGATGGAGGTTCTACTGATGAAAATGTTGAGCCCGACCTGCTAGCGGCCCTGAGGGGAGACGCAGCCAAAACTTGCCAGTTTCTAAGAGTGCACCCTGCTCTACAAACCCAGGGGGAGACATCCTAGGGAGGGGAGGGGATGGCCTCCTCTTGTCGCCTTCACAGGACATGTGTTGAAATTGATCTGGCAGGAGTTCCCAAGGAGCTGAATTCAGACCCAGAAGCCCTGGTTGGAGGGTCAAGCAAATTACAGAAACTCTGCCTCCAAGTCCATGTCTCCCCCATCCTGAACCTTTTCTCACTTCATATCCCTCCTGCTAGCTATAATCCTTTATTTCTCCTCCTTTTCATGGCTCAAGACCTTAAGAAAACTATCTGCAATTAATGCCTCCCCTTTTTTCTCAGGCTCTTAATTCTGCAGTCTGGCTTCCAGCCTCAGCATTCAACTGAAACTCCTCTGTCCAAAGTTACCAATGACCTCTTAATTACAAATTGAATGATCTTTTCTCGGTTCTCTTCTGACCAGACTTCTTAGTCTCTCTTTGGCAAGTTTTTTGTCCCCTAATTCTCCTCTGACCACTCCTTTTGAGACTCCTTTGCTGAATCTTCAGTGCAGGCATTCAGGAGTCTAAAGGTATCCATTCCCCACCCAAGACTAAGACTCTGGCCTGGGCGCCCTTTTCTTTTTCCTCGATGTTATTTCCCCTAGCAATCCCATCAACTGCCATGTATTTAAATATCATCTCAATGCAGGTAATTATCAGCACTTTTTAGTCCTAATCTCTTCCTTGACCTCCAGTCTCACATGTCCAACCATCTATTAAGACATTTTGACTGGACGTCCCATAGATACCTTAAACTTAAAATGTCAAACCAGAACTCGGTGTTTTTCCTCACCTAAATCCTGCCTCCTTAACCTCCATTTTACTGTCAAAGGCATCACATATCCTCCTAAAGACCAGGGTTCCCAACCTAGATGTCATCTTCCACTCCTCATTCACACTCACTGCTGCCCATATCCAATCTGTTGGCTAGTCCTTTTGTTTCTGCCTTCTTTCTCCCCGTCTCTCCTGTATGTACTATTCTCTCCTCTAATAAAGTCAAGGCTCTGGGGCAGGATTTCATCACCTCATGCCCAGACCATTGCAATAGCCTTCTGGTTAGTCTCCTTTCCTCAGTTCTCTCCTTTTTCTGACTGTTCTCTTCCACTATCAGAGTTATCTTCCTAAAGCACAGGTTTAGCTGTGTCCTCTTTTTAGTGAGTAAACTCCAGAGGCTCCCTAGCACCTCAAGGATCAAATAGAAAATCTTCTGTTTTACATTTGCCTGGCACCACATGGAAACGCCTATTTTGTGATTCCTCTACCTACAAGTTGTCTTTCTTGGCTTCTCAGTGGGGAGGGGAATGGCTTGCCTAGAGAGAGGATCCCAAACTGAAAATAAATTTTCAAAAAAACATTTTTACCATCTTACCACTCGATTTCTCCTATCCTGCTTGTTGGAGAAAGAGAAACTGTTCCAATCTTCTTGGAGTCATTCGTCTCTCTTCTCAGCACAAGACCTTTTAGTTCATACCCACTCTGCTTAAAACTCGAGACTGTTCTAATTCTAGAAAAGTTTCCACAGACAGCAATGCATAACAAGTCCTCCATAGGACTAAGGTGTGTAAAATTGAGATTTGAACTCTGGACTCCATTCCCCAGGAGTCCTTGCTAGCTCCCAGAATGCCCTCTAATCTCACTGAATTCTCAAATGGGTCCAGAGCATAATGGTTATTTAGAGGGTCTCCGCCCACAGCGGGGTCTCTTTACTTCCTGTCTCCGCCTCTCATGATGTGAGTGAAATTTTGGGTGGGTCTCATGGCCCACCTGGCACGTGCCTTTTCTTACTTGTATATTCTTAAATCCTTGATCTTTAATAAACTTCATAAAAATATAATACTCCTTGCAGAGAGAAACTAATTCCTACCTGCCTCAGTCTCCCCTAAATTTTAATCTTTACAGGTGGGAAGGGTGACATTACAGGTCCTTTCCCTGATCAGTTTTGGAGTCATTGGCAGTAGGTAGTATGAAGGGATTTGGGTTTGAATCCGGGCTCAGATGTTTACCAGTTATGTGGTCATAAGCATGCTACTTCTCCTGACCGTGAATCAGTGTTTTCATCTGTATTTAACCACTAAGTGGTGTTGCTAGCCACTCTCCATTTAAAAGAAAAGATGCTGATCCTGGCATTCGAGTGTCATTCATGGTTTGTGATTCCAGCTCACTAGGTTAAAATGCTGAGTACGTAAAGCGCTGAGCTTTCTCTGACTCTTCTGTTCCCCTCCTCTGCTTCTCTTCAGGACATCACCAATTCGTTATAGACAGGTATGGAACCATTTGTGGAATATATATGCCCCTATAAAATGAAATAACATAGTTATGATCATATATAAATATATATATATAATTATAAATATATTTAAAATAAAATATATTTTATTATAATTGTACATCTATAAATCAAAATACCTTAATATATATCCAAATTAAAACAGCTCTGAGCCACTTTCCCATAAGTCCCATCTTCTCCTGAATCTGGATACACTGAATGAGCTCAAATCTTATGACCTTTGCATAAAGGAGTCATTTCCTGCTTTATGGCCTATTTACAGATCCAAGCAAATTGCCTAGCGACCCATTTCAAAGACCTAAGAAACCCAGTATGTGAAATTGTATTGATTTAGAATCTTGAACCCTAGAGACATTTCCCACAATCCCCTTTTCCTTTTCCTGTTTGTGCATCTCCTTACATGGATGGAGTTTTGAGTTTGTGTCCGCCCATGCGCTCTCTCTGGCTCATATGAGCAGGAAGGAGGGGGCGTTTTGGGTTCTTGCTGGAGTTTTTTTTTTTTAATTCCTCTTTGCTCTAAGTTGATTTTAAAGAATAGTATTAAAATAATACTTGGAGTATTGAATATTAATTTTAATCTTTACAAATACTGAACAATAGGCACAGAATGAATGTTAGCTTGTTCTCAAATAATAGCATGATTTAGAAGCTACCGACTAGCTTGGGAGAATCAAATTAGAAATTCAGGTCATGAACAAAAGATGGATATCTCTGTTTTTTATTTGAGTTAATGACCACCTTTATATGGCAGGGTTCTTCACAAGTTCAACTTAAGACTTTCTTCCTGTTCATGATGAGGCAATTTAAAAAAGAGAACTCCCTGGGGAAGACTTATACCCACATTAATTGGTTATTATCACATTTACTTACGTACTCTTGATTTCTTTTTACTCTTTTACTTTTCTCCTTAAAGCTACCAATGGTCTCCCTTTCTATTCAATTCTAACTTCATGAAGGAATGTTCACTCAGACTCAAGCCACGTCTCACACCTGGGGTTCGTACATGAAATTATTCACATATCTCTTGCTAGAAGACCTCATGTAGATTGGGGACTGGACACAGCATTCAAAAATCCTATCCTGCATGTCCTCCTCAATTGATTACAGAGCTCAAAAATCCCAAAGTGTAGATCTGGAAGCAGAGGTAACAGATAACATTTTGTTCCCCCATCAATCACTACCGTGGAACTTCTCAAAAATGAGGGAGCATCTCTAACACATGTCAGAGATGGGATTGCTAAACAAAAAGGGATGCTGGGAAGCCATCTTTGGAACTGTTTTTTCCACCCATCTGGAAGCAGAATTGGGGATTTGCAGTTCTCCCTCACATCTCCTGCCAGCTATAGAGAATATCTGTCAATGAATTTTATTTGGACCCATAAGTTCTGTGCATGAGTTTCTCTTTTTCCTGCCTCTAATGCAGATGCTAGTTTACAATGCCATCATTTGTTTACAGAGGCCCTTGTCACCAAATAAGGGAAGGGGAAATGGGTGGGAGAAAAAGGATCAAGTCTCCTTATTTTAAACTCCTAGAAATAGCCCTCATTAAAGTCATTGCAGTGTGTGGCCTGAATTCATTCCCCACAGAAGCAGAAATTCTTAACTGCATAAAAGTATTTCATCTTGGCCTAGAATCAAGTAGAACAATAGAGTAATATACATAAGTGCAATAGAACAAAGTATAATAAAACATGTTCTGCCAACTGTGTGCTCATAGACTCTCCCAGAGCCCAGAAGGCTGAAGTAGTATAAAGAGCCATTTCAAACCCAGGTGTTCTAAGATATGAAAAGTTTGAGTTTACTTTTCTCTACTCATTCTCCAATGAGAAGGCAAAGTAGTGGGCAGGAAACAGTTCAAAACTCAGTACTCAACCCATGTTCCTTACACAGTCAAAGAACAAAAGCCAGGACTTCTGACCCTAGGTAGGACCTCTTGGCTCCTCCTCTGGTATTGTGAGCACAGACGTAGGGAAAAGAGAAGATTCCATGACCAGCAATTTTTCCCTTCTGATTGTATATAGGGATTGGTTGTTTTCCAACCCAAATGGCTTATTGCAGAGGGCTAGGGAAGGAATGTTACAAGTAAAATTCTAGAACCTTCCCCACCAAAAAAAAACAAAAAACAAGAAAGGTAAGCAAGTAAATTTATCATGAAAGGATTAAGTAACAACAGTCACATCTTTAGAAGTTGTTTTTCTTTCATTTTTAAGTTAGAAAATTTACTTACTGGGGAGGAGGAAGAAAAATAAAAGACTATCCAGGAACAGAAAGATCTAAGAGTTTAAAGTTTTAGTATGAATTTTAAAATCATGAAATTGACAGAATTTACATGAGGAGTTTTAAGAATTAAGAGTTTTAAAAATTTAAGATTTTTTCTAATTCTAAATCCTATGATTATATGAATAATTATTTGTTTAAGAGTATTAAAGTAATATGACATGTTTAAAGGATCCAGACCCTAAGACTCTAAGATGAGGAGGTTAATTAATATCTACTCTGTGCCAGGCACTGTGCTAGGCATATTATAAATGTCATCTCATTGGAAACCCAAAACAATTCTGTATGGTGTGTAAGTGCTATCATTATCCTCAGTTGAGAAAATATTACAGTTGAGAAAATTGAGTTAGGCAGAAGTTAAGTGACTTTGCCAGGGTCACAGAGCTAATAAGTTTCTGAGACCTCATTTAAATTTAAGTCTTCCTGACTCCAGGCCACTGGACCACCTAGCTGGCTCTCAGAGCAAAAAGAGATAGATATCCTAGTAACAGGGCTCCCACCATCAAAAATTCAACAAGGAACTCAAAAGTTACTAAACTATTGTGTATGAAATTTGAGGCTGAAAGAAAATCTGCCATGTTTTCAGGAAGGGTGAATGAAAAATAAATGACTAATAACCCTAGAGAAGGAAGGAAAGAAAATATTGACAACAGAGAAAATGAAAATCCCCATGGGGAAGAAATTAGTCACCATTTTTAGGGTCAGTCTGGTAACATTCATTATTTTTTTTAAACCCTTACTTTCTGTCTTAGAACCAAAAGGGTATATTGGTTTTAAAGCAGAACAGTAAGGGCTAGGCAATGGGAGTTAAGTGACTTGCCCAGGGTCACACAGCTAGGAAGTGTCTGGAACCAGGTCTGAACCCAGGACCTCCTATCTCTAGGCTAGGTTTTCAATTCACTGAGTCACCCAGCTGACCTCTAGTCTGATATTTATGGGCCTTTACTCAAGTGTTTTGAAATGCATAAAATGTAAAGAATCACAAAGGAAACCAATCATACTGAAATAAAGATGTAAATTTTTTCTCCATCCAAGTTCATGAACCCCTGAAATCTATCCACAGAAATCATGGGTACACATGGACCCCAGGTTAAGAATCTCTGTGATAGAGGAGAAGAGGAGAAAAGAACCCTGAGGGAACCATAAGAAGTGGGAGCCTTAGAATTCCAGAAAGCTAATTGGATGTAGAAAGAAGAGTGATGGCCTGGGAGATGAGAAAAGGCAAGGGAAAGAGAAATAGGAAAATGTATGCATATATGTTTATATGAAACACAAATACATAAAATGGTAAAATAGTAAAATAAAGGCTATCCTGTAGTTTTATTCTTTATTATCTTATTTCATAATTTTACCTCTTATACTACATGTTTATTATATGTATATTCTGTGTCCAGAATATTTTTTAAAGTTAGTAATTTTAACGTAACTTCATTTGGAAAAGAATAGTTTGCTGGAGTCTCACCAACCCACAAAAACTTGCTAGAAGCATAAGATCAAGCCTCCAGAAAAGATGGAAGAGGATTTCCTGCCTATCCCTATCCTCATGATTCAGCATATGGCCTTTTCTACAAAGGTAGAATGACAATAAAAATCCTAAAACAAGGTTCTCAAACAGTTGTCCAAAGTTTTTTAGTAGATATTAAGAAAACATTTCTAATAGATTAAACAGAAAATGGATTATGAGGATTTGGGAGAGTTAGAGAATAAAGAATTTGCTCAAGGACTTTGAAATAAATCATAAAGGAGGATAAAAGGAAAAATTTATTAAGGAAGATTTTGCTTTAGGAATGGAAAAAATAATGATGGTGACAAATCATCATCAACCAATCAATCAACAAACATTTATGACGTAACAGGCATTGTAGTAAATAAGCACAGGATATACAAAGAAAAAGAAAAAACAGTCCCTGCCTTCAAGAAGCTTAGTCTAATGGTAAAGATAACATTTACGTTAATGGGTAAGGTAGGTACATACAAGATACAGAGTAGATACAAAGTAGGGAAAAGGGAAGGCACTAACAAAAGGGGAACCTGCAAAAGATGGCATTTGGGCAAAATCTAGAATGAAACTATAAGTTCCAAGAGCCAAGAAAGAGGAGAAAGAATATTCTACACAGGGAAACACTTATGATTTTCTAGTTCATTAAAAATAAACTAATACCCATACTGACTACTTCCCATAGGTATCTTATAAAAAAAGTTCTTTGTACATCTTAGCATGCTGTATATATATGTTATGATTCTCCCTCAGTACTTGGTGCACACTAGAGAGAATATTCCATCTATTGGCCTTATGAAGCCCTTTTATGCTTTCTTTTTGGGATTAATTCTGATGTGTATTGTTTCTTAAATCCTTCATAAAAGACTTCTCTAAAACTCCTAGGGTTTGTTTTTCTAACATTCTGTGACCCTAGTTCAGTTCTCAAGTCTTCTATTCTTTATTTTTCAATCTCCTTCTATGAACATCCTCTCTCCTTTTCTAGTCATAGACATATTCCTTGTTATTGTCTTTTGTCACTGCTCAAGCTCAAGTCATTGGTAATATGTAATTCCATTCAATAAATTATTAAGGGTCTACTGAGTAGGGGAAAATACGTGTACCAAAATATTCATAGCTGCGCTCTTTGTGGTGGCAAAAAATTGGAAAATGATGGGATGCCCTTCAATTGGGGAATGGCTGAACAAATTGTGGTATATGTTGGTGATGGAATACTATTGTGTTCAAAGGAATAATGAACTGGAGGAATTCCATGTGAACTGGAACAACCTCCAAGAATTGATGCAGAGTGAAAGGAGCAGAGCCAGGAGAACATTGTACACAGAGACTCAAACACTGTGGCACAATTGAATATAATGAACTTCTCTACTAGCTGCAATGCAATGATCCAAGACAATGCAGAGGGACTTAGAAGAAAGAATGCTTTCCACATTCAGAGAAAGAACTGTGGGGGCAGAAATGCAGAAGAAAAACATTTGATTGATCACATGGTTCAATAGGGATATGATTGGGGATGTTGATTTTAAATGATTACTCTATTGTAAATATTGATAATATGGAAATAGGTTTTGATAAATAATACATGTAAAACCCAGTGGAATTGTTCATCAGAGCTGGGAGGGAAGAGTGCATTATATATGAGAGGCAAAGGAGAAGTAAATGGTAAGAATGACTCCAAGGTTACAGCCTAGTTGACCAGAATGACAGTGGTACCATTGATAAAGGAGAGAATGCTGGTTGGGGTTGGGGATGGAATGAGTTTTCTTTTGTATGTGTTGTTTGAGAGATTTATAAGGCATCTACTGGAGATATATTAACCACCAAGAAATTGGTGGTCTTGATTAGAGAAATGCAAATTCAAACAATGCTGAGGTACCATAACACACCTATCAGATTAGCCAATATGGCAGTAAAGGAAAGTGTAAATATTGTAGGGGAAAATCAGTTATGGCAAAATCAGTTATGAACTGATCCAACCATCCTGGTGGGCAATTTGGAACTATGCCCAAAGAGCTATAAAACAGTGCATACCCTTTGATCCTATATAATACTGCTTTTTCCCAAAGAGATAATAAAAAAAGGAGATAAGATCTACTTGTACAAAAACATTTATAAAAGGTCTTTTTTTAGTGACAAAGAATTGGAAAATGAGGGGATGTTCATCAATTAGGGAATGGCTGAACAAATTATGTTAAGTGTCATCAATTAAATAACATTGTGATATTTGAAATAAGATAATTTTAGAAAAGGATAGAAAGATCTGCAGGAACTGATGCAGAATGAAATAAGCAGAACTTGGAGAACATTGTACACAATAAGAGAAATATTGGACAGTAATCATCTGTGAAAACTTGGCTATTCTCATCAGTGCAATGATCTGGGACAATCCTAAAAGACTTGTGACAGGGAATGCTATCCATGTCCAAAGAAAGAACTATTAGAGTCATCTTTCACATCTGTGCATTTATGGTTTTATTTTGGGGCTTTGGTTATGTATGAGTTTGGTCTTACAACACTGACCAATATGGAAGTGTGTTTTGCATGACAATAAAAACAAAATGAAAAAATAATGGATGTGGGACTGGACTCAGGAGAGAGACTAGGGCTAAATATACTGGGCTAGGAGTCATGCATAGAGGTGATAATTGAACCAGAATTGTTAATGAAATTGCAAAGAGAGAGATTCTAGAAAGAGAAATAGGGCCTAGGACCGCATGTCAGGGGACACACATTATTAGATAGTCTAAGAGAAGAGCCCAAATTCAGGTCCCCAAAGTCTGATTCCCATGTTTTTCTCACTAGTTGAAACTGTTTTGCCTATAAAACCACCCAGGCATTATGGCATCATTTAAGACTCTCCCTATCAATAGAGGAGAGCCATCTTACTCCATGTCCCCCTCCCTAGTCCATGACTTTCAAATCATTATCCTTAACCCCAAATTTTCCACTAAGATTTATTCCCATGTTCCCTACTTCCTGCTCTTTGTCTTTGCATGAATATCCTACCAAATTCACCATCTCCCAGACTGAAGTAATCCTTTTCACCTGTGTGACACATCATTTAAATTCTTTGAGTCTTAGCCTTCTTTTCTATAAAATGGAACTGCCCAACCCCAAAGACTGTTGTGAGTAAACTGCCCTCTTTAAATGTAATTCAATGTTAACTGAAAACAAAAGAGGAGGGAAAAAACTGGATTCTCTCTGTAACTTGCCAGGGGAAGTTCACTGTATACTATCATCCTCCAAGTCATAACTGGTTTTGATATCAGAAAACCAGGCTTCACATCCTGCCTCTGTCGCTCACCTCTTTTATCACTTTTAGCATGTCATTTAAAGTCTCTGAACCTCAGGTCCCTCATCTTTGAAATGAAGACTTTGGACTAAATGGCCTTAGGGTCTTCTCTCTCTCTGCCCCCTCCCCCTCCATCCCTCCCCCCCCCCCACTCTATCTATACATATCTCTCAATTAATCTTGACCTTCCCTCTCCCTTGCCTAAAGTAAAATGCCAAAGTTAATGGCATAGATAGACTATCCATGCCTGTAGTGGAGGACAAAGAAGAGAGAGATGACTTAGTAGTCAAAATATTTTTGGAAAAGGTGTGATTTGAGCTCAGTCTCAAGGGATGGGTAAGATTTCAGTGGGTGGAAAGGAATGGGGAAGAGATATCATTCCACTGAAGGGAAATACTTTAAGTAAATGTGGCAAGGCATGGAAATCCTCACCATGTTTCAGTGGTCATTTTGGAGGTTAGGAGTGAGGAAAGGGGCTGGGGAGGAGCGGGGTGCACAGATAATGTTGGAAAGGTATATTGTAGGGCCAGGCTGTGGATCACACAGAGTTCAACTGGTGGAAGGGACCACAGAGGTTTAGTATAATCTATATTCAAGCAATAAATCTATAACAAAGCTGGCAAGTAAATATTATGCAGCCTTTGCCTAAAGATTTTTTTTAAGCCTTTACCTTCTGTCTTGGAATTAATACCAAATACAGTAATACCTCAGCTTTCATTGACCTGGGTTAATGTTTGGTTTTCCTTGATTTTTTTTTCTGCAAAAAATTTGTCTCAGATTTCGTTGGTGTGCTCACTTGACCTTGATGCTAATTTGCAAAAACAAAGGGGACCCATCCATTCTCCTGCTCAATGTGAGCAATACATGTATTGAAAATCAAATAAATCCATTTATCCATACAGATATCAAATGAAAGTCTGATAAAGGTATATACCTGACAATATACAAAATGAATGGACTCTCATTGGGGGTGAGATACCTCATCTCAGTCAAGTAGAAATTCTCCCATCGTATCTCAGCCAAGAAGACGAACATAATCAAGGTAGCATCTCCTCTAAATGTCAGCTTCTTTCCAAAGTCTTTCCAGATAGGGCCTTGATACCTGAGGGCCATATATGGAAGGGGATTCCCCTTCCAAACAATAACCTCTCTCTCCCCTCCTCCCTGTCTTCCCTACACCTTGAAGAGTCTTCAGAAAGGTAAATGCCATTTTAAATGTTGACTTATTCCTTACATTAGTTTTTTATATTCATTTCTTATTGTTTTTAGTATTAACTACTATACTTATTCTCTATAAAATGTGTTTTTGGTATATTTTTTGAAGTGTCTAGAACGAATTAACTGGATTTTCATATGGAAATAATTGCCTCAGTTGGTTTCCCTAATTGTTTTCGGATGGATTATTGATAAAAACCCAAGGTACCTTGTGTCAGTTCCAAAGCAGAAGAGCAATAAGGGCTTGGCAACAGAGGATAAGTGACTTGCCCGGGGTCATACAGCTAGGAAGTCTCTGACCACATTTGGACTCAGGATCTCCTGTCCCTAAATCTGGCACTCTATCTACTGCACTGCACTGCACTGCACCTGGCTGCCCCCAACCCCAAGACTTCTAATATGGGGAAACCTATTACCTTCTGCTGCAGCAACACATTAAAAAAAGTTTTCATGATATTAAAACTAAGTTTGAGGGACAGAAAGTAATGATTTGAAACCAGAGGGGTTTAAAAGAAAAACACAAAACTAAGTCTGCCTTTTCTCAACTTTCTACCATTGGAGCTAGTTTCACCTTGGTGCCAAGAAGAACAACTCTAACTCCTCTTCCCTGGGACAATTATTCAGATATTTGAAAACAGCCATCAATTCCCCCTAATTCTCCTCTTCTTCAAACTAAATATCCCCAATTCCTTCAATGAATCCTCATATGGTTTGAACTCAAACCCCTTCATTATCCTGGCTCCTTTCCTCTGGATGATCACCTACTAGCCTTCCAAAAAAGCAATAACTAGCATTTCTATATTCATAGGTAGCTCTTTAATGTTTGAAAAAAAGAGCTTTTCAAAAAATAATCTCATTTCCTCCACAACCTAGAAGTGTGATTATCATCCCTTTCTGCAGACAAGGAAACTGAGGCAGGCAGAGGTTAAATGGCTTGCCTAGGATCCACAGCTAGTGTCTGAGACTAGGTCTGAACTCAAGTTTTTCTGACTCTAGGTCCAATGTTATAGCTACTGTACTGTGCAGCTGCCTTTTAGCTTTTAGCAGCTAGCATTAAGCACTTTAAAGATTTGCAAAGTACTTTTTCTATGTTAACTTATTGGATCTGAGAAAGCCTTCCATTCCAACGAGGGTAGAGTACAGCAGAGCTATCATCTCCATCGTCCTGGACACTATGTTTAAAATGACTTTAGTTATTTAGGCTGCCATATCACATTGTTGATACACATTCAGCTCACCCCCATTGAAATTCCTGTGTCTTCTTTAGCTGTTTTCTGGGAATGCCTCTTTTGTCTTGTGCTTGTGAAGGTAAATTTTTGAAACCAATTATAAATACACAGAGGGGCAATTTATCATATAATAATATAGCCTGAGGGCAACTAGGTAGTTCAGAGAATTGAGAATCAAATTCAGAGATGGAAGGTCCTGGGTTCAAATCTGCCCTCAGACACTTCCTAGTTGTGTGACCCTGGGCAAGTCACTTAACCCCCATTGCCTAGCCCTTACTGCTCTCCTGCCTTAGAACCAATACACAGTATTGATTCTAAGGTGGAAGGAAAGGGTTTGTTTAAAACCTATGTATGTTTGTATGCATATATGTATATATATACACATATGTGTGTATACACATACATTTATGCAGGTGGAAGAGGCAAGAGGGAGAGAAGGTAAAGAGACAGACAGAGAAGTGAAGAAAGAGCTAGCTTTGAAAAATGAATATTTAAGTTTGGATCCTGCCTCCAACACATCCTGGCAAGGTGAACCTGGCCAAGTCACTTCACCTTTCGGCGTCCCCAGGGACCTATAAAATTACACAGATATGACAGATCTGCACTTCTTTCCCATGAAATCTCTAAAGCAATGAAATCTGGGAGTCTAGTTAAAACCAACAAAAATCAGCTTACTAGAATTAGCCCAGGCAAGATTTTCTCTAGACTCCTAACTTCATCACTAGGTGTGTTAGCTATTGCTCCAATTCTGTGGCACTTGCGTATGTTGTAAGGATGCTTTCCATGCTGGGCCAGGACTAATATTTACCAGTGTTTCCCTAATGCAGCAATTTTCCTTCTGCACACAATAGGAGGAGCCCACACAGGCCCCTAACCCTTTATTAATACTTAGGGATTAGCTTCCCCTAAAAGGGGAAAAACTGCCAGGGATCCCACTGGCCCAGGCTTCCTTCTCTTGATCAACAACTTTCCCACCCCCACTCCCATGGAGCAGGCTCAAGCTGCTCTTCCAACAAGGATTAAGATTCTCTAAAAAGAGAAAAACCCTCCAGCCTAATTGGTTCCAGTTTCCCTGACACAACTTCATGGTCACCAAAACAGGCAAAAAGTTCTAGTTGTTCTCTGAGATTTGGTAAGTGCCTGAGACCAGTCAAATCACAGTGTTCTTCATTATCCCCTTCCCTGCTGATTAGACCAATATTCTAAATTCCACTGGATTTCCTCTTGCCCCACCTTCCTTCTTTTCATTGTTTAATGGCTTGCTAGTTCTCATTTTGTCCCAACAGCAAACCTGAAAAAAAGAGAGTGCTGGCCTTAGAGCTGCCCCCAACTCAGTGATAAATCCTAGTCATTGATAATGTTGAAACACACCCAAACAGACCTTTGCCTACATTTCCTGCTTATGCCAGCCATCCTGTGTGCACCGCTATTCCCCCAAGGCCATCATCTCTCCATCAGGGAATGGGACTCTACCCCAGAGGCTGAGAGGTCAGTTTTGCGCTTCTCTTCTTTGGACTTTCTTTTGTTTATTCTAAATCTCCACTCCAGTCCTGCCACCTCCTGTGTATCTCTCCCCCAATTTTCTGCCTCTTCATTGCTGTCTTCCTCCATTAGAAAAGAAGATCCTTGAGGGCAGGGACTATTCTGCTGGCTTCTATTTGGATCCCCAGAGATAAGGACTGTGGACATAAATTCATACTTAATAAATGCTATATCTTCCAAATTGATACTAAACTATTAATAACTGGGTTCTGCTGGTAAGCTGTTGTCATTTTGCTCCCCTTCAAATACAAAGGACATCACAGATAATGTCTTTTGACTCATGCATAAATTGGATTTAAGAGAAGGGAAATTGCACAAAGTCATCAATCTTATTCTGTCTTCCAGAGGCACAGAAGTCCAGTGGCAAGACAAAGGTCAAGACTACTAGTCATGAATTCCACCAAATCTGTATCCACCTAACTCTACTATGATTATTATTATTATGCCACTGAATCTTTCCATTTTGTCTGAAAGAATAGCAAGAATAAAAGGCTTTCTAAAAATTGTTAAAATCTAGCTAAACTTTGTCTATGATATTTCCATTATTGGGTAGTCTCATTGTCCTGAAATGATGAAGAAGAATAAATAGAATTTACATAGTGCATTAAGGACTACAAAACATTTTACAAATATCATCTTATTTGAATCTCTACAACAACCTGGGTGGTAGGATGGGGAAACTGAGGCAGAGAGAAGTTAAGTGACTATTTGAGGATGACTTATGTCTTAGGCTGGATTTGAATAATTCTTCCTGACTCTATGTCTGGCACTCTATCCACTGCATCACCTCCTTCTGGTCCGAGAACCGGAAGTAAGATGAGTCTGTTATAGCCTGTTTTTCTTGAAACCATGCTAGTTTTGCATTTCCTGTTTCTTTTGCTAAATGTTCAATAAACATATCTTTAATAATACATTCTGGAGATAATCAAGAACAAAGGTAAAGCTCATGGGCTTATAGTCTGAAGATTGATGAACTTTCTTAAGAATATTTGCTATCCTATCTTCCAAAATTTTCCAGAGGTCACTAACCATAGCTCAGCAATCATGTCCACAAGTTATTACAGTATACTGGGATGTCAATCATCTAGACAAGGTGCCTTGAACTCATTAAAGACTGATAGGTACCCTTGTGCTATCTTAATACTAATCAGCATAAAGACCATTCTATAGGCAAAAAAAAAGCAAAGTCTCAATTGAAAAGCTCTGCTTTTTCTCCATTTCTCATCTACCACTGGTGGTTCTATGATTTTTATTCTTCTTTTAATCGCTTTTCTTTAATAGAGGTTAAAACAACAATTAAAACAAAAACCTTTTGTTGTCCTTAGTTTTTTCACCTCTCTACATTTGTTTTCACATTTGGGAGTTTAGAATTTATCCTATAGTTATGCAATGGACTACTATGAAAGCTTTTGAGCAGAATACCTTGAGGAATACAGTTATTAAAAAAGGGGGAAAAAAAGCACAACTAAATGAAGCATCCCAAATAATTCATTAGGGGGAGTAGTAGAAGGAGAAAGAAAGAAACCACAGGATTGAAAATAATATTGCTTGTTTCCCTGGCCTGGGTAGAAAAAGGTCAAATCTGTTGGATGAATAAAAGGAATACACTCAAAAGCTAACCATAAACTCACAATTATTTGTCTATGTTTGGAAAATAATTGAAAGTATAATCACAACATCAGGATTGCTATCTTTAGTGTATTTGTGAATATCAAATTAGGCAGCTAGAAGATGGACTGGATAGAGTCTTGGATCCAGAGTTAGGAAGACAGGAGTTTGAATTTGCACTCAGATGAATACTAGCTACACGACTTAAGCAAATCACAATCTCAGTCTGCTTCAGTTCCTTTATTTATAAAATGGGAATAGTAATAGTTTCTACTTCCAGGGTTTTCATAAAGATAAAATGAGATATTTGTAAAGTGCTTCATAAATCTTAAAGCGCTATCTAAATTCTAGCTATTGTTATAATCAAATAAATGAAAAACAGAATAGATGTCCTTGTTAAGGAAGTCTCCCTCTCTCAGAGTTCTTATTCTGGAAATTATCCAGAAAAATATTTGCTTTTTAATTAAAATGGCCTTATTTGTCAAGGCCAAAAGAGAGGCAATATAGTATATATAGATATAGAATAAAAAGCCACCTTGGGTTTGAGAAGACTTGGGTCCAACTTCTACTTTTGACATAGTTTGGCAGTTACTTAACATCCAGTGCCCCCAGGCAACTCTCTCAAACTATAAATTGTAGGAAATGTGCAGATAGAAGGAGTATCTTACAGAAATGTAATCCTAGGTCTATATCCCATTCCTAAAGGAGAAAAAAAGGGCAGGAATCCTGATGATCTTTATCATTTTAGGGCTGCCCTATTTCCAGAAATTTTCACTTGATTATTTCCCTTATGATACACAAGAGGTTAATTTTCTTTTCTTCTACTGAAATGGGGGTAGCTAAACTAGCCGGAAATGACTTTCCCCTTCTCTGGGCACTTTTTTTCTAAAGGCCTCCTTCCTGTTCCTTCCAAAAGTTAGCAAGGATTAGCCAGTCAAGTGAACTAGTTTTACAAGTCCTTTGCTGAGAGATAAAGTAGAATTCATTTAATCCTTTAATCAGGTTTCTAACATTCTAATGCCCTGTGCTGAAGCTTCTCAAATTGACACTCTGTTGAATGATATCACTAATATCAGTTGACAGTTTGCCAGAAGCCATCAATTTTAAACTCTCCATTTCTTTCTAAGGCCTATTAATTTTGTCACTGCCTTAGAAGTCAAGGGGAAAGTTCCAGAAAAGAGGAGGAGGGGAAAGGACAGGTCTTTTAAATCCTAGGCAGGTCATTTGTGAAAGGAGGTGGGGGAAGGAAAACCCAAACTTTATGAAACAAGTAGAAATGAAATCAGACCTTTGTTTATATAGTTCTCTGCACTGGCCCCGGATTTATTTTTGAAAGTTTGTAAACTGGTCCTCCAGTTAAAATTGAATAAGTAGGTGCAGCTGAGTAAATGGAGAGGGGAAGGGTTGCAACCATGTGTTTTCACTTTAAAATTATGTTGAGGAGGAACAGAATGGGGGGTGGGGGGAGATGCAGAAATAAGAAAGAAAAAGAAAGATAGAAGACAGACAACCTTTAAAAGAAGGAAAAAAAGAATGTGAGAAAATGAAGAGTCAAAACAGAAGTCATCTGTACTTAGTTCCCAGATGCCTCTGCAAGTGGTTAGCAGGAGCCCTACCTGACAAGGCGAAAGAGACCAGGACTCTCAGGCTGTACCACCACGTTGTCCCCTAACTTCATATCATATCGAGAAGGGATTTCCCTCAACCCTTCAAAGAGGAAAAGGGGAAGGAGATACCAAGAAGCACATTTATTCCCACCTCAAAATTCTGTGATGCTCTGGTCTAGATTTAAACAATAGCTTCAATAAGGGGCACCACTTCAGCTCCCTCCAGGGAAGGCCAAGCTAGTCATGGCTCTTCTCAAAAACCATCATATATCCATGAGTCAATTCCTTTTTAATTAACATGCCCAAACAACAACAACAAAATACTTCCTTTGAAAGTCCTCAAATTATTCTCATAACATCAGCTAATGGCTATTTTCTTTCCTGAAATAAAGACACCGGAAATAAAATTTTCTGTTCTGTGGGTTCTAATGTTGATAGTTTCCAGGATTAGGAACACTTAAATGCTCCCAGCAACCTTTAAATGCTGCCTGGAAATGCCAGTTGGGATTTGAGATAAAAGCTAGGACTTTCAGGTGAGTTTCTGAGGTACTCCCTCTCCAGAAAGTTCCCTCCAGTAACTTGGCATGACCTTCTATCCTGACCGTTTGCTTAATAAATAAAAAAGTTATTAATCCCACAACAGGTGATTTGTATCTCAATCTACTGCTGGTGTCTCTTAAGGGGCCAGACGATCTGCTTTAAAAAGTTTGCTAATTTGGTTCACTTTACATGTCCATGCAATTAATGGATTTTTAAAAAATTATTATGATGATGAAAGGACACCAAGATAAAGCAATAGGCATTGGTTTAGTAACTATTAAGTGCTAGGTACAATGTGACGTGCTGGATACAAAGAAATAACAAACACAAACAGTCCAACAGCCCAATGGAAGCACTTTCTCCCTCCCCTGTGTGGGGTAAGATGGAGGTAGGGCATATCCAGCATGTGGTGGTGGGGTAGGGAATGGTATATGGTCTGGGGGGAAGGGAGGGGACAGGTACAGCACTTGGTCTGGGGAGTGGGGTGGGGGCGGGGTCTGGCATTCTGTCTCTAAAAGGTTTGCCATCACTGGTACAAACTGAAGATAGATATCAGAGGGAAAGCATTAAGGTTGAAGAGGAATGGAAAAGGCTTCTTCCATAAAGTGGCCTTTAGCTGAAATCTGAAGGAAGTAAGGGAAGAGAGTTCCAGGCCTGGGGGACAACAGTCAGTAGAACTTCTAGAAGATGGACTATCTTTTTTAAGGAACTGAAAAGAGGCTAATGTCATTAGATCAAAAAGTATGTGGAGGGCAGTAAGGTATAAGAAAGCTGAAAAGATATGAAAGGTCCAGTTTTTAAAACCCAAACAGAGATGATCAACAGCCATTTATTAAGCATCTACTCTGTGCAAGTCATTATGCTAGGTGCTGGGGCTACAGAAAAATGAATAATAATAATAATCCCTGCTCTCAAGTGGTAATAGAGTGTTTTATATTGTAGCTTTGAGATCATAAGGAGTCCAAGGGAGTTGATTGAATGGGAATAGACATAGATGGCAAGGACAGACCTATACTTTAAGTTTGGCAACATGGTGGAGGAAGGATATAGTTCAGTGGGGGAGAACCTTGAGACAGGGAGATCAACCATTAATGCCATTTCAATAGTCCTAGCATAAGCTGATGGATGAAATCCTAGCCTAGGGGGTCAGGATGGCAGTGACCAAAGAGAGAAGGAAGCATAAACCAGAAAAGTTTCAAAAGCAAAAAAAATGGTAACCAAATGGATCTGGAGGGTGAGAGTAAAGACTAGAGGATGACATCCAGGTTATGCGTGAGCCTGGGGGATTGGAGGGAAGTTAGGAAAAAGGGAAGGATTTGAGGTATCTGTATCCACCCTCTTCTAATCCATTCTTGGAACTGCTTGAAGTAAATGAAGATAATAGAATGGTTCAAACTCTGCACTGGATGTAAGCTTTCAAATTTATAAAATATTATGGAGCTGGGAAAATTAAAGGAATAAGGATTATGAACTGAGAGGTCAAGTTCTCTGGTACATATTATCCATGGATAACAGTTACTGAGACAGTGGCTTCATGCTCAGAAAAACACAATGATTAAAAGGACTGGTCCCAGCACTGCAAAGTTTCTACAGTTTATCTCCTGTAGGAGTACAAAGCCATTTAAAAATTTTTATTGCCAGTCAAGAACTGGCTTGAGATCCAGAAGAAATGAGTTTTAGTCCTGGCTCCAACTTGTCCTGAAGAAGTTATTAAACTTCCATGGTCTTCAGGTTCATAGGCTATAAAATTCTAAGTTTGGATCCAGAAAATCTTCCTTCTATCTCTAAAATGTTATGATGTCGGTAACATGGCTACATTTTAATGACACTCTAAGTATTAGACTATAAACTCCTTGAGAGCAAGGACTCTTTTACCTTTCTTTGTATATCCATCATTTAACACAGTACTTGGCACATAGCTGGTACTTAAATGCTTTTTGACTGACAGGCTTACCTGACTATTTACTAGCACTGTGGCACGGGATTTGTATTTTCTACCCAAGGTGATACTTATACTTTCTCCCACTGAGTTTTCTTGAATGTATTTGCAATGGTGAACAATGGCTGACATTACAAATACTATCAGTGGTCTTTAGAAGAGGCTTTTTTTCTCTGTGATATCTCTATTATATCTCTATAACAATAACATTTTGAATTTGATGCCACGGCACTATACTGACTATCTTAATGAGGGGCAATCTAGTGCTAGGAGACTTAGTCCTGTAAAAATAAATTAGCGAGCTACATAAAATAAAATATTTAGATGGAAAATCAGTTCCAATATAGGTTCAAAACTGTTTAACTGGACAATCAGGTTCAAACTATTCAGATACTTTTGATAGAGGTAATTAAAAGTATCCTCTGGGATGAAGTGAAGCTCAAATGTGAACTTCCCTTCAGGGCCAGGTGCAAGGATGCTAAAGAGATTCTTATTATAAACATAAAGTATTTGTTGAAATATATAAGGATAAATAAAGGATTTCTAATTCTAAGGGACTCTAAATTCACCCAAATAAACTCCTAGGTTCTGCAAGGAACTGCTTCTCCTGTGTTTCACAGGCTACGCTAATCCTCCCTGACCTAACTAATCCAAATTTATCCTATCTAAATAAAACTACTGCTAATATCCTTATAAATCTTAACTTCACCTTTAAATTATAAAATAGCAAAGGCTGCTATTCCAGTTGGGACTCTTGAGTCTGTTAAGACTGTTAAGACAGAGTCCAAACCAAAGACCAGATCTTTCTTTGGTCTTCTCAGATATAAACCAATCTATTAAAACCACAATAGATATTCAATAGTGTTTTCCAACTCGGGAAAGGGAAACACTGACTCCTTCAGATCTTTCCCTCAGACAGAGAGGCAAAGATGTTACCTCCTCCAACCCTGAGAGAGAGTCTCTGAGAGTGTCTCTGCCAACTGCCAGAGAGAGTAATTGACATAGAAATCTGGTTATAATAGTCACATCTGAACTTAACATGCTCTCTCAGCTCTACTTCAAACTCCGGTTCTTTCTCAAGCAGCCACTTTACTTCTTATCCCTAAACTAATAAAACAATACTTATTTTCTAATATCATCCTTACAGTCTGGATAGTAGATGGAGATTAAATCATTGGTCAGGAACTCTCCCAACCCTCTTCTTCCCACCCATCCCACCTAAAAGAATAGGAACTAGAAGTATGCCCTCATTTTTGGTCTGTTTGTTTTATGAGGAAAATTGCCATTTTTAGGAAATTAGGTCAAGCAAGAATAAATTCCTATTAACTATACATTCATTTGCAGATCATTGAATAGCACTGAAGACTCCTTAGATTGAAAAAGAAAGGACAGAAGACCTGTATTCCAATCCTGTCTCTGTAGTCTGGACCTAAATTAACCACTCTGAATTTCAGTTTTCTCATCTGTAAAGTGGAAGTAGGGAAGGAATGTTGAACAAGATGATGATCTTAAGGACTCTTCTAGCTTTGAAATTCTATAGAAATGAACACTCTGCTCTCCATTATTTCTTGGTTGATATTATTAATTTAATAAACATTTATTGAGCACCTATATGCCATACTCTGTTAGACTCCAAGCATAGAAAAGATGAAGAAATTACAGAGTCCCTGCACTAAAGGATTACACAATCCAATTTGAAGCTCATCCCTGCCATTGGAGTCTTCTCTTCCTCCATTTTCCATTCCTGCTTTTCTCTGATCATCACCCTAAGTTGGAAGATAGAAGAGAAGGTACCTCAGTCCTTTAGAGATAGCTATGTTCTGGCTCTTTTGGGGGGTGAGGAGTTATTTCCTTTTGTTCCCCTCTCATCTTCATTTTTCCTAGCAACAACAAATGAAAACGTCTACTATGTTCTGTCATGGGACAATCAAAGATAAAGCACTACACCTTCCCTCAAGGTGTATTCCTGTCTAGCCAGGGAGACAGTTTATATATGTGGGGGGAAAAAAATAAAAGAGAGTAAAAGTGAAAGTTCAAATGAGGGTGTAGCTAGGTAACAGTGGATAGGCCATCAGGCTGAAGTCAAGGGAGTCTGGATTTGAATGTAGTCTCAGGCCACTTCCTAGCTGTGTGACCTTGGGCAAGTCACTTAACCCCAATTGCCAAATTCTTTCCACATATCTGTCTTACAATTGATACTAAGACAGAACATAAAAGGTTTTTTTTTTTTAAAGATAGTCCAAATGATGGGGTAGAACATACTGAGTGCTACAGGACCCCAGAAGCATTCATGTACAATGTTGAGGCAATCAATAAGGATTCTCAAGAAGATTGGGCTTGGAACTGGACACCAATTTACAGTGGAGCAAAAAAAAATCCCTTTTCCTCTTCCCCTTCTACTTGCTCATAAGTTGCAGGAAGGGGGCAAGGTTTCAGATTGGAAGACTTAGGAAATGGGACCACTTAAATTTTTTCTTGTTCATTCTTAAGCTCTTCATTTTATTCATTTATACAAATATTCTAGTCCAAAGAGTGGCCAAGGTCAAGTGAGAATTCTTTACCTAGGGATCAGACAAGCATTCTTTCAGAAGTATCAGGTCTTACACATTTCTGGATCTTCACATCACCTAACCATCCCTTCCATGCCTAGTATAATTCCTTGCACAACAGGCATTTAATAAATTATAATCAATTGGTTCACTAGCACAAAAAGATGTAGTGTAGTAGGAGGCATAGTTGATTTGGAATCAGGAGTTACGCGTTCAAATTCAGATCTTATCAGTTGCTACCTATGGCACTGTGATCAAAGCATTTTATTGTATTTCACAGAATTGTTGAGAGGAAAGCACTTTTAAAACTTTAAAGTGGTATAAAAATGTAAGTTACTATGACCTGAGAACTCATATGATATGGATAGAGCACTAACCAGAAAGTTAGGAAGCCCTTGGTTCAAGGACTAGTGTTTGAAACAAACTCTCAGTACTTCAGGCAGCTTTCTAACTTTGTTGAGAAGGTCCTGAGTAGAGCTCCCTGAACCAATGAAATTCTAGTTTTTGTCTTGTTTCTCTAAATTATCTTAATAAGGGAACAAATCAGATACACAGCTGACTAGTATAACATTAAAGTGGGGTTTCAAACAAGTAATCATGTAGGGTCTGGAGAATATGGGATTATCCATATCACAAAAATCAGCCAACAAGAAGCAAAGGAGAATTGTACATGAGTGCTCTCCATGAAATCAAGAAGACCTAAATTCAAATCCTGCCTCTGTAATGATTTAACAGTTGTGTGACCTTAGGCAAGTCATTTAACATTTATGTGCCTCAGAAAATTTCCTGAAGTTTATCTACTAAATCACAGACAACTGATCTTTGTTCCTAGCAGAAAGAGAATCAAACATTGAGTCAATCATAAATCCTTTAAGTATTCCGTGTTTCTGCATTAAGAAAGCAAACTCTATAAAGGCAGGAACTGTGATTTATTCAATATCGGTTGTCTCCCCAAGGTCTGGAATAACACTGCAGTTACACAATAAATGTTGATGATAATGTTGCTGACCATGATGATGAGGATTATGAGATTGCCCTACCTGAAGTTAGAATTCAAAAGCATTAGAACAATTTCCTGCTTCCATGAAGCCTGGGGAACAAGGATGGCGCACAGCTTCCACTGCAGACATTTCCAAATATTTTAAGGATATTTATATGGCTCCTTGAGGGGAAAGGAGGGGTGACACAGACCATACCTTTTACTTCTTACTTCCCTTCTCCCTTCCCTACTACAATAGTCTCTACACAGCAGGAGCTCTGGAAGGTCTGTCACAGACTGACAGGGCAACAGATCACAAGTGCAAATTTATACAGTACAGCCTTAAGCCTATCTCCACCATCTCAATTATGGACCCAGGGAGAGCCATCTGTAAGGAGATACAAGGGGGAAAAAGCATCTTCTCTATTCAAGGGAGGGGGGGAAGGGTCAACAAACATTTATTAAATTTACTATGAGCCTGGCAGGCATTGTGCTAAATGCTGTGGATACAAACGGGTTAATTTACCTGAGCTGGATAACTTAATCACCTGTAATCCCTGACTGAGAGCAAAGTGCCCAGGCTAGAGCCCTTCTGGCCTTAAAATCAAGAAAACCTAAATTCAAATCCTTCCCTGATATCGGCTGTGGAACCCCAGGCAAATTGCTTAACTTTTTAGTGCTCCAGGCAACTTACTAAGAATTACAGAACATTTGCTAATCAGCCCAGAGGAGAGAGTAAAAATTCAGGATCTGGACTCATTCACTTCTCAAGGAAAACAAATTGGGGAGAGGGTGGAGCTTTTAAATAGATTTTGGGATTTTCCTGAGTGCTTGGGAATGAGGCCAATCAGGCAGCAACTTGTGTCTCTCATCTGTGAATCTATGGTCTCTATTCTGGGATTTTTAAACACTTGTAGGACCTCCTCTCAAAAAAATATTCCATCCGCTCGAGCTTTTCTTTACTTCGTATCAGATCACATTACAACCCCCACGCCATGATGAAACCACTTATACTTTTTCCAAAGACACACAAATGGAAAAAATAAGTAACTCTCTCTATTTTCACCTCTTCCATTTTTTACTCTTGATTTTTCACACTTATGCACCTCTCCTTCATAAACAAGAACACATGTTTTCACAGGCCACTCCTTCTCCCCACCCCCTTCTTTGGGACACAGATTTTCATTCACTTTTAGAGGATGAACTCACCACAGTAAGAGAAAAGTTGTTTTTCCAAGGCATGGGGGGGAGAAGGAAGGGGCGGACGACAAAACACCAACCACCCAAATCCAAGCTATTTCACTTCATATGGAAAAAATGTTCCTTTTTAAGTCAAGAATTATCTTTCCTTTTGACATTCTCCCGGCGTCTAAAAACGAGGTCAGCAGTTGGTTTAGCATCTGCTTTTATGAAGCAAACCCCCGATGCGTTACTTTGAGGAGCCAAAACGTGACACATTCATACTTTGCACATTACATTGTATGCAGATATTCTCTGTGCCTAGGGTTGGCTACTTTATAATGTCCAAATATACATCTCCATGGAAACTTCACAGCGTCTCCCCACCCTTCTCCCCCAATTTCTTTTCAGTTTTGCACAATGGTTTTATTTTTTTTTTTAATGTTGCATCGCTTAAGTCGGGTTTGTAACTTAGTAGCCTTATTACAAAATGGGAGGGGGCCGAGAAAAGGAAGGAGCTTTTTCTCCCCTTAACCAAAACCACCCATTCCCAGAGCCCACCCCCACCCCACTTAGCATTAGGTACACCGTGAAGACTTCAGAAGGGCAGGACGACTCCCCGAACTCAAACACACACTCATAAGAATTCCCATAAACGTCCTTACACTTCGTTTTAAGGAAAACGTATGACACTGAGCATACGCCTCCCCAATTACAAGTCGCCTGTTCGTTTATGAGGCCTTTGTTTACATGTGGCCTCCTCCCCTCCCCCAAAACGAAAATCTAAATTTTGCAGATGCATGAGAGAACACATTGGAAAATTATTTTTCTCCCAAACTCTAAGCACTTTCTGAGAAAGAATAAAAAGATTTTCGGGGATTATTGTTGGCAGCCCTCCATCGTGTGACCATTTATTGTCGTGGAATGTAGCGAAGGATGGCTCCTGCGAGCTCCTTCTGATTTCAGTGTGTAAATCTGCTTTCACCTACAGCCGGACCCCGCGGTTTTGTGCGTGCACGCACTAACACACGTTAAACTGATTATTTTCGGTCTGAGCTGCACGTAGAACGTGGGCTCGGAGGGACTAATAAAAAAGCCCCGCCCCATCTTTGTACCACTTGACGGCGGAAGGATCGTTTCTTTCATGAAGAGAGCTGCAAATGGTTCTCAGTGATTCCGAAGCATTCAAGTAAATGAGTATTGTTGCACTAAAGGGGCTGCACTCGATTTGGGGGCCACAACACACCTGGAGGTCAGCTCCTGGGTCCCTTCCCCAAGGAGCCTGCAGTTCTAGAAGGAAACAAGAGTTTCTCGTGCACGCCGCCGGATACCCGGTGCATTGTTTGCAGAAAGTAACTGCCACAGAGATCCAGAGAGCAGTAGTTCATTCCTATCAAAAATGAGGAATAACGGGGCACACGGCGCGCGCGCGCGCACACACACACACACACACATACACACACACACACACACACACACGCACTTACACAAAGGGCCATAGAAGTTGGAGTCGAGAGAGGAGAACAAAGAAATAGAAGAAAGTGGAAGGACAATTGGAAACAACAGCTCAGGGGAAAAGCCTTTAAAACGCAAGAGAAAAAATAAACAGGCAAGAACAAAGAGTGAGGGCTCTAAACCTAGAAAGTGAGGGTTTCTTTGAAGAGGAGACTGCATATAAAACAAGCCCTGGAAAGGATGATCAGATTATTTGTGATTTATTCTGCTGAATTGGGATGGGGGTGGGGGAAATTGTAAATTTTATAATCTTAAAAAAAAAAACACCTTCAGGCCATTGCATGATTGGGATGGAGGGAGGGAGGAAGAAGAAAGGTGTTTCAGGGATAGGTTCAGAGGGAGCAGAATGCATTTATTATTTTTTTTCCTAGGGCCTTAATTTCCCAAAGGAAGGAGAATAAAGTCAACCAGGACCACAACTCCAAATTGAATGAATAAATGAAAAACGTTTATACTATCTGTCGAGCACTGTGCTAAGCCCTAGAGATAGAAAAGCAAGACAATCACATCTTATATTGGAGTAAAGGAAGACAAGGATAGGAGGCAGTGATGACCTGGGAGGGGTGTTTTGGTTGGAGAGCTCACTGGAACTGGCACCCTAAGGGATCAATTGACACATGCTTTTCAGAAGCAATAAATTGCGGATGCGATTCCTTGATTATGCTGCTATATCTACGTTTGAATCTTCCTTTATAAATTATTTGAACTAAGGAGAACCACACAAACACACCGTACCTAGATTCAAAGAACTTTGTACTGCTGCAAACCAGCTAGTACGGCTGAAAACCTGAGGACATTCTCCAAAGATGTTAGTGCCATCTTGAAATCATTCCTAGTATTGCTTTATTTTTGGATCTTATTCTTCGATTTAACATCTATACATCAAGAAACATTTATTAAACACCTATTATGTGCTAGGCACTGGTGAAACCAAGACAACTGAAAATCCCTGCCATCAAATAGCTTATATATTAAGTAAGCACCAGATATCTGCAAGGTTCTGCTAGTTTTGTGGATATAAAGATCTACACATATACAAAATTCTTAGATAACTATGCCAGTAAGTAATTATTGAAGTAAGATATGTATGTAGATCTATACAGAGTAATTTCAAGAGGAACAGGACAATAATTCAAGAATATGGATTATACAGAACCTGAACCATGAAGGGATGTCAGAGGTCATTTCTAACCCTTTTTTTAAAAATGAGGAAACTGAAGCCCTGAGGAATTGAGTGGTTTAAGATCAATTGCTCTATCTATCTAGCCAGCTTGCTATCATTCCTAAAAAACTACTTCAATACTTTAATGATCCATGATTCAGTCAGAGTGCTCCCACCATTTTTAGTAGACAAACTTTGAGATTTAACTGAAAAAATCACACCATGACCAAATTGGTGATAAGCAGCCTCTCCAACTTTCCCTATGACTCAATTTCTCTAGGAAAAAAACAAGGGGATTGATCTAGACCTCTGAGATCCCATTAGCTCTAGATTGATTATCCTATGATAGCTACATAGTCCAACCCTGGTCCAATAGAATTCAAGAGAAATTGACATTAAGAAAACAGAGGCTTTTATGACAGCAAGCAGTTTGAGATCAAAGTGATTGTCTAATCTTTTCTCTGTTTATATCTAGGGCCCAGCTCATTGCTCCTCTGTTGTACCTGTACAAATATGTTAATTGTTCAACTGCATTTATAATCTAGGTAATATGCATTCTTCATTTACTTTATTTTCCCATGTGGATATCATAGACAATCTCTTTTGAGTGGGACTCTGTAATCTTCTGGGGTTAAAAGTATTCAGCAAAATGTTAGCTGCAAACAAAACCATTAGTAGAATCTTTCTGTCAATGGGGAATCATTCTTTTATTTAGAATAACAATTTTTCTACCAAGGTAGCAAAGTAAATTATGATATAAATTATTACCAATTTAGGTTTTTTTTGTCTTGTCTTTGTATCCTTAGCACCTGTATTAGCAAAAGTATCCTGTATATCACAGGCATTAAATAAATTGAATGGAAATCAATTCAATGAAACAAAGACAAACGATAACTTAAAAGAAGGCTCTCTAGCCAGAACCTACTTCCATTATTCTTGAGTTAACTGCCTGTGAACCTTATATAGGAGAATCTATTTCTTTGTAGCAAAGAAAAAGGGGTGGGGAACACTATGGGTAGCTATATAACAGTTGATTTCAAATTTATTCACTCCTTGGGGTGGGGGCAGGGAATAAAATTCTGAGCTGAGTCTGAGAGATGATAACCCTCATGTTGAATCCATTCTATTCCAAAACTTAGATGGATTAGTGGGAAGAACATGATGTCCAGAATGAAAGTGATAGTTCCACTTGGTATTCTGACACAATGAGACATATGACTGGAGGAAGTGTTGTGTTCAGTTCTTGGTGCCATGTTTTAAGAAGGACATTGACAGTTGGAGCTCATCTATAGTAAAGCAGTAAGCATAAAAAGAATACTCAAGGCTTTAACATATTAGAATCTTTCAAAGGAAAAGGGAATGTTTAGAGTAGAAAAGAATCCAAGGAGTAGAACTTAAGAGATATCTTCAAGTATATTGTCCTTTAAAATTATTAGACCTGTTGTTCTTAGCAACAGAGGACAGAACTAGAGAGCAAAAGTAGAAGTTAGTTTTGGCTAAGCAAAGAAAATCTTGATAATCAGAGCTGGACAAAAGTGGAATGAGATGTCTCTACATTCCCTTTCATGGGTGATCTAATAGTGGTTGGATGACTACTCATTAGCAATATCATAATGGAGATTGACATAATGGTCAAATATGTATTGGACTAGATGATGTCTAAGATCCCTTCCAAATCTGATATTTTGTAACTCTGTGAAGAGGCAGCTAGGTGACTCAGTGGAGAAAGTGCTGGGTTTAAAGTGAAGATCAGAATTCAAATCTGGCCTCAGATACTGCTTAGCTGTGTGACCCTGGATAAGTCACTTAGCCTCTGGTTACCTGACAAAAGGATCAACCAGAAAAGGAAATGGCAAACCACTCCAATATCTTTGCCAAGAAAACCTTATGAATAGCATGGTCCATGGGATCACAAAGAGTAAGACATGACTGAATAAGTTGTAACCAAAGGATCAAGGTTCAAATCCAATCTCAGTTTATCATTTGTCTTTACCTGGGACAAGAGCTCTTAACTTTTCTTGGCCTCAGTTTTTCTATCTCTAAGATAAAAGGGAATGAAATAGGTAAAAAACAATAATAGATAATCATGCAGTGCTTTGAATGTTTTCCCTCTGTAATATTTATTTTGACAGGACTTGAATTGGCTGTTGAGGAACTAGAATTGGGAAGCAGAATTTTTTACTATGGTGAGATTTTTTTAAATCTCTCTAGAGAAGGACTACAGAGAGAGAATTTCAGCAGGAGGAACAACAGATGAAGGATGCTTTCCAGGACACTGGCTCTAAACCTCATATCCACTGGAGCCTTTTCTTTTGCTTAGTTCACCACTCAGCTTATAAAGAAAATCCATCGTTGAGTGACTGAATTATCCATCGTTGAGTTACTTGGAGAAAACGTTAGAATTATAGTGAATTTATTCTAATCTCTATTTCTCCTTTCTGTTTTATTAAAGCATTTTATAGGTTACATGATTCATTTCTGTTTCTGTTATTTTAAATTTTTACTTAATGGTTATTTGGATTTTTAAGAAATGTTTTACTAGATAAAGATGTAAATGATTTTAAGCATGCCCTGGTTTAGTCTACTGAATATAATAGGTGAACAGGGAAACTCGTGTTTAATAAATTAAATAAAATTCAAATGGTTAAAAGACCACCCTCTCTCTTTGGCAAGCAACAGATTGTGTGAGATCAGAGCATTTAATGAGTTTTATTTATAATGTGTGTTGGAACTAGGACCTTTGCCCTAGCCTAGACAATTGATCTCATCATCTCTAAGAGGTATCTAGGTGAGAGAAGGAAGGAGAGTAGAGACAACAAGAGGCCAAGTCTAAACCAAACCATGGTGGATAGAGTTAGGCATGATCTAGGAAAATCAGTTCCATGCCTTTGGGTAATGGAAGAGGAGAGGGTAAAAGGTGCTCTTCATAAAAATTGTCCTCTAGAGTTACATCAGTTGGGCATCATTTGAGCCTCATACCAATCCTATGAGGTAGGTACTATAGTTAGGACCATTTTACAGATGAGGAACTGAAGCATTAGTTGATTAACCAATATTCAAATAACTAGTAAGTAGTAAGATGAGATTTGAATCTAGGTTCTGTCTTCAGTTCTCATAGAATAAAAAAGTCAGAGCTGAAAAAGAATTTGAGACTTCCTAATCCAATCCATTCCTAGAAAAGAATATTCTTTTCATCTCTTAAGTCTAGCACTCTAAATACCATGTCAGGCTGCTCCAAGCTTTAAACTTCTTCTCTGGTCCCCGAAATTCATGCCTTTCTTCCTTTCCTTCCATGTTTCTTTTGGAATGCTTCTGTCTTGGTCACTACAACAAAGCCACGTTAAAAATTGCAGCTGTTTTTACTACTACAAAGAGGAAACTATAAACTATATAGAGCATCATAGACTTATATAATTTAGTCTGGTGCAAGTTAAAGAGGTTTCCACTGCTCCTTTGTTTCAAGTTGACTCTGATAGGTTTAGGGTAACATTTTTTTTCTATTTCAATTTACTTTCACTCCCAGGCCAAGTCCTCTCCTTCTCTATCTTTCTGTCCTTAGTCTCTAGGTCTATTCCCTAGGTTACTCCCTTAACTTCTATATAGAACTATTCTACTTGAAACGGCTTTTTTTTTTTTAGATGCTTATATATAAATCTGGCCATACCACAGATATGCTCAGAAAATTTCAGAGTTCCTGCTTACCATGTAGAATCCCTTCTCTTTCGTCTGGTATTCAGCAATTTCCACAATTTGGTGCTACATTTCAGGGTTGGGTTTTTTTTCCCTGTTTCATACAGTTTACATTCCAGTCAAACCGTACTATTCTCTGTTCCCTGACTGTTTACCTGTGCTTTCCCACCGCTGTACCTTTGTTCTCTGTTCCCTGTACATGAAATATCCTTTCTTCTCACTCTTACTTTTGAATCCTCCTCATCCTCTGAAACTGAACTCAAAAATAAGCCTTCTTTGTTTGGTATTCTCCTTAGATTTCAGTATTTTGTTTTGTATTACTCTGACACTTGGCATGCATTAATTATAGTCCCTAGGGCCTCCTCTAAGGATGCTCTCCTAAAAAGTTACTCTAAACTTAGGTACTTTTAAAATTATAGTACATGAGCCCCAACCAATGTGGTTGCTTCTGTAAGGCTAAAGGACATATTTATACAAAGCAAAAGACATTTAATCAAAATCTGTCGAATAAGAAAATATCTTTCCCTAGGTTCATAGGATGTAGTCTCCAACAGATCATACTTGAAAGGGCTTAAGCAGGGTATACATGAGACCAGGGACTACACCTAGTCAATTTATGTGGAGAAACATGATTTAGGGGACAAATATGGAGAGCACATATATAAGAAACCTGTAGTCAGAAAACATGAGGGGTACACAGTAAGATGCATATGACAAGGATATACTTACATCTCTAATCCTGGAGGTCTATTGGGATTTAGCTATGCCATTGCATTCTTTTGTGTTGCTTTCCCCTGCTCTTTGCCATTCTCTGCTGGATTATATAGCTTCTCCCTAGCAAAAGAAGCTCCTTTATTGAAGCACTTATTGAAGTGCTGGGAGCTACCACACTTATCCAGGCAGTTAGGAAAGCTGGCAGAACTAGTTAGACTAAGGTTGTCTGTTCTTGTGACCGTTTTCCCTCCTGGTGCCTCCATTATGTTCCTCCCTCCAGTCAGTTTCAGTGATTAGAGCACTGGACCTGGAGTCATGGAATACTTGAATTCAAATCCTGCATCCAATACTTACTAGTTGGGCAAGCCTGGGCAGGCTACCAACAGCTGCCTCACTCAGTACTTGCAATTATAAAATAGGAAAAATAATAGCATCTGTCTTCTGTGATTGTGAGGATAAGATGAAATAACATTTGCAAAGCATTTTGCTTACCTTAAAGCACTATATAAGTGTTAGTCATTATTTTCATTGTTAATAATAGCTAACAGTTACATAACACCTATTATGTGCCAGGCACTGTCCTAAGTTCAATCATCATTGTCATCATCATCATGTTGTTAATCATTAATCCCAGCCCCCATAAAGCTAATATTAGTTGTGTTGTGGTTGAAGCAGTAAGACTTCCCTCAATTCCCATAATACCCTTTGACTGGCATGCAAATAAAAGAAGGGAAAGAAAAAAGGTCTAGGTAAAGCTAGCAGGACTATATCTTCTGTTTCTATTTTTATTATATACTGTACTATAAAATCCCTGGTTGTTTAGAATTGTGCCTGTGTTAGATCCCTTTACATAATTATTTGTATTTTATCTTGTCCCCCTACTAGACTGCAAGCTTCATGAAAGAAATATAGGTACCTTATCTTAAATTTGCATGTCCAAATGTATCTAGCAATATACTCTAGATGTAGTAGGTTCTTTTTTTGAAACTCTTACCTTCTATTCTAGAAACAACTCTAAGACATAAGCAAAGGGGTAAGGGCTAGGTAATCTGGGTTAAGTGACTTGCTCAGGATCACACAGCTAGGAAGTATCTACAGCCAGATTTGAATTCCAGGCCCTCCTGATTCCAGACCTGGCACTCTATCCACTGTGCCACCTAGCTGCCCCAATACAGTAGGTTCTTAAATATTTGTAAGATCAAAGAATGTTTCCATTTTCCCTAAACCCTGACCAGAAAAATTCTCCAAACTAGCCTGTGTTGCTTGGCTGAACATCATGTTGTTAAGGGTGAGTAGTGAATGATATTCTATTGCTATATTCAGTCTATTGAAGGATATAACCCACCCCATTTGTAATCCTGGTTTTTAATAAGGGCCCTCAAAAAAAAAAGGATAAAATGTGAGCAAAGCAGCAAAGTAGCTGGGGCCACAAAGGTAAGAACAAGATTGTGTATCTATTACCTATTAGATTCAAGGGTTTTCTGTCTTCTCAGCTCAGCCAGTGAGAAGGAATTAGGTATAGGCTATGGGGGTAGGATGGGTGCAGGGTCAGAAATAGAACACTAGAGCTTATCATCATTGTGGAGGGAAACCTTAGACTGGGAACAGCATGGGGAAAAAACAAGTTCAATGAGAAGCAGGAAGTAATAGTATTACCTCATAAAGCTGAGAGATAGTAGGAAGAAAAACAAGTTTAAAGAAAGCTTATAAAGAGACCCAATTAAGCAAATCCAATTCAAAGAATAAGGATAAACCTGTAGGGAGGGTTGTAAAAAGGCAAAAGATAGAAAAGAACCTCAAAAATGTTTATAACTTTTCACCATTAAGGATAAAGAAGTCACTTGACTCAAGTCATGATGGCAAAAGTTGAATATATGTAAAGAGAGACTTTACCTGGGATTGCTGTTTTGGTTTCAACTTCTGCCAGCATCAGAACCTTCAATCTTCCCTTCTATTTACAAATCCTTTTTTTCTACAAAAATAGGGAGCCAGTTTGGAATTTAAGGTCAAAGTCAATTGCAATCTAGGTAGTTTGCCATCAGATCAAATCTAAACAAACCCTTCCAAGGAGAGAGGATCTTAAGTCTGCCAGCAGGCAGCCATACACATCTCTTTTCCCATTCCAAGCCTTTTGGTAGATCTATAAAAGGCCAGTTACATAAAAGGAAGTAAGGCACCAGATATATGGACCAGTATGTAGATGAAAGATGAAGGGAATTCCTTTTAAAATTGGGGAGACTTCAATCAGGACCTCAGAGACTTTCTACAACAACCTATAATAAAATAGAGACCCCCCCCTCCAACAATATGTCCAAAAAGAGGTCATCCAACTTCTATTTAGAGAATCTACTACTTTATGGCAGTTCATTCCCCTTTTGTATAGCTCTAATTGCTAGGAAGCTTTCCCTTACATCAGCCAAAATCTGCCTCTCGGTAACTTCTAACCATTGTTCCTAGTTCTGCCCTGTGGGGCTCAGCAGAACAAGTCTAATCCCTCTTCTACATGACAGCCCTTCAAATACTAGGAGACAGTTATCATAGCCGCCGGCTGAATCTCTTCTCCAATCTGAACATCCTCCGTTCCTTCAACCAATCCTCATATGGCCTTGATTCTATTTTCCCAAACATCTGGGTTTCCTTCTTCTGGAGGTGCTCCAGCTTGTTGATAATGTCCTAAAATTGGCCTCCTCAAACTGAACACACTACTCCTGAAGTGGTAGGAGCCGAGCAGAATTTGGCATGACTGCTACCTGCCTTATTATGGACATTCTGTCTCTGTAACAGACCAAGAACAAATTAGATTTTGGTATTCGGCAGCCATGCCACATTATTGGCTCATTGAATTTGGAGGCTTTTTTTCTCATGTGAACTGCCATATAGGTGGAAAAGTGAGTAGAGTACTGGTCTTATACATACATATACATACTATGGGTATGCATATAAAATATACATATATTAATAAATAGGCCATCTATCCCTTTATCAAAGTTAATGACAAAAAAATTTTGAGAACCAGGGTGAAAGGATTCTTGGGACATTGCATTACTGGCCTTTTTCTAGGGTAAAAAGGACACTATTAATTACTAGTCTTTGGTTCCAGTTTTTAGTCCTCAGTTCACCCAATTACATTATCATCTAGCCCACATCCCTCCCATTTTTTCCACAAGGAAAGCTTATGAGGTATTTGGCTAAATATTTTGCTAAATCTAGGTAGTCTGTGTCTTACCCTTGTATACCAGTTTAGTAACCCTAAAAAGATAATTGTTATACTGAAATTAAAAAAAAAGTTTTCTGAATGCATTGTCTTTATATCACAGTCATTTCTAGGCATATCATTCTACCTCTTCTAACCATTAAGCCTTCCAATGAAGGGAGTTAAGCCAAATCAACCAGCATTTCAACCATGTTTGACAATGTATGTGACATTGCATACTCTGAATCTCTCTCTCCAATGAAATTAATTATGTATTTTCATCTCTTATCTGGAGCCAAGCTTAGACATCATATTTATATACTGTTCAGTCTCATTTTATTGTTATTTTGTTTATATTGTTATAGTTGTGTATATTTGTCTCCTGGTTCTGCTTACTTCCGTCTGCATCATTTCAGACAAGGCATGACATGGTCTTAATGAAATCATTATGGTTTTTTTTATGTGTGTGATAATTTCCTTTTATAATTGTTTTCATCCCTTTAACAATAGTAGATATAGTCCTGAACTCAAATTTTTAATCTGCTTTCTAGATTTTGGCCATGCAGTATATTTTCATGAGTCATAAGGAGGGGATAAAAGTAATTAGGTTTGATAAGTCTTTGGTGTGCCTCTCGTGTTAAAGATATGTATACCAAGTAGACCAGAGACAGGTTGTTATTTGTTTCTGTTATTTATGTCAGGTAAGTAAATAGTTGCCTCGGTTTCCCTTAGCAGAGATTCACCAACCACCACTATTCACATTCACCTTTTCTTTTGACTATTTTTGGATGACACTTTGGGCAGCATCTGAGAATCAACATCATTATTCCTAAGATTACTAAAAATTTCTCCTTAGCCTCTCTACCTTCTAAGCGTCTCCTTGGCTCATTGTATAACTCCAAGATTTCAGTGATTCCTTTTCTGCCCAACCTTCTCTATTTCTCATTTTTCTATCTTTCAATTCCTACATGAAATTATGGCTGGCCTTTACCACTTTAGAATCTTTTTGTAATGTGTTTTCTCTTTGAAGCAATTTCCCATGCTTTTACTGAATTCTCCATTCATCCTCAGCAATAGAAAGGCATTATTGCTCTGGCCCATAAGTTCTTAACCTTTTATGTGTGTGATGAACCTCTTTGGCAGTCTGGTGAAGCTTGTAGTCCCCTTTTCAGAATAATGTTTTTAAATGCATAAAGAAATATATATGGGATCACAAAAGAAACCAGTTACATTGTAATGAAGATGTATTTTTTTTCCTTCTCCAAGATCATAAACCCCTGAAATCTATCTGTGGACCCCTAGGTTAAAAATCCCTGATCTCTAGGAACCTTTCTTCTCTTCATTTGTGAAGAAAACTGACTTTATGCATATTGCTAACTTGGTAGTAGAGAAAATACAAATATAGCACACTCTGTAAGATCCCTGAAAAAAATGTCATGTTTAGCTTATTAGAAGTAAAAAACCTTCATCCTCTATCTTGGTGCTTCTTGTGGTTGCCTGTCATAACAAACTACCTGTTTACGAGCAAAGGAATTAATTACTAGGGTTCCTGAATAAAGTTTAATTTTTTTCCAAACTGGTGATAATCAGAGTGAAAAAAACCTTATTTTTCATCAATCCCTCACTACAACTTTTAAAAATAGATTTGGCTAGACTAGAATTGCATTTTGTCACCTCAGCTTTATCCTTTCTAATTTGTTGTTGATTTTTATCTTTTTTCTAGCTGATTAATTATTTAACTGCACCTAGACCCTTTTGAAAATAATTGTTTTAAGAGAAACTAGTCTTCATTCATTTTGGGGGATAATGTTTTTTGTTTTCTTTTTACTCGCTATCATAACTGAATATTCTATGTCTTTTACTTCTTTCATTTCTTAATCCCACTTTTTTTTCCACTTTTGGGGTGGGATACTATTCTTGCCTTTGTTTATTTTTGAATCCAGGTCACTGTGTATCAAGATCTATGTTGATTTGTTTGGAGAATTTTGCTGAATTCCACATAGAGTTTATTGACTTCTTTGTCCTTTTGCAATAGATTTTGACATTTACACTATGATTGGAGCTTCCCTAAAGTAGAATGACTTGCCTCAAAGAGATAGTGGCTTCTCCTTCTTTAGAAGTTTGTAAGCTGGACGATTCCTTGTTGAATGTGTTGGGGAATAGTGGGCATTCCTTTTGATGGTTGAAATAGATGGACAACTAAGGTTCCTTGCTCACTGTCAAATTCTGTAATTCTATCTTCAGAATCATAGAATTCTCTTTCCCTTCGTTTACGACTCATCATGCACACTGGAATGTGAGATGAAAAAGATTTTGATGAAATGGTATTTTTGTCAACTTCATGCCCTTTATGAAGCCTATTTCATTATATGTTGAAGGACTAAGTCAATTTTTTTGATGGGCTGGGCTTGAAAGGAAGGACCCTCTTTTAAGAAAGGAGAAAACTGGAAGTTGCCCCCCTTGCTCACACTCTCCTAAATGTAAGTTTTTTGAGTGCAAGAACTCTTTCACTTTTGTCCTTAAATCACAAGTTCTTATCAGAGTGATTGCTGCTGCATAGTAGGCCCTTAATAAATGCTAATACAGTAGAATCTCATTTTACTTGAACTCAACACCCTCAAATTCAGATATGTTGGAATGATGATTAAAAAAAATAAAGGCAGAAAAATACATAAAATTTTTCTCAAGCAGGGTAAAATCTCACTGAAGTTCACCCAATCATGCTAATTTTCATTCTGAGAAGCATTGGTGTGAGTCGTTTTTGTACCAAACATCAGCTCCCCCATCAGTCTTTGGAGTTCTCACTTGTAACAAGTCATGTCAGCACAGTGCTTCTCTTCATTAATGCTATTGAGTTATTAATAATGGTCCCAAAATAAGCTGGTAGCTCTGATATGCCTAAGACAAATCATCAAGTGCCTAAGTATATTCTTATAAGAAATACTTATTAAATAATTGAGTTTGCTGGTATGCATGATTTTCAACTTACACAAAATGTCTTGGAACATATTGCTTGCATAAAATTAGGTCCTACTATAATAACTTACATTTATGTAGCCCTTTAAGGGTTGTAAATTTATATTTTTTCAGTTATTCTCACAACATCCTGTGAAATAGAGATTTTTATAGGTGAAAGAACTGAGAGCTGAGAAGTTATATATCTTGTATAGGGTGACATAGTGTATTTGAGGGAAGGTTAATTTGAATTATAGGGGTTCAGTCTTTCAGTATAGAGTATTTCAGTATAGATTCTCAAAGCGGGGTTCAGGGGAGACAACTAATGTTTAGGGTTGGCTCAGAGAGAGAAGAGGGTTTTTGAAGATTTTTCCCTCTTCTGCCTTCCATCCTTAGCTAAGGCTGCTCTCTCAGATTTGCTCTTGTCCCTCTTGTTCCCTCTCCACTATTTGAGACCAAAATTTTGACCCCTTGATCTGTTCACTTCACACACACAGCTTGGGGAAAAATATAACTATTTAATGTCAACTTAACTCAATCGGGATAATACAAAAAATAACTAGCAGGGAAAGAATGGGAGAGGGAAGTGGGGAAAAGGGAGTTCTTGTCTCTATCTAAAACCCTTTTCCCTCCCTCCTCGAGTTTGGGGGGAACTCAGACTTTGGCAGCCTGACCCCCTGAGAGAAAGTCAGGTTGACACACTCTGGGTTTGGCCCCTTGACCACAATTCAGACTCAGGGCAACAGGAGCTGAAGTAAAGTCAGACAGATTTAAAATGTCTTTCTCAAGTTTCCTCTTCAATAGTCTTTTCAGTTGGGAATTGTTGGGGAGAAAGATTTCCAGTCACCAGCAGGAAAGGTGGATAACCCTCAGGAGAAAGTCTTTTTCCACCTTCTCTCTTCTGTTCTCAAGACTTAAAGCCCAACTCCTCTACCAGCCAGAGTCTTCTCCACAAGATTCTAACTCGTGGGGCCCCTCCCTCATTGAGATGATCAGTTCCACACACTTTTCAGCCTGGCACTTTTCTTATGTGCCAACCTCTGTCACAATAGTTGCAAAATGCCTAAGACAGGATCATAGGATTATAAAATAAGCTGGAAGGGACTTCAGAGGTGGTTTAGTCCAAAGCCCTCATTTTTAGATGAGGAAACTGAAGTTTTCTATGATTATAAGTTATCTAAGATTACCTGGGTTGAAGCAGCAGAGGTGGTATTTGAACCCAGGTCCTCTGATTCTTGAGTCAGTGTTATTTCTAATTAATTTAGAGTTAACTGAATGTTGGTAGATAGACTAAAAACTGGCACTTAGCATCTTCTTTCCTTTTTTCTGTCACTTTTTCTCTATCATTGAAGAGATGGAGGGTAGCTATAAGAATTTGAGAACCAGTCCATATGCTTGTTTCATGGGTTCCCATGATCAAAGAATTCATCATCTATCAGCCAACCTATTGATTGTTCCCTGCTTGTTGATTGGTTCCCTGCTTCACTAGGTGACTCTCAGGCAAATAGACAGTCTATCAAGCCTTTCTAGCTTGGTGGAATCTGTGAGAGATCCTACCAGAGGATAAAATACCCTATGTCACCTCTACATTTTGAATAAGCTTTGGAATAGAAATTTTCTATAGTCATCAGTAACTCAACAAACATTTGACAAGCCCTTACTATTTTCTAGGTACTCTGCTAGGAATACAAATCCAAACAAAAAGATGAATGTTTCCTGCCCTCCAGGAGCTTGTATTTTATAGTGAAAAAATAATACATAAAAGGAAAGCAAAAAGGAATACAGAGAGAAATACCCAAAAGGGAACAGAAGAAAAAAAGATGTTGGGAGAATTGAATGGAGCCCAGAGAGGAAAAAAAGAAATGAATGTGGTCAGCTTAGCTACTTTCCTTAAAACTGAGTTTCTAGGAAGAACTGACCATTCAGAAGAAGGGGCCTGAGGAGTGGAGAGATTGTCTCTGGTGGGAAGTCTTGGATTTACAGATAGTTTACTGTCTCAGGGAGATGGAGAGGGTGGGAATGAAGGAGACAATTTGGAACTCAAAAATTTAAAGAAAATGAATGTTAAAATTGTTCTTATGTGTAAATATTATTTTTTAAAAGTTGTTGGATTTAATAGAGAAAAGTCTGGAGAGTAATGAAGGCAGTTGTAAAAAAAAAACCAAAACCGCTTAAAAAGCATCTTAAAATTTGTGCAGGTTTATCTCTGCCAAATCCTCTAATGATATTTTCCTCTTTTCTTAAAAGTCATATAGCACTTTGATTTGAACTTTTACCATCAGATATATAATTTGTGTTTGTGACCTATCTTTTTATAATATCCATGTAGACAATGATCATGCCTTATTTCAAACTTTTGTCTTCCTCTCTTTAGCACACAGTAGGCACTTAAATATTTTTTGAAGAAATCAGTATAGGAATGAATAAATCTTATTTGGGGTTTTCTTGGCAAAGTTACTACTGTGGTTTGCCATTTCCTTCTCCAGATCATTTTATAGATGAGGAAACTGAGGCATATAGAGTGAAGTGACTTGCCCATGGTCATATGGATATTTAATGAAATAGAAGACTTTTCAAGCATTCATTCCTAATGGATAGATCAGAGTTGAATTGAAAATTTGATATTCAAATACAAGACTCAAGAAAAGTATAAACAGGTAAATGGGAAAGAATAATCTTAAGAGATTTCATAAAGATAAACTATTTATATTCCTATATGAGGAAATG